>NC_087471.1:8052500-8352500 GCF_036321535.1 Camelus dromedarius
TGTACGTGATTTCACAGAAAGCAAAGGAATTTTTATTGTCCTTTGACCATATAACCAAAAAAAAGAAGAAAAAAACTGGGATTGAACTATATGTGATGGTTTTTCTCCCTGTCTTGACAGACCTATGAGATATTTAATGTCCTTGGCCAATCAGTTGCTGCTACGTTTTGTATTAGCTCTTACAGAATTAGAGGAACACTCAGCCTGTATGTGATATCAGAATGTTGCTTTGGGAAATCTACTGGATAGAAAGTATTTTATTGGAGCCAGCTTGAGCTTTTAAATGTTACTGAAAAGCTTTTAGATAGTGCCATATTTCATTACTCTCCTCTTGCCTTTTACTCTGTTTTTTTTAGCTCATTATACGACACTGGACTGAACAAAACAAGAAGCCTTATTGATTCCTTCAAGTGATTTTTGGGCACTGAGCAAAACAACTTATTCAGGCATCTAATACTGTCCAAATTGCTGATAAGTTGAAGTTCTTTGTTGGGTAAAGTTGCACAACTCTGAAAAACAGGAGATGAACTCATTGTACAGATTATCTCTGGCTTGGGATTTTATCTTTAGTTCAGGGGTCAACGCAGAGTTATAATAACAAATAATTGACATATTTGGAATAATGAAACCTGCCTCTGATTTTTTTTTTTAAGCTTATCCTTGTAGGGGGACTGTTCACTTTCATTACAAATTAGTGGACAAGTATCTGAACTACTTCTAAAGTTAAAAGGCTGTTTTCCAGTTGATAGTTTTAGAAGAAGCTCAGTGACTGTTCTCTGTCCAGATTCCAGCATCAGGTACTTAAAATAAAGGTTTTGAGGAAAGAAGATAAGCCATAATGAAATGTGTCACCTCTAGTTAGGATGTGTTTCTTGTGGGACCTTGAAAAGTTAGGGAAAGAATGAGAAATACTCTTTTTCCTTCTCTTCTTGCAAGATGATTGAACTGGTGATTATAAACTGTAAAGAGTAAATACAGCTGTCATGAATGTAATGACAATTGCAGGACCAGCCGTCACTATGAACTACATTAGAGACAGTAGAAGCAGACATCTCTGAATCCTCTTAGCAATTCTCACACTTAAAACTAGAAAGTATCTCATGAATCGTGTATATGTACAACTAGGGGTAAGAGAACAGTTTTTAGTTTGTAAGTAGTATTTTACTACAAGAGAGAGAACCTCCAGTTTTTCATTTTAAAGCTTCATTATTAGGAAGAGAATTCACTCTGAAATTTTTTTCTACTTTGTATTGCTCCGACAGCACAATCTTCCTATCTTGCCTTGTTTCCTTTCCAAATAAAAAGGGACTTGGTGAGGATTGGTGGAGTTAGAACATTGAGAAATTCTGAGGCTGTAAATCAGGAATGAGCTAGGTGTTGAGAAAAAGGTGTGTGTAGTTTATTGAGAAAGGCGAGTTTGCTTTTTTTTCCATTTTACTTAGAAGATAAAACTAGTATCGTGAACTCTTAACCGACATCTGTGTCCTCACTTTCTCTGCAGCACTGTTTATTTCCATAGATAGTATTTCTGGAAGACAATTACGAGTTAAAGGAGATCTACCTTTGTAAGGCCTTTAATGGATATTGCCAGATTACCCTCCACAATGTTCTCCAGTCCTGGTTGTTACAACAAAATATTAGAAACAATCATCTGGGTAATGATTAACCATTGCCATTTGGATAATGGTTAATGTATGGTATATCTTTATGATGGGATGCAGTGTGATTCCAAAGACTGAAGTAAAGCAATATAGATTGACTTGAAAGACATCAACAAGTTGCTAGGTAAGAAACACTTTTTACAGAAAAATATGTGCAGTTTAATTCCTTTTTTTTTTTTTTTTTTGTAAAAACAAAAACAAAACACAGAATTATATTTCACTGAAAAAACCCTGGGGGGAGGTGAGGAGGGGGAAAAAAACAAGAGAGAAAAAACCCTGGAAGGCTACATATGAAGCTATTAAAAGTAGTTTCCTTTAGGAGTAGGAATGGGAGGTTAGGAGGAGTTGGTATTCACTTTTGCTTTACTGGATTTACAGTTTCAAGAAACATGGTTAAGTTTTTAGTAAGAAATGTTTCTTTTTTTTTTTTTTAAAGATACGGAGTATAATTATAATAGTAACTAACACACAGCACTTGTACTAGGGAATCTTTTGTGGTTTATTATAGTCACCCTCCCAATAATCCTATGAGGTAGATACTTTTTTTTTTTTTTTAGCATGTGCAGGCAACCATTTTTTTTTAAATTGACATGTAATTGACATATAGCATTAGATTAGTACAAGATAACGATTCGAGAAATGATTGAAAACGATCACTACAGTAAGTGTAGTTAACGTGCGTCACCACACAGTTACAAAAGGATTTTTTTTCTTATGATGAGAACGTTTAAGACCTACTCTCTTTTGTTTCAAATATACAATAGGGTTTATGAGCTGTAGTCACCATGCTGTACGTTACATCCCCAGGACTTAATTTCTCTCCTGCCTGGACCTTGCACCTTTTGATGACATTCAGGTAGATACAATTACTATCCCTATTTTACAGATGAGGAAACTGAGACACAGAGACGTTCAGTGACCTGTCTGGGCTGTGACAGTTGGACGTGGTAGCAGGGGAGTCTGGCTTCAGTCTGCTGTTTAACAGCACTGCACTAACACATGCCCGATAGACAGGATCTGCCTTGAGGAGAGAGGCTTTCAGTTACTCTGCAGGGCATTGAGGCAGTTACAGGGGTCACTTTTACCAAGCTTTTCTAGGTGTGACTCCTCAAGATCCTACCTTATGATTGCTTACAGATTTTTAATGCAGAAAGTAGAATTTAGATAAGGGTTTGGAAGTCCTTCAAAAAAAACCAAGGTCTCGGAAACCTGGTATTATTGTTAGAGCCTTTTTTCTCTTTGATCAGCTGCTTCAAGTGAACATCAGTTGTACTTCGGGGAAGACTGGCTTCCACGGATCCCCAGTCTAGAACTCCTGGTCCTTTGTTCTGCTTCTGCCAGAGCAGCTCTGGCCTTTTGTTTGGTTTTGTTTATTTTTCACATTGGTCTTCTGTCCACAAGAAGAGCTGGTCCCAATGGTTTAAAATAAGTTTGATAGTCCTAGAAAAAGTGGAAGGAAAAACCAATTTGTTTATCGCGTACCTCTCTCCCTGTCACTCTTCTTAGTGAAATATTTGCAGAGCTCTAAATTTAGGGATGCTTTTGGTATATTTCTTCTACACTCCAGAGGCACTCCAAGTATTTGTTTAGTTCAGTGACCTTTAGTGTCAGATCTGTCTTAGCTTTGCTAGCTGAATTTGCTCATCCATTTTGAATTCTGTCTAGCCTGTGTCCGTTTGTGTGTGTGGACAGAACGAGACCAGGGAGCTGTCATGCAGTTGTGTTTGTTGTCCAGCAGTACAGTCCCAAAGGACTGTCATCCGTGCTGATGGTGGGGCTGTGACAGCCACTGGTACCACCTTAGAGGGAATGGAAGGAAGGGGTGACTTGATTTTTATCGAGCAAACACTGTTCTGTGTGCATCATAAATGTCAACTCTTCGAACTAGTTTATCACCGAGCACCTCCTGTTTACCAGGCACTTTACCTGTGTTCCTCTGTGTAATCCACCCTGGCAGGATGGTACTGTGTTGCCATCTCTGTTTTACAAGTGAGGAAACTGAAGCTCAGAAAGTCAGACAGATGGTAAGTGGGATAGTCAGATTTCCAGCCAGGTCTACCTTCGAGCTTTTCCTTCGTAGAAGGGTAATGCTGAGTTCACTTCTGGATCTGCGTTAGTCATCACCTCATGCAGGGTGCATTTTAGGGTTTGAGCCTGTGCTGGCGATTGTTCTGATTTACTGATGAAGACTGTTCAGTCACAGAACTCTCTCCAACACTTCTGTGGGGAGTTCAGAGGAATGGCTCCACCAACTTGCTGGGTTATATTTTCTAAAACAAAATTTGTTACAAGGAATGGAAAGTATGAAAAAAATATGCCACCATCTCTTCTTGCTGTGAAGTTGGTATATTGGCTACTGTTATCAATTCTTGTTAAAATTAAGGTACCTTCATGTATTCAGCAAACTCACGGAGCCACATCCCTGTTCCTATGGCTCCACCCCCCTCCAGCTGATCCCCAGAGAAAACGTCAGTGTTGCCCATAGCAGATGCAGTTTTCTCCCCGAAACCAACAAAGGCTTAATGAAAACCCTAGAAAGTGGGAACCTGTGGGAGAGAAGAGAGAAAAGACAAGTTTACAAGGTACGTTTAGTGCATAGAGAAAGGAGAAAGAGTCGAAGAGCGAGGTATAAAGGAGGGAAGAGACTAGTTTGTGGGATAGGGATGAAGCTGTTTTTCAGAATGTTTAGCGTTCTCACCCGATCGCATTATGAGCCAGCTGCACGACTTTCATGCTCCAGACTTGCACACACACTGAAATGTTTGTGATGGGATTTAAGTTCCCTCTCTCGGAGCTTCTCAGTGGTTTGGGGTAATTAGGGTTCATGTGTTAACATACCTCTAAGCCAGATGGAGAGGTATGTTACAGCTGAATGGCTAAGGTAGACGATAGGAAAAAATAAGTAACTAAAATATTAAAGGGTAACTAAGTAGCCTGTCTGATAATAAAGTGGCCATTTATTTTTTGAAAAGCAACCTAAAAGTTTTCAGTACAGTGTTTATTGTGTATCAGCTGAGTTTTAACCAGAGAGAAAAATTGGCCGAAAGACACTAAGATACTCGTTTTAGAGTTCTAGCTTCTTCTGAGTTGGTTGATGGCATGAGCTCCTTCAGGGGCAGAACTATGTAGATTTTCAGACGGTTACTGCTCCTTGTTTATCTTCTTCAGAATACGCGTGCATTTGCTTTGAGGCGAGTCAGAATCGTTATCTGAACTCACCATGTTCACATCTTATGTGCACATGAGAGAGCTCAGTTCTGCTGTGGTTAACTGCAGTTATCTGACTTGTCCAACAGGTTCCTGGGTGGAGCTCCCCATGAACAGCAGCAATGGCAATGATAATGGCAATGGGAAAAACGGGGGGCTAGAACACGTGCCCTCCTCATCCTCTATCCACAATGGAGACATGGAGAAGATCCTCTTGGATGCACAACATGAATCTGGACAGAGTAGCTCAAGAGGCAGTTCTCACTGTGACAGGTAAGTGAGATCCTTGTTTTGGTAGATTTCAGGAAATAGGTGAGTTACAAGGTTCATTCCCATTAGAAAAAAAAATCAGTTGTTTCCATCTTCATTTGACAAAATATAACTCCTGATTTCCTGCAGCATGTATGTAAATCAGACAGCTAATTGACAAGGACAGGAGGGCCCACTTTTCCCTTAGATTAAATCAGTTTCCTCATTCAGAATGTATCATTTTTCGATGTGGACCAGTGTAAAAGTCAGTGGCGTGAATGTTTACTAACAGAATTCATCTTTCTCCCATTTTCCTTTGTCCTTTCACAGATCTCTTTCTGCCTTGAATACAGTTATCTCTGTATATATCTGTCCTCCCTTCTAGATTGTGAGGCTTTAAAAGGCACGCAGGGGTCATGTTTTGTCTCCTTTGCACCCTTGACAGTGATGGTGCTGGTGTGGAGTAGACGCTCCGTGAATGTCGGAGTCGTAGGAACAGCGGGTTGACCCAAGTTACAGCAGTGTTTGCACAGGGGGAAGCACTAGCCCAGGGTGTCAGGAGAGTTCATTTTGAGACCATCGTGTTTCCTTAGAGCTCAGAGGAAGTTTTGTATCAGGTCTCATTTGTCTGTGTTTGGCTTGAGAAATCTAATTCTTCCAATTTAAAAACTGCTTATAGCGAAAGAGTAAGAGTACAGAGAGATGCATGAGCAGAATGAAACTGAGCTGTTAGTGTATTTTTCATTATAAGTCTCTTTTTTTCCCCAAGGACTAGGTAGTAAATGACACTGTGGTGGATTGAACGAGTCTTAGACCAGTGGCAGCCATAGCAGTAGCATTATGGGATACCTGGTGATCTGCTGGTTACGTAAGAGTTAACTGATGCTAGCCACGTAGAAAATGCAGAGGCACAGGAAATAGATTAAGGAAACACTGAAAAATGTAAACAGCGATGATCTCTGGGGGATGATATTTTTATCCTTTGTACAAATTCTGTAGACAGCACATAATATTACTTACTTAACAGGAAAAGTGTAAAAGGAGAAACAAGAGTTAAATCCTGTTCCAGGTTCCTGCGTGACTTCTGACCCACTGGTGTTACAAAAGCAGCAGAGGACTGGTTTGCCGGCTCTGGCACCCTGCACCCCTGCCACCCTGTCTCATCTCTCACTTGTCCCTGTGCTTCTGAAGATCCAGGGACGGCTCTTGTCATGAGCAGAAGCAGAGCAGATGGCTCTCCTCTGAGCGGCTGGCCGCTGATGTCGGTAGCCGCAGCATCGAGCTGTGTTTAAGACTTCAGTTGATATTTTATTACATTTATATCATGGGACTCGCTGATGGGTTTCTGAAGTTTTCTACTTGTAATGGGCCTGTTGATAAGGCTTTTCCTGTATGTTCAAGTACACAACCCTTGATCACTGGGACTAGCGTGTCCTTAACCTGCTGTTGGGGTGGAGCAGAGGAAAGCTCCCGTTTGCCTCTTCCTCTCTCACTTGTGGTCGCAGTTACATTGGTGACTGAATGTGAACTCACCTCCCCGTGAGAATGTTTCAGTCGGGATTCTAAACATGTGACTCGAGGTGGGCGGGTGCCTTTGGACACTCTCCTGCTCTCTGCTTGTGCATCTTCAGGCTCTGGGTCACTGGTCACCTCTCCCAGGAGGTCCAGGGCTCCAGCTCAGCAGTCCTCTCCTGGGATATCTGACTGATGCTTCAGCATTTTGAAAATGCCTTCAAAATGCACGTCATTTGAATTGCCGGCGTCTCTCTATTTGAAGTTAAAAGTGTTTCGCGTAGGCAGAAGTGTTTTAGGGCTGTTAGATATTAGTCCCAAATCTAATTTATGTTTTCAACTTAAACATTCTCCCATAGGTGGATCTTTGTCCCTGTGGTGACTGTTAGCAGGTAACCCCTCTGTGTTTTGCTTTGTGCTCCAGCCTGTTCTAGGAGTCTCCAGCCTACACACTAGATTCAGCCAGGGAGCTTTTAAATGTATCAGTGCACAGACTCCATCCCTAGAGAGTCTCGTTCTGTTGTTGAGGGTAGGGTACAGGACATGAGAATATTTAAAAAACTCCGCAGCTGATCCTGCCATGAGCCAGGGCTATAGCTCTAATGCAGTCACATTGCTAGGAACAGGCTGCCAGAGAAACATTGAGTATTTTTCTAAGTGAGATCAATGCCAACAGTAAGAAGAGTGTTGACGTAGAGCCAAGCTTCTCTCGGTTCTTGACTTGGTCATTGTACTGCCTTGACCTGGTCGTGGCCGTGGGGCTGGGCCTTGACTGGATCTCTGGCTGTGAACCCAACAGTGTCATGAGCATAATGACAGTAAACTGAGGACTGGATTCTACTTGGTTCTTGTGCTATAGCCTGAAATCTCTAGTTCAAGACAAAATTTTCTTAATATATTAATATGGTGGTGTGATACAGAACCAGCTTTTCACTTTTCCTATCCCCATTTAAGAATCTCCTGTGTCAGGTGCTCGCTTCAGCAGCACATATGCTAAAATTGGAACGAGACAGAGAAGATTAACATGGCCCCTGCGCAAGGATGACACGCAAATTCGTGAAGCGTTCCATATTCAACAACAACAACAACTCCTATGGCGGTTATAATAGCTGAAGATCCCTAGGCCTGATCCAGCCTGAAACGTGTGGTGTTCTCACTTACTTTCCAGTCACTCTCACCAGCATCTCTAAATATTAACGTTGTGCACGTGCTCTTGGTAACTTTGATAACTAGTATCTATTCCTTTGAGCAAGTTAAGCCTGGAGCATTCTCCACGCCCACTCGAGTTTCTGTTTGCAGGGAGTGGGGTGTGTAGTGAAAGATCTAGTGACTTGCTGTGGTTACACAAGGAATTGTTGCTAAAGCTCAGAACAGAACTTAGCACATCGTATTCATCTATTGTATCAAGTACAGTTCGTAATCATTTATTTTTGTCTAAAAATTTGTATATTTTTGTAATTCTGGGAATGTATCTTGCACTTTTCATTAAAGGTTATATATTCGTATGTAAGCTTATATACTCTGAAGTATCTCACAGTAAACATTTCTGAAATAAGTAAAATATCAGTTCTTAAACTTCTTGGCCTCAGTACTCCTTTACAATCTTAAAAACTATTAGGGACCCCAAAGATCTTCTATTTATGTGGATTATATATTTTGACATTTACTATATTAGAAATTAAAACTGGAAACATTCAAAAATATGTATTCATTCATTCAACAATTCTAAACCTATTACATTTTAATGTAAGTTAACTTTGTTAAACAAAAAGTAACTTCCATAACCAAAAATTTATTAAGAATAGTGGCATTGTTTAAATTTATGAAGATCTCTTTAATATCTGGTTTAGTAGAAAGCAGCTGGGTTCTCGTCTCTTCTGCATTGCCTGTTGTGATATTACACATAACGTAAGCCTTTGGAAAATTCCAGTACACACATCAGAAAATGAGAATGAAGAAAGCAAATAAAGCCTAATAGTATTATGAAAACAATATTAACCTCAAAGACTTTTTGAAAGAATCTTTAAGAGCTGCTTTCTCACTATGAGAACTGCTGGGGGCGAGTTATGAATGATGAAAGATCTTTGAGAAAAAGGAACTCCAAACTAGAGTTTCTGAACTTGAAGATCATTTTACCTTTATTGGAAAAGGAGTAAAAATAAGAAAATGTGACAGTCTTGTGCCTTTAGGTAGTATTTCCTTTGCAAATTTATCATTACAAAGGAATTTATCACCACTGAAAAATTCGGGAATGTTTGGGGAGTAAGCGTAATCAGTTTCACTTTTTCTTACATGGCGTTACGGTATATTTTCTGATCTGATGCTTTTTTAAAGCCATACTACTGTAACTTTTAATTTTCTAATTTCCAATGGAGGCTCATTTCTTTGACAAAATGAGAATTAAAACTAATGGCTGAATGTCCTTCTCTTCCCAGCCCTTCCCCACAGGAAGACGGGCAGATCATGTTTGACGTGGAGATGCGCACCAGCAGGGACCACAGCTCTCAGGTGTGTGTGTGTGTTAATTTATTTTTCTGATTTACCATAGATAATTAGGAAAATGCAAATCTTTAATTCTGTTTTGCTAAAATACAGGAAAGAATATGAAGGGTTTAAAAAATAGTTTGAAACTGTTTAAAGTTACTCAGTTTCTGATGTTGAAACTTACTTATGATGGTAGAGTCATCATTGTACTCCTTTACAACTAAGAATTTTGGGTCCTGTGGCCCTAAAAGAATTGGAAAATTCTTGTCTGTAATGTGTCATTCCAATGTTCTAAGCTAGTTTCTTGAGTTTATAAACAGAAAACTGAGACAGATATCTTATTTAAAGTACAGAATAAATGAAAAGGGAGGTTGTCATAGAACCAGGTGTGAAAACTTTTTTGTGTCTGAAATCAGAGCGCAGTGACTTTTGAGAAGACTTTCAACAGCTAGAGAAGATTCATCTAAATTATGGGCAGTTCCTGAAGGTAAAGAAGCTGTAGTTCACTAGGAGTCGACATTGTTAGAAATATAGATGCATGTGGTAGGGAAAGCTTACAAAGGTCTTCAGTATAAAACTTACGGTAAATAATCGTTGTCAACAATTTAGAATGTTCATAGCCAACCCTTGACTTTATCAGTGTGTCAGATCACCTACAAGTGTCAGAGACCAAATTCTTGAGGACAGGAACCACTGTCCTTTTCTCCTGTGTTAAGGTACTTGAAGAATATACGTATTTGAATGTTTCAACAAATTCTAACAAAAACTTTGCTTTGCGGGGCTCTCACCATGCAGTGTCCTCAGTCCCTTTGCACTGGAAATATTTTGCATGTTATCTTGGATTCACCTGTGTTCTTTCTGTTCCGAGGCTGCACACTTTCTCCCTACTTTGTGCTTTACTTGTGCTGTTTTCTGAAATCTAGAAAATTTATGGGCCTGAATACTCATTTATTGTCTAATGAGCTGGATACGTAGAGAAGCTTGCAAGGCTCCCGTGTGGGAAGTCGTCTGACTGGAGTTGTGGAATTGCTCGCTTACGTGTGTCAGTTTTGCTGTGTGCAGTCAGCTGTCGCTCATAAAGAGGAAAGTGTATAAAGTTTCCGTGGGGAAAAGTACGCTCAGGAGTCCCAGGGTAGAGGAGTGAAATGAATTCTTTGCTGTAGGCTTTTCCTCAGGAAGATGTCTCCATCCATGTGGCCTTTTGTACAGATGAGTTGAAAATCTAGAGTAGCGCTTTCCAAAATACGGTTTGAGGACACTCATTCAAAGGGAAGCCCCGTGAGATAGTTCCGAAGTCAGATAAGCGGGAAATAATGCAGCCCCAGGCTCCCTCGCCCTCCTACTCCAGTGGTCACGGTGCACAGTGGCACACTAAAGGCTCTGACAGCTTGCGCAGTAAAGAAATTTGCTTACTTAAACCAAGTACAGTCGTTCCTCGTTATCCTCAGCGCACTGGTTCCAGCTCCCCCTACCCCCACAACAGTACCACAGTCCACAGATGCTCAAGTCCCTCATCTAAAGTGGTGAGGTACCGTCAGCCTTCCTTACTCACGGATGTGCACCCCACGGGTGCTGAGGGCCGACTGTGGTTCCCAGACTTATTGACCTTAGACCTCCCTCCCTCTCCACACATACTTTCCCCCCTAATAATCTACCTGGTAACTACCGATAAGAGCTGTCCTGGCTCATGGGGTGGCAGGTGCACACTTAGGCTCACCTGAGAATTGAATATTAAGTGGAATTCTAGAGCTGACTGCATCCGTCCTAGAATTCCAAAGGAATTGATGAAATTCAGGCGAGAAAATGGAAGCGTCTGGCCTCTGTGTCAGATTGTGGTCGGATTGCTAGTGTGATCCTTACTCAGAAGCAGGTGCTTAGAGGAGCACTGGGCATCACCAAGCATTGGGTAAACGATACTAACAGTCACATCAGTCCCTTTAAACCAGGTTCTGGTTTTGGAAAAGCAGTTTAACACCTAAAAGAAAAACATTTTGTCTTTTAGAGTTAAACTTTTAATAAGGGCGAAGTCAATCAGTATCATTACTTAAACTTTCAAAAAGCCTTTTTTACGTTGCTTGTTTTTAATTGAAGAAATGATAGTTTAAAATTAATTAGAGTTTGGGGGGATGGATTTTTTTTCCTCATAAATGAAAAGCAAGCTTAGGGTTAGGAAACAGTTAAAAACAGTTGACCACTATGGTATTTGCTCTTATTGAATATTTTTATATATATCTACACGAGGAATATATGACATTTTTACCCTTTTCCAGGAGGAGGAAGGAAAGGCACTAATACCTATATTCTAGGTGCTAAATTTATTTTTTAAAAATTTTTCCCACTTTAGTATGCTTTCAGTCCAGTGAGAGAGGGAATATTATCCCCATGAGCAAATGGGAAAAGTGAAGCTTTATCTTAATTAAGTCACTTATCTAAGATCACAAAGCAAATTAGTGATAGACCAGGATTGAAACCAGAGCTGTCTGAGCCTGTGGCCCCCGTTCCTTCTACTTAAATAAGTCAGTGAATGGGATTGACTTCAGGAGCGCTCACAGGCTCGAGAGAGTGAACTGAAGCATGTCTGGTGAGTCGTGGTATGAGGAAGCCTAGGATGTAATACATTTAGGAAAAGATTGTTAAAACCATACTTTGGGGATGATAGTCCTTAAGAGTCTCAGTTCGGTGGCAGAAAATAGACTGGAGATTGTCTCTCAGAGGCATCTTTGCAGTGTGTTTCTGGGACCAAAGAGGCCAGCACAGGACTGGGTATCAATTGAAAGATGAAACAAATTGAAAATATCTTCCTTTTCCCTCTTGTAAAACTGCGGTTTATCTGTACCACAGTATATCATTTAATACCCACATTTAGAGGCCTTAAGAGCTTGAGGTGGGCCAGAGAAGGAAAACGTGATTAGAAGGTAAAGGACTTCCTTGCAAGAACAGGCTAAAATGATCAGAATAGACATAGGTGTGGCAAGAGGGTTGTTGATCTGGTTAAAGGCATGAATATTACTTAATTCGATTAACTGCATTTTTTACTGTATTCTGGAATTCCAAGAATCAGAGGGCAGTTTAAAACCTAAAACTGGCAAATTTAAGATTAATAAAAGGAGAAGACAGGGCAGTGGTGAATGAGGAGAGCTTACAATCCTTATTCTTAAGGTAAGGATTCTAAACTGATCTGGGAATTTTTTTTTTTAATAATAGTCCAAATATCATAATCTTTAAAAAATTAGCATAAAATCTTATATTTTCCTTCTCTTGGAAAATATGAAGTATTACCTTGTTCACAAATTTAAGCCTAAATCTTTGAGCAGTTTTAGAGAGAGACATTTGAGACCAAAGTTGGAAATGAAACAGAAGTGGCCTGCAGTGTGTTGATTGTCGTGAGCTATTGTGTGACACCTCCTGGTCTATAAGTAAATTGTAACAGTTTACTGTTTTTGATTTAGGATGTTTTCAGATTTACCCCAGAGAGCCAGGTCAGGATTTTGAGTAATCTCAAATCTCAAACAAGTGGAACAGACTTAATCCTAAAGGCTACATTGTGTCATTCAGTGGAATTTGGCAAGTCCAGCAGAACTAAATGAGAATGATGGTACCAGAGTTGCAAAAATCCACGGGGATTTTACTTTCGATTTGATAGCATAGGGACTGTCTGTGTCTAGAGACTCTCTGAGGCTACCTTCCTGTTGGGGGGGGCTCTCATAGAGAACTAGACTTGGCAGAGAGGGATCACGTGGCTGTGTCCCGCTCCGAATTTCACAACTATCTGCCGAGAATAATGAAAGTGTGGGTCCAAGAGTGAATTCTATTCAAACAAAATAAAAAATCGGAATAATTTGTAGCTTTGAGACCCTCTGGTTTGGGGTCATAGCATCGTATTCCTTAAAACTGAGTAAGTAATACTGTGTTATATTCAGGAATGTCTCATTCCTGTGGGTTCTATTGAAAGAGAAGCCATTGGAAATTTTGTTTGTTCTTACCCTGAAACTTGAGGTTATCATTAGCAAGAAAAAGGATTTCTTCTTCATTTATTTAGAATGAAAGATGTTAGATTCTTACTCAATTTTAAATAAATTACTCTTTAAAAACTTTTGGCTTCAGTAGTTTTGAATAAGCCTTGGAAAATGTTTGGATATAGCAGTTTGTCTAAAAAATATAATCTCCTTCCAGGGAGTAAAACCTCATGCTTAGCAGGAGCTCTGGAGACAGTTTGCCTGGGTTTTAAATACTTGCTCTGCTACTCACTTCATATGTAACGTGCAGTAGTAATGGTTCCTGTTTCTGTAGGGTTGTTGTAAGGTTAAGGTTAATGCATGTCAAGTGCTTGGACTGTTGCTTGTCCCTTGATAAATGCTTAATAAATATTGTCATTATTTATTTCCTCATCAGATCTCCCAGTTGTTTATTTTCTCATCACTATGTATTTATTAGCATATACTTTTTGATGTTTCCTTTTACTTTTAATTATGAAAAATTTTGAATACTTAACAGAAGTAAAGAGAATATTACAACGGAACTCCATATAAGCATCGCCCAGGTTCAACAGCTGTCAGTGTTTTAACACACTTTAATTAACATTATATCCCAGAATACACTTTCTTCATATTCATATTCTTCAGTTGAGGTATAATTCAAGTTTCAGGCTCATATTCTGTGTTTAGATACAACAGCCATGAAACTCAGGGTTATTTCCCCAGATATCAAATACTCTGATCTTAGATCATTTGGTCGGCCTTTCTAGAAAAGCAGCATGTTTCGTACTTAACAATTATTACGCACAAGCTTATGACTTCTGTGTAGTTTGTCTAGACTTGGCTTCTGTGGTAGAAAGAATCGGTCTTTTTTCCTTTTTTAAAGTGTGAATTCTTCTTTACAGTCAGAAGAAGAAGTTGCAGAAGGAGAGAAAGAGGTAGATGCTTTGAAGAAAAGTGTAGACTGGGTGTCTGACTGGTCCAGTAGACCTGAAAACATCCCACCCAAGTAAGTTGGCACAGGTTTCTTCCCAGTGGACCCAGTGGGTGTATGTGGACCTGCTCATTCCTGAGATGCTTTCAGCAAGTGCGTTTCTGACACCTGCCTCTGAATTTCTTTCCCCAGGGAGTTCCACTTCAGGCACCCGAAACGTTCTGTGTCTTTAAGCATGAGGAAGAGCGGAGCCATGAAGAAAGGGGGTATTTTCTCTGCAGAGTTTCTTAAGGTGTTCATTCCATCCCTCTTCCTCTCTCACGTTTTGGCTTTGGGGCTGGGGTAAGTACTGGTCAGCTCACCCGGAGTGTCTTCCATTTATTTTATTCACATATTTTATTTCCAGATGTAAGAAATGTATGTGATAGCAGTTTGTATCATTTTTCTTTTAATGTTTTAGTGCAAATGAGGTGAACTTAAAAGAATTACTAAAGTTGGTAGCTATTGGTATACACGTTCCCCCGCTATCTGAAAATAGAGCATCTCTATTAAACCTTCCGTAAGCTGAGATGACGTAAAGGGAAGAAGCAGTCACCTTAGGACACGTGTTGCTGAGGGAGGCGCAGGACCCCCGGAGAGAAAGCGCAGGTGCTCACAGGCAGGGCTCAGAGCCGTGGCAGCCGGCAGCCGGGCGCCGAGGAGCTGCGCGCGCTTCCCGAGAAGGCGCTCGGCGGGGCCGGCTCCGGAGCAGCTCGCTGCAGAGCCAGCGCTGAACGCTGCTTTCGCTTTTCGCCTTTTTTCACAAAAGTGAAAGTCCTCTTCGAATGTCTTTCAGTTAGCGAAAACAGATGTGAATGTAGGTCTGACCCGTAGAGTGAAGTGACATAAAGTGAACTTTTGAAAAGCGGGGGCTACCTGTCTGAATAAGCAGTTTTAAATAGTAGATTTTTTTTTCTTACTTGGAAAGAAGTTGTTCATGTTAATGCCCTAAATGATCATTTTTTAGGTGGACTCTTTCTTCTAAATTTGATTTTTCTTTTCAGGTTTTGTTGTTGTTTATGAATTGCTCGATTAGCTAAATTGTAAAGTAAACTAACCTTTATTGTGTAACTTGAGGTTGATGTGAACATTTCTTTTTCCCAAATGAGAAGGTACACCATTGTATTGAATAGCCCTTGAGTGAAACTGGAAAGTTGGTTGAGGGTACTGTTTTTTTTTTTTCTCTTGGTAGCATTTTTTAAAAAATTCTTTTAAAATTGAACCCACATTTACCTGTAATTCATTTTTTCAGGCATGTCCTTTAAATTCTTTTTTTTCCCCTTGATTTGAATAGTTGAGAAAATAGTTTTGAAATATTTTAGGAGTTAAACATTTGCTGTTCATTTTTTTCAAGACGTACCTACTGTCCTCTTTAGGCGTGCCCAGTGGGTCGTTTTCTATATATAATAGGCAAAAGGTACACACCTTCCCTTATCTTCCTTTGAAGGAGCTCAGCATATGGGAGAGATGTTCACAGTCATGAACTTGGAAGTTCCCATATGTGACTTGTCCACACACCCCTTTTGTCCCTGTGGGTGCTTGATCCGCTTTTGTGACGGTGAGCGCAGCAGTGGCCCCCAGCAGAACGGAAGGCGGTGGTGGAGGAAGGGAGTGTGTGGGGGGGGTCGTGTGGGGCTGGTGTGGAGGCCGGGCTCGGCTCCCAGATTCCCCTCCATCCTGACTGCACAGCAGTCCATTCGCCCTCAGGACGGCAGCAGTCGGCTTTTGTACCCTGGGGTATCTCTTCCTGTGCTACATCTTTGGACTGTTTCTCTTGCTGGTGTAAGTGTAACTGTTGCTGCAGATGAACGTAAAAAAGTACCGTTGGTTTTATTACCCTGGGGCTTGGGGCTGATTCCGGATCTTCCCTAAATTCCCTCTGCTTGCGATATTTAAGGGGAGAACACTTGCTTGGCATGGAGAAGTAATGCTAGGCCCTTCATCCTTCAGAGTAGGAAGAGCCCTTTAGAGCACTTTACAGTTGGGTGTGTTACTGTATTTTGTGCCTGAAATACCAGTAGAAGTTTTTGTGCATCACAACGGAACATCTTAGAGGATGCCGGCTCCGCTTTACTCTTTGGAGGGATCTGGTCTCTCTGGCTTCGCTTTGTCTGATCACTGCCCCTGTGCTGTCCAGTCCTGCCCAATGAGTAAACAAAATCACATAAAACCAGTTTAGCTGGCTGATGACTAGTTTTAAGAAAGTCAGTGATGATTTCAGGGTGCCAGGGAACTGTGCACATAGACCATTTGAGCCTTTTACAAGGGCTGAAAATTTTGGTTCTTAAATACAGTTCAGCCAGTGGATGAGCTAGGGTGGAGTTGTTGAGACAGATGACACATGGTACACTCTGTTTCCTTTCAGCATCTACATTGGAAAACGACTGAGCACACCTTCTGCCAGCACCTACTGAGGGAGAGAAGAGCCCTGGGAAGGCGTGTGACTCGTAAAGTGGTGTATTGTCACAGTAGTTTATTTGAACTTGAGACCATTGTAAGCATGAATCAACCTGCCGCCCTATTTTTACATATCCAAGTTCCAGTAACTCTCAAATCCAGTATTCAAACTCTTTTGAGGCATTTTACTAACCTCATTCCCTTTTTGGCCTGTAAAACACTTTAGAATTTCCTAACAGAGTTTACTGTTGTTTAGAAATTGCAAGGGCTTCTTTTCCGCAAATGCCACCAGCAGATTATAATTTTGTCAACAAAGCTGTTATCTTCTTTTAGTACCTACAGACCACAGACCTATACCTGCATCATTCATGGGATAAATTTAACACTTGCAGGATACCTCCCGTCTCTCTCTCAAAACCAAGATCAGGTTAGCAAATGATATAAAAGCTGTGTTGTTTTGTTTCTCAAGACAAAGGCAGGCTTCCCTAAGCTTGAATTTATAGTTAATTCAAAACAAAAGGAAACAAAAACAAATGGAAAAAAACAAGATGCAAGAAAAAAAGTATCCTGGGCAATAAAAAATTATTTTAAACCAGTTTTGGAACCACTTTTTGTGTAAGCCTCTTAATGGCGCCTTTTAATTCGTAGGAGGCAGGCTGTTTAAATGATAGGGAGGAAATGGAAGGGCTAAGACGCGCCAGCAGACGTTAATACCAGTGTGTTAACAGCACGCTCTTCTGTGGTGTAGAATCTCTCTCTGGTAGGGAACGTCTCAGGCCCAGAAATCTATGAAATCGCTTTTGGGGATTTTTGTGTGTTTGGTATTTTTTATGTTTATTAGCTGCACGTGAATTTGTCATGACTTTCTTTAAATTTTTTCTTTCCTTTTTTAAATTTTTTTCCTAAGAGGCTCTGGAATGAGTTCCAATTTGTGGTGTAAATACAGGCTTCTTGTTTTAGGAAGCATCACTTATACTCTGAAGCCTTTCAACTCTGAAGATGACTGTTTCAGAGTTATTCCAAGCCTTGGGCGACTTTGCAAAGCAGACTTGGGTTGTGGGAACAGCTGACAGAGTTCTGAAGAGATGCCATGTGTCTCCTTCCGCACCCTCCCTTTCTGGTGTTCACTGTGCCACCTCCCCGAGGGGCTCCTGTGATTCTGCGGGCGCTGGCCGTTTCCTCCTGTAGCCTTCTTTTCAGTTACATGAAACTCCTACTAAAGTTCCAGAACACTCAGCAATTTCCTCTACTGATACACTTTCTTTGTTCGTTTCTAAAATGTGAAGCTTTAGGACCAAATTGTTAGAAAGCGTCAGGACTACCGATTATTTCAAGTAGGTTTACTGGATTTCAGAACCCCCAGCATGACTCTGACGGATACTGTGGTATGTTTTATACATAAATAATTACTATTGAATATTTAGAGAACCACCAGGAATTTTAAAACTAGCAATCTATTCAGTAAATGAAGTGCACCAGGTTGACGTAGATGCACTATGACAACCAGGTTTGCCAGGCTGCCGCGACTCTCCTCTCTCTCACATCAAGTTTTGTAAAAATTGATGTGCTATAGAGGGAAATAACATGCAGATTAAACAAAAAAACTAAGTTCTGAGTACCTTTATTCAAGAATATAGCTGGCTGTCTTTAAGAAGGATGATATATCCAGGTAGTTTTCTGAATTATTTTGCTTTGTTTTTCTTTCTAGGTTTTGATGTCTAAATAATTTTGGACATCTTTTTATTCTACCTTGTTTCTGTCTTACTCACAAGCCTGGTAACACTTGATTTGCCTTCCATGACCTGTTTATTTCAAGGCTTCATATTTGAACTTCTTAGAGAAGAAAGCAAATCTGATGGCCCACTGATTTTGAAAAAGCCTGAATAAAATTGGAAAGGCCGGTAAAGAGACCTAAATAGCTGAACTGTTAAAATGTATAGTTTGTGTTACAGTTGGTACCTTGGGAGAGAAAAGTAAAATTATACTTAAAGACAAGGCAACTTTTTATAGGCAACCCATTGCTCTCTTTTGAAACTCAGTAGTAATCCTGTCAGGAGTGTGATTTGAATTTAGGTATATTTACAATTTTTTTCAACATTGAAAATAAATGTAGCTCTGCCCCTTTTAATAGCTGTGAAATTTTGAACTATTACTTAAAACATGAATACATGATCACAGTAGAACTGAATCATATTAAGATGAAATCGTGCAGTATTTATTGATGACCCTAACATGCGGGATGAATGTTTATGCTCCCACCCAGATTGGTGTTGAGTGGAAACAGACTGTGGGATGGGAAAGGAGACTTTGACAATTAACAGTTGACAGTTTTAAGATTAATGTTGAAAAAGCTTTACACCTGTTTACAATTTGGGGACGAAAAGGCAGGCTTCATTTTTCTTATGTTTGATGAAAACTGGCTTAAAATATTTGTAAATATAATCAAGAGCAAAACTGTGCAAACTTGCACATTGAGAAGTGCAGCGAGTTACTTTGATTGCAGTAAAAATATTTACTATTCTCAAGAATGAAAATTGAAGACTTAGCCAGTCAGATGAATTTTTAAATGAACCAGTTGTTGAAACGATCGGAATTAACTGAGCCAAAGTGATTACGCGTCTCATTCTTCATCTGTTTAGTTAGCACTTTGTATCACTGTATACAGTTTACAACACATGTATAACTTGTAGCTACAAACATTTTGTGCCATTAAAGCTCTCACAAAACTCCTTCTGTCAGTATATGATTTCTTTGTCCCTTGGGCTGCCTGGGAGTTTAGAGGACTTGCCAGGGTACCAAGTGTATGGGAGCGAATGGTGTTCCTGCCCTCCCGGGTCTCGGGGAGACAGCCACGACACGGTGTCATCTGTCGGAGAAGTGTGCGAGCAGTCCGACGGGGCTGTGACGTTCAGAGCCTTTGTGCTGCCAGAGAGCGTCAGGAGGAGGGGATCTGCTGAAAGTTGAGTCAGTGTTCAGCAGTCGCAGAAGGGAATTAAGAGCCTCCCTGTAACGGGAATGGCAGGAACCGACACGTGAAAATACATTCCAGAAACAACGTGAAGTTCAGTGTGGCTGGGAAACATGGTGGGTGGAGAAAGGACTGGAATGTCGGTCAGTGCTGAATCAAACTGAAATGTCTATGCCCTTTGGTGGGTGTTGAACTTACCTGTATAGTCAGTGAGCTACCTTTGTGGACTTTATTTAAAGCAGGGAAATGATTGAAGAACTAAGTTTTAGATGGATATGAAAGGGTGAAGAAAAGAGGACCGGAGACCAAATATCAGTAAGTTCTCGAAGGAATAAGGGCCCTGCCGGGGTGGATTTGGGAGATTGGAGCTCAGTCAACGGGCCAAGGTGGATTGAGTGAGGAAGAAGGCAGGCGGGATCTCTCTGGGGTTTTTTTTGTTTTGTTTTTTGGCCTGAGTGTTTATTGACGCCTGAGAAAGTGAAGAGCGGAGGAGGAATGAAGAGGTAGGGGAGAGAAAGGTGATTGCAGATTTGAATACATTTGACCTGGTTTGGATGTAACTGGTAGACAAAGAGCTCAAACTAAGGAGAAAGGTCCGGAGTGGAAATGAAACACGCACACGCATGTATATTCTGTCACATTTGAAGACTGCACCATGGGGACAGATGAGAGGGGTCAGCCAAATGAGCAGGGAAGTCCAGCATATGAAGACCAGGCAGAAGAGCAGCTCAAAAAGGTGAGTGATGTAAGTAGTGTGGTAGGAGGCCCTCCCCCCAGAGAGGAGGTGGTGACCTACATCCTGTCCGATGTGGTGGTCAAAGAGCGTGAACTGAAGAGAAGCTTTTGCCTTGGCATTTGAATCACTGCTGATCTTTGCAAGACCATTTTCTCTTGGGGTCCGAGGTCAGATTGTATTGGGTCAGTGAATGAATAGCAATGAAGAAAGTGTTGGCTTTTCTCAGTAAACTTGGAGATGAACAAAACAAGAGGGAATGTTTCCAAGAGGAGACGGGGGCGGTAGGGTTGTTTGCTTAGGGTTGGGATATAGAGACCAGAGGAGTGAATTTGCTGGCTAAGGGGAAGGCACGAAGGGAAGGCGCAAGGGAGCAGATAAATAATGGAATAAGGCCCTGGAGGGAGCAGGGGGGATATATTAAGGACTCAGAGGGGAGGTGAACCTTGGAAAGGGGAAGAGGCACTGTTGGAACCATTCAGAATTCACAAAGCCCAAACATTTGTGATAGGAAAAAGGAGGTGAGAGAGGTGAAGAGAGATCTAGGGGGAGCGAAGGGGCAGTAGATTGAGGAAATCCACAGGCGATGGGCTGTTTTCTCCATGAAGACCAGGTCTTTGAAGAGGAAGACGGTGGTAGATGCTAAAGGAAGATGAAACTGTTTTCCATCAACATCTGATCTGAAAGGAGACGGGAACTAAAGCTGAGATTTCTTGGAGCCTTTCCATTGCTCCTGGAGTTCCTCCCTAGTTGAGCTTGATGTTAACCAGGCTGAAACCCCAACCAGGCTCTGCCACCTTTCAGCCTAGGCCATGCTTTCGAGCTGTTAGCTGTGTCGGATTGGACTGAATGATCTCTTGGGACCTTTTAATTCCATAATTGCTGTCAATAAATTCCAGTTCAGTCTAAAAATCAGGATTGAGAATGGCTGAATTAGGTATTATGAACATCTTGTACATATTACTTTATATTTGGTAGGAAAACAAGTATGTGTGTTTTTCTGAGTGTCCCCTTTATGTCTCTTGGTAAATGGACAAGATAACAAATCAGAATGCAGGGGAAAAGCTATAAATTCTGGGTGTAGATGAGCTAGGGTTCCAGATCACAAATGATTAATCAGTTAGCAAGTTCCATTTCTGACGTTTCAACGGGCGCGTGTTTTAGCCCTGGGACGATCTATTGCGCCTCAGCTCCGTGAGGGGTAGGGAGTTCGAAGTCTTAACCACTTTTCTAGGTAAATTATAAAATTTAGTGAAATCTTTGGAGTGGGGAGGACAATTTAAAGACAACCATGTCCTCTAATTCATGTATTGTTATTTCTTTCTTAGAAGGGTAGAAACACAAACATAAAGACCGTGAAATCAGCCAGTTTATACATTCAAATCAAGGGGAAAACAGCTTTGCCAAAGGCCTCATTTCTCCAGCTGAAAAGGCAGAAAGGGCTTGATCAGAAGTGAGTGGACAATGGCAAGTCCTAGAAAATAACTTATAAAGAGCATTTGAGCTGTTTCCAAGGGTTCTGAGTAAGTGCTAATGGCTGGTGAAGCCGCTGATCAATTCTTAAAGACAAACGCAAATTTGAAGTTGGCTTAAGTGAACTGAAGTTGGAAACTTGGGAAGAGGGAAGAAGGGCTACCAATCACATCAGAAATAATTTGGTTCCCACTTTGCGAAAGATACACCTTTTCTGCAGTCTGCATCATTTTTTTGTAAATGCTCTGCAAACCAAAATGTCTTTACTTCCTCCACCTCAGTGCATTTTCCCTCCACTCCACTTCGTGGGCTGTCCTCAACTCCCACTCCTAGCGTGAGTATGGAAAACCTGTGGATAGATTTAGTAAGGAAACAAACGACAGTTTTTTAAGCAGATTCCAAAGGAGATTGTGCTGCACAGCCAAGATTTTGAATTGCTGACTCACAGGAAGATGCCCACCGCTGTAATCAAGGTAGATCTCCTCTGGACCCCAGACCCGTATTACCAGCGACCATGGGCGTCTTAAATTTATGTCCTGACTTCATCTTCTACACCTCTCCCGCTCCCCCTTTCCTTCTGTGTACCCATCTTCTTACGTGGTCTGTGAGCTACGCAAGGTGTCCCTTCAGTTGCATAAACCAAATTGGGAAACTTGCCAATTACTTTCCTTTTCCACCCGTACATCCATCAGTCACCATGGCCTCTTAATTCCACCTTCAAAATAGCTCCACCTGTTTCTCCCCACCGTCCTCTACCTTAATCCAGGCCCCTCCAACCCCCCACCTTTCTTGGACTACAGCGAGAGCCTCCTGACCTATCTCCAGGGCTCTGTGGAAGCAGCCAGAGGAGTTGTTCTGAAATACTAATCTGATTCTATCACTGTGTCATCCTTACATGGTTCGCCACTGTCTGGAGGGCAAAGTTCAAGTTCCCCAGGGTTGCTGCCAGGCCCAGCCTCAGCCTCACATCTCAGGTGGCTGTCCCCCACCTCCTCCCCCATGGAGCTCAGCCCCAGCAGACCTTCTTCCTGCCCTTCTAAATCTTGGCTTTTGTAGGCACTGTTTCCTCTGCCAGGAGAGCCCTTCCCCCATGCCTTGCTCCTCCCTCTTCATCTTTCAGGGCTCAGCTCAGAGTTCACTTCCTCTGAGAAACCTTCCTTGACATCCATCCCCCGACACACTCCACACCCGAGTGGACTGAGTGCCTCGCCTCGAATCTGCGGGAGCATCTGGCATCTGCTCCCACTGGGGCACAGTTCACCCTGAAATTGGATGGCCTCCTTCCGTGTCCGCCTCCCTCGCAGACAGCGAGGCCCTCTAGGCAAGTGCTGTCTCTGCTTGGTCTTCACCCCGGGTCCCAGAATGACACGGCGCTTGTCACCGCAGGCCGGCCAGAAGTAGTGAAAATTCCCGAATCTTACTTTCAACACACAGCTGGTTTCAGCCTAGTTTTATTGAACTTACCTGAAGTGGCATAGCAAGAGAGAGTATTTTGAGATGACTTAGGAGTCAGGAAGGATGGATCTCTAAGGAAGCTGCATAGAATGGCAGCAGATTTTTGAAAGTTTCATTTCAGAGAGAGAAGAGGAAAACGTCTAAGAAACACTTCAAGAAAAAAACAAATCTCATGGAAACCTGAAATCTCTTGAAGCAACATGGGTCAAACTGATGATTTAAACTTCTGGTTAAACCCAGAAGCTTCTCTTGGTAGCCCAGCTAGGTGCCTTGTGAGTTTCGTATTAGAATTGTCACATGTCACAAAAGTGGCTCTGTGTGGTCACTGGCTTTAAGAATGGGATTAGAGGTACTGCGAGGTTGGCTTGCATAACATTAAACATGGGACTCATTAATTTCCGCCATGTAACGTTGCTAGTGGGTGGGGACTGCATCAGCGACTCGGAATGAGATGGCTGGCCATTGGAGGTGTTTGGCTTAAAATTCAGCCTACAGAGAAAGGTGTGGCAAGTCTGAGACTTTGTGTGTGTGAGTGACTATCTGATACTTTATCCACTGTGTGTTGAGAAAAACTGCATCTGTTGAGGATTTTTTTTTTTTTTAAGCCAAGCAGTGTGGTTGCTGTTGGTAGGAGTCCTATCGTAGGTAATTTTATAGATGAAGGAACCAGGGCTCAGAGATCTTAAATAATTTGCCCATATCACACACATAAGAAATTACAGAGTTTGGATGCCAGTTCAAAGCTCAATCACTTTCCAGGGCTCTTTTTCAATCAAGCATCTGAGGTGTCTTAGTTTTTCTGAAATAATTCTGAAGTGTCTATTTATATCCTGAAAATCACAGCTTCTAACCGAAACATTAGACTTCTGTAATAATTAATTTTCTTGAAAACACTTGTCGACTGTTCTAATGGTAGATGGGAAATAACCGAATCGGATCAAATGCTGGGTGGTACTGTCAGAGTGAACGGCATATTTTGTTATATTTGGCAACACTAGCAATCCTTGGGTAAAGATAGAATTTCAGCTCCGAGCCATCCGTTTGGGCATCACTAAGTTCAGCATCATGAATAAATCTGAAAAAGAAAATCCATACACATTTCAACCATTTCTGAAAGTTAGTTTTCATATCATCTGTGCCTTTCTGCATGTGATAATGTTCCTGCCAAAGAATCCGTATTTTGGGTGGGGTGTAAATTCAGGGCGAGAAGAGCGTGAAGAAACTGACAGCATCACTGGCTCCTGAAACATTGCCATGTTAGCCGTGCGATTTAATAAACAAATCACTGTTTTGGGTGAGGAGTGAGGAGCAAGGGAAGGAAGGCAGGAGGGAGGAAGCAAATATGAAAGTGTTGGGGGAGCACCTCGCGTGGACCAGAGATTGAATCCTGAGCGCTTCACAGTCTTTTTTTTTTTTTAAATTGAAGTGTAGTTTACAATTTTGTCTGTTTCTGGTGTACAGCATAATTCTTTAATTGAATCCTCACGACAGCCTCTGTGAGGTAGCTGCTCTTCCGGTTTGACAGAAGAGAAAATCTGGGTTCAATGAATGACCCAGATCTTTCCCACGTTTTGGCTCATAGAACAGCTTCTGGATGCTTTGGGGTTTCGTCTGTAGTCAGGTGACCCGTATCTCCAGGTGAGCTGTCCTGCCCGCCATGCACACTCCCTGGTCACTGTGTCAATATTTTGTTCTTTGATGGATGTGGTTTTTTATCCAGTGGGAAAAGAAATTACGTATTAAGCAGTGAGCGCAGTCTTAAAGGAATTTCCAGCATCAACAAATGCAGTGTTTTCCAAACTTTGGTTTTACTTTGGTGATTTTTGCCATTTAAACGTAAGGTGGACTTGAATGTTTTAAGTTTATTTTGGGGGAGGGGGTAATTAGTTTGTTTATTTATTTGTTTGAATGGAGGTACTGGGGATTGAACCCAAGACCTTATGCATGCTAAACATGCACTCTACCATTGAGCTATACCCTCCCCGTGAATTTTTAAAATTGTTCTGTGTCAAAATAAGGGCTCTTCAGTCCACAAAGGCACCTATGACCCTTTTGTTTCAGCCATTCTTCTAACCAGCGAATATTCATTGTGTCCGTGCTGCACACCAGGGACACCTCTGGGACACAAGATTTATAGCTGTTGCATTAGTCAGCTCTGACTAGTGTGGGTTTCCGGTATAGTCTAATGCACATTCGGTCTATTAAAAAGTTCCCTACAAGTGACAGAATCACTGAAAGGGCTGGAGAGCCATTCCACTGAACTAATGGGAACTGCTGAACACCAGGGACTCCATTTTTCAATCCTACCCCCAGGACCTCACTCAGCAGCTCCTGCCAAAGCTGCTTCTGTCCTAGGAACTTGCCCTTGGAGCCACCGCTACCACCACTTCCACCTGAAGGAGAGAAGTGACTTTCCCAACCCTTCCTTCCTGTGTCATCAGTTCTTGACCCCAGATCCTCTGTCGAAGTGCCTGATGGCGGGTTGCTCCTGTCCTCCGTGCAGGAGAGGCTGGGAAACTGAGTGGAGTTGGGGATGGCCTTTCACTTTCCTGTCCCCTTCTACCAGGATTCACTACGTGGTTGATTCTGCTAGCATGGGAAGCTCAGGTGCCGGGGGGCTAACAGGAAAGACAGATGTCATCTATGATGGGGCAAAACAGACGTGGAGCTTCCCGTCTAGCAGGGAAATGAATAAATGTTCACACAAATTATTGCAGTTAAGTGTTAAGAAGAAGAAACGGAAATTTTGAGAGCCTATCACACGAGGATTTCAACAAATGTGAGGGAGCAGAGAAAGTGGCCTTAAATCAAGTCCTGAAGGCTGAGAAGCGAGAAAAGAATGGTGGAGAAGAACATTCTAGACATAGGGAGCAGCTCCTGCTCTTAAGGTAAAAGAAAATAACATGTGTGAATAACTGAAAGAAGGTTGGCGTGATGTGATTCCGAGCCTTGGGGTGAAATTGGAGAGGCAGGCAACAGGCGGATTAGGCAGGGTCCAGGAGGCTCGGCAAATGATTGTGGACTTCATTTCAAGAGTTCTGGGAAGTCACTGAAGAATTTTAAATTTTTAAACTTAGGGAATGAACTTGAGAAGGACAAGAATGGATGTGGGATGACGGGTTAGGAGGAGGAGATGATAATGGCTTAAAACTAAATTTGTGGTTGTGAAGATTGGGGGTGGGGGATGGATGTGAGCAATATTCAGGAAGTAAAATCAGTAGGAGGGAGTGAATGCTGAGCTATGTCCCCCAAAGATGAAAAGGGTTACTCTGAGTTTGCCACTGGAGGATGGTTCCACTTCCCGAGGGACCGCCAGTCTAGTGGTCCAGAATGAGGGTGAGGGCTTGTCAGATAACGAAACAGACATGTGGACCAGGTCACTGGATAGATGAGTCTGGAACTCAGAAGAAAGCTGGGCTGCAGACACAGAGTTTGGTCTTAAGCACCAAAAGGATGGCAGATGAAGCCGTGGAGTGGATGCCATGGTCTAGAAGGAGAGAGTGGAAGAGAAGAGGGAAGGTTTGGAAAGAGCCCCAGGAAATAGCAACACTGAAAGATCTGGACAAAGGAGAAGCCAAAAGGAGGCTGAAAAGGAAGATCAGGGAAGAAGGGGAAAGCCAGGCATGGGAACTGAGAGAAGATGGTTTTTACAGAGCCGCGCTGCCAAGTGTTATTTCAAGATCAATTTGCATGAGGGACTGCAGAACATTTGCTGGTTTCATCAACATGGAAACATTGATCAGGACCACAGCCCAGTTGGAAGATGGCTGGGGTTGGGAACTGACTGGAGAGCTTTGTGGAGGGAGCGGGAGGAGGAGGCAGAATGGGGACAACCCTTTCTGGGAAATGTGGCCCCAAGGGAGAAAAAGGGATAAGATGATAACTGGGGGATAGGGACCTGAGAGGGAATTTTTAATAAGATGAACAGATTTGAGCATATTTAAATACTTAAGAGAAGGCTCTAGTAGAAAGAGACGATTAGATAAAGGAGGGACATAGTGGGCGGGGTTTTGCTCTAGTCTCTTTTTGCCACGTTAAGTTCAAGAGCACTGAGAAGGACGAAGCTGCCTTTCAAGATTTCTCACCAGGACCCTCTCCTCCAAGTCCCATATTGCGCCATAAAGTCAATGAATAGCGCCCCCCAGGGGTGGGCAGTTTCTCTGAGCACAGGAATGCGCTTAACTTTCAACACCATTAAACAAGTAAATATTACTTGTAAAGTGATTTTTACAGGCAAAGTATCAACTACACCCAACATTGCAGTCACACTTGGTATGTAAGCTGGTGAGCACAAGGCTACACGGTTCTTCAGGATCCAGGGAAGACAAATTTGGGGTGAGTGTAGGGCCCTACGGGACAGAGAAGGAGCCCAGAAGAGGAAAGAGACCACATATATTCTCGAGCTGAGGACGACTTGAGAATGTAAATCTTTTCTTTTCCCCAAACAAAATCTCCAGTGGAGTCTCCCCTACTTGTCCCAGAGGTTGAGTGGATTATTCTGGAGGCACTCAAGGAGATGTTGTATTTCACAACTGGGTCAAAACTGTGATTCAGGAAAAGCTGTACTTACTGGATAACTTGTTTTTCTTCATTAAAAAAAAAAAAAGTTAGGCTTAGTTTACATAAAGTAAAACTTTTCTTTGCAGTATACAGTTCTTTGAGTTTGGACAAATGCATACACATATAATGACCATCACAATCAAGACACAGAACTGTTCCATCTCCCACCTCCCAGATTCTCACATCCTCTTGTTCTTCTAATTATCTTCATATTAAGAACAGAATCCCAGGCTGGGGAGGGTATAGCTCAGTGGTAGAGCACATGCTTAGCATGCACAAGGTCCTGGTTCAATCCCCAGTACTTCCATTTTAAGTAAATAAATAAATAAACCTAATTACCTGCCCCGCCCCCCCAAAAGGAAAATATTTAGAAACCTAAAAAGAACTTTTAAAAAGTTAAAAAAAAAGAAAAGAAAATCCTGATTGGAAAACTGGAAAATAATCTCAGTCAATGGTAATTTTTTGAATGCTTATAGCAGTCACCTAAAAAATTGTTTTTAAAAAAGTGCTGGGAGTGGGCAAAGAAACTTAACATAGATTTAATAATCATACCAGAGTTGTGGCATCATAATTGCAAGCGTTGGTTGGAGGTGCAGACATGCCTTTAAAAATCAGTTTACAGGCAATATTTATCAGCTTAAATGGTGCTGTAAGAAACTCTCCCCAAGCTTTCTAAGCAAATCAAATAGATAAATATTTTTTTAAGAAGGGAGAGCCATATCCACACTCCAAACAGGATAACCATCTCCATATGGAGGCCTGTGAGCAGAGGCGGAAACTGCAGGCCTTCTGGGATGTGGCTCAAAAGCAGGCGGCGGCGCTGGAGATCCGGAGGAGCAGCGCTCCACGCGGGGTGCAGGTGCGGGCAGGGTCAAGGTCAGCGGACTCCGGAAGGCTGGCGTCCGCGGGGCCCCTGCGGACGCTGCATCGGCCCCGGCTGGTGGGGACGCTGAGGCTGGGGGAGGCCAGGGCCAGCCTCAGCCCAGCCGGCACCGCCACAGTCATACGGGCAGAGACTCCACGCAAAGACCTCCGGCTTCGCAGGAGCCTGCCGACCATCGCAAAACAGGAAGATACCGAACGCTAAAATAAAGCCACGATGCAAGCAGCCATCAGATAATGGGTCCAGATGAAATGAAAATGAAAAGACGGCTTAAAAAATTGTGGTTAAATATACATAATATGAATTTTACTGTCTTAACCATTTGTAAGTGTGTAGTTCAGTGGCATTAAATACAATTCACTTTGTTGTGCAACCATCACCACCATCCATCTCTAGAACTTTCCATCTTCCCAAACTGAAACTGTGTACCCCTTAAACACTAACTTCCCATTCTCACCTCCCTCCCCTTCCCCCTAGCAATAATTAGTCTACTTTCTGTCTCTATGAATTTGACAATATTTATCTTATTTCACTTAGTGTAATGTCTTCTAGGTTTATCCACGGTGTAGCATGTGTCAGAATTTCTTTCCTTTTCAAGGGTGAATAATATGCCATTGTCTATTGATGGCCACTTGGATTGCTTCCACCTTTTGGCCCTTGGATAATGATGCTATGAACATGAATGTAAAAATATCCATAAATAGCAGGTTTTTTTTTTTTAAGAGGCAGCATAGCCTAATGATTAAAAGCCAGGCTAGAGCCAGATAGCTTGGGTTTGATACGTGTTAGTTGTGAGACTTCAGTCAATTTACTTAACTATTCTTGTACCTGAGTTCCTGCACCTGTAAAATGGGATGATAACAGTACTTTCCTTAGAGAGTTGTTGTAATTAGATGAGATTCTATATATACATAAAGTGCTTAGAACAATGCCTGGCGCACAAGGGCCAAGTAAGTAATTAATTATTTTATCCGGAATTACGTATGTTTAGGATCCCAAGGAGATAAATGAAGGAATAACACCCATTAAAAATTATAAAACAAAAGCTGTAGAAATGAAACAAAATCAAATGTATTTTAGAAAGAACATCTTGAGAATGAATTATACAGTCATTGAAAAAAGACACAGGGTGAATGATAAACTAGAATGAAAGAATTACTAAGTTAGAAGATAACTGCTATACTGCTCACCACAATGCATCACTCAGCATCACACAGCTTTCTTTGCGATGCTCAAATTTCCCTTATTTAAAGGCGGGAGGATGTCAGGTCTCCTCTCAGCTCCTCTTTTCAGCACACATCCTTGGAAAAGTGGAACAGTTTTCTACTTCCTGTCTTGTGCTCTTAAACTCACTCAATCAGGCTTCTGTGTTAGCCCAGCACAACTTCCTTTGTTCAAGGTCACCTATGACCTCCGTGGTGCCAAATCCAATAGTTCCTGCACAGTCCTGGTCCTCTGTAACCTCCAATCAGCTCTCGGCATGGTAGATCACACTGTCCATGAAAACCCTTCTTCCCCTGGCTTCCGGAATCCTGCCCTCTTATGTTTCTCCCTCCTGTCTCACTGGGGCAGCTCCTCAGGCTTCTTTGCTGGACCCACTCCTCTCTCGTCTCCTAATACCAGTGCGCCCCCAGAGCGCTCCCTGGATGTGAGCAGCCAGCATCTCATGGCTTCTGGTCACTGAAGACTCCCAAATTACGTCTGTAGCTGAGATCTGGCCCCTTGCCAACCACCAATCTGTGCTCTGTTTAGCTATTCTGGACATTTCATATAAATAGAATTATATAATATATGGCCTTTTGGTTTTGGCTTCTTTTATTTAGCATAACTTTTTGAAGTTTATCTACAGTGTCACATGTATCAGGACTTCACTCCTTTTCATGACTGAATAATGTTCCATTTTTTGATATATACTCCCCAGACTTTTTTAAATGCAGTATATTTTTATGTATAAAAAGATATACAGAATAATAGAACAAATACCACCAGGTAACTTAAAAAGTCAAACACGATTTGGGAATTACTTTATGCCTTTAAGAAACACAACTTTACTGCCATTGTAATAGGATTTCAGGAGGCAACAGAAATAGATGAATGTATTTTATCTGCTGTCTTCACTTAGAGGTCCCTGTTTGGCTTTGTTGAACTATTTAGATGTAGAAATTTAATAAAAAGAGAGCTAAATAAAAATAAAAGAAACTCAAATTTATAAACAATCAGGAAAACTGCAGTGGAAGTGGAACACAAGTTACTGCTTTATATCCACCAGCCTGGCAAAAATTTAAAAGAGCTTTCTCGTTACAGGAGGGGAGGAGAGGAAATGTGGATTGGTGGGGCCTTTGGGAGAAATCTGGCAACATTTATTCACATTTGACATACATCTAGTTTCAGTTTTGGAATCTGACTCTTGAGAATCTGTCCCACGGAAAAAAAAGTTCCAAGTCTGTAATGCCATGAGCACAAGATGTTTGTCAGAGTTGTTTGTTGTGGCTCAAACTGAAAACATGTGGAGGCTTATATGTAAGAATGACTGAACGCTGGTTCACCGTCATTGTGGAACGTTAAACAGCCACTAACTAGAAATCAACTACAAGAAAAAAAATGGCAAAAAACTTAAACAGGTGGAATCTCAACAGTATGCTACTCAACAACCAATAGATCATTGAAGCAATCGAAGAAGAAATTTTAAAAATATCCAGAGACATGAAAACACAACGATCCAAGGAATCTACAGGATGCAGCAGAAGCCATCCTAAGAGGGAAGTTTATACTGATACAGGACTGCCCCAGGAAACAAGAAAAATCTCAAACAACCTAACCTTGCATTTAAAGGAACTACAGGAAAAAAAAAAAAGGACAAACAAAACCCAAAGTTAGCAAAGGAAAGAAATCATAAAGATCACAGCACAGAGACTAAAAAAAAAAAAAAAAGAAAAAAGATCAGTGAAACTAAGAGTTGGTTCTTTGAAAAGATAAACAAAATTGGTAAACATTTAGCAAGACTCATCAGGAAAAACAGAAGGGCCAAATAAAATCAGAAATGAAAAAGAAGTTCCAACCAACACCACAGAAATGCAAAGGATCGTAAGAGATTACCACAAATAATTATATGCCAATAAAATGGACAACCTAGAAGAAATGGGCAAACTGCTAGAAATCTCCCAAGACTGAACCAAGAAGAAATAGAAAATCTGAACAGACTAATTACCAGTAATGAAACTGAATCAGCAGTTTAAAAAAACACCAGCAATCAAAGTTCAGGACCAGCTAGCTTTCCAGGTGAATTCTACCAAACAATTCAGTTCTTCTGGGTATGTCCCCAGAAGTGGGATTGCTGGATCATATGTTAAATCTATTTTTAATTTTTTTGAGGAACCTCCATGCAATTTTCCGTGGCAGCTGCACCCGCTTACAGTCCCACCATCAGTGTGCAAGGCTTCCAGTTTCTCCACATCCTCCCAAACGTGTTATTTTCTCTGTGTGTGTGTGTGTGTGTTTACCGTAGCCATCCTAAATTGGTGTGAGGTGGTCAGGATTTAAATTCCAGTGTTTTACTTGGAAATGATTTACATTAAGTAAGATACAAATCATAGTTAGAAGTTACTTATATGTGTGTGTGTGAGAGAGAGAGAAGTACACAGGTACAAACTGCCTATTTTTGCTAATTAGCACTGAGAATATAATTGGAATTATTTGAGAACAACGGCATCTATGTGATGTGGTAACAAAAGCCCAGGCAGTGTAGACAGAAATTCTTGTCTTTTTGCAGTTGACTTGGGTTGTGAGTGATCATATTAATTCTCTGGTCTGAGTCCCTTCACTGTGAAGATTAAAGGGAATGTACGCCTAACACAACAGGTGCAGACATGTACTAAACACTTAATAACAAGGCGAGCAAGGCTAAATAAAGGGGAAAAAAACTAAAGGAGGCGGGCTGGGCGAGATAATGGCCAAGTTCAACACGTAGCCACGTTCTTCATGTTACACACGTTGCTCTACCTGGATGGTTTTCTCTATTTTGAAATACAGATTAAAATCCGCTTTACACAGCAGATGTGCAGAAGAGGTACTGTGCCTCTGGGGAGCTGTGTTTTTAATAAAGCAAATGGAAATGGAAATGTTTTCAGAGAACTGTATGAAGGAATCCCATGGTGAAGTTAAAAGTAATTTGGTAACATAAATAACTAATGCGATTGCTAAGTACATGTTTTGGGAGAGTTGTCTCCTTTTCTCTCTCTCTCTCTCTGTGTTTGTCTTCCACTCTCCCTCATTCTTTTCTCTCCCTTCCCCTTTCAAAAAGGACTTGATATACCACATCAAAGATGATTATAAATTCAAAGATAAATTGGAAGGAAGGGCAAGAAAAGATAGGGGGAAAAATTTAAAGTCAGAGCAAATATTAATTCCCCAAACACATGCTTTGTGAAGATATACTTTTTGTTAAAGGAAGTGTGAAAAAAATTGGATCTGAGCAAAGGGGGAAACATAACCCAGTACATCATTCACACAGTCTGAAAAATTAAAACAAAGTGGTTGTGTAGTTCTGATTAGTGATGCCTGAAAGATTTTCTCCCCCTGAGAAGGATTAAAAAAGGACACAGTTTTCCTATAAATACCTGCATACTCAACAGTTATCTCCAGAATAAATACAATACTGAGTTTAAAAAAAAAAAAATCAGTGGAGCAGCAAACCATAGCCTGGCGTGTGTGGAAGAGCCCTTTGGCTATTTTGCTGATTCTATTTAGTTTTTATGAGTTCTTAGTTTTTTAAATAATCTTCAGAGTAGACTCACAAAAAAAAATAAAGAAATAAGGGCTGGGTAGAACATTTGGAGCCCCAGACTTAACCTCAAAACTCCTAAGGAAAACATTTGACAACTTAAATTTGATTATTGAAAAAAATGTAAACTTGTGTATGAAAAATACCATAAACAAAGTCAAAAGATAAATGATACACCAGGAAAACTTTACAACAAATATGACAAAGAGAAAAATTGCCTTTTCTAAGGCCCCTAGTCTGGTTCCCATGTACATGTAAGTGGTTACAGTGCCAAGAAAGGAGAGGCCAGGATTCTGGAGGGGTCTTTACAGAAGACGCTGAATGATAACTTTTGGAGCTCGTAAGATCTTTGTGAAACTTTTCTCTCAGAATCAGCCTTATGTGGGGACAGCCCCCATCTCCCATGATGTTTCTACATCACGTCACCTGTAACCTTCCCCATGTTCTGGCAGCCACCTGACTCAGCCTGTATTTCTCGCTCGAGGACCCTAGAGGTGGGGGCTGGGTGGACGGGTCCTGGGTAGCCTCAACGCCCTACCTGGGCGATCTCATCCCGACTATAGTTTTTGGCTTCCAGTTTGACTTTATGTAGATAATATCGTTATGTATTTATTGCCTCCTGGGACTTCTCCGTGAGATCTCATAGTATGTCAAAGCCAACACATGGAAGATACAATGTTACCCTTCCCCTCAAACTCCTCCTCCTGTTCCTCGTCTCCCCCTGGGAAGTGTTGTGCCACTCAAGCCAAACCCTGTATGGTGCCCGTACTCCCTTCTCTGCCCTCCTCCCCCGGTGGAATGTATCTGGCTTGAGCCAGACAGCACGGTGGTGCCATTTCCTGAGGGAGGAAGGCTGGGCAGAGAGATGAAGGGGCTGTGGGAACAGACTATTTGGACTATTTGGACTTGGAAATGCCTGTGTGGCATCCAGTGGAGAAGTCAACAGGCGGCTGGAAACACAAGTCTGAAGCTCAGAGGAGGAGTCCGGGCTGGGATGTTAATTCGGGAGTCCTCTGTAGTAGATGGTCTGTGTGGCCGGGAGGCTGAACGAGGTCTCCCGCCTAGAGAATGTGGATTAAGAAGGGATGAGGGCATGGGGCTGGGGTCTCAGATGTTCCAAAACTTAGCCGACGGCCAAGGAGATGGGCCACAGTCATCAACACACACCTACCCTGTTGGAGGGACTACCCCGTAAACTGTCACAATCACACAAGAACCAATCAGGGCAAATGGTTTAACTTACCCTCAGACACGGGTAGAGAAGGAACTGGACTATGGAGGACCCTGTGTCATCAGTCTGCGGTTCTGGAAGCCTGGGGGTGGGGCCATGGGAGGCCCCAGAGATCCCTCCTCTGGTCAGGAAGGCCACGCTTTGTAACCTTCTAGGGGTGTTGTATCCGGATGTTGGAGTCGTGGGTGAGAGGCAGTGTGACGTGGTGGTCAAGAGCTGGGAGACCCGAGCCGGGCTGCCCGGGGACAATCCCTGCTCAGACACCTCGGTGCCTGGACTCAGGCAAGACAAACAATCTTTCTGCACCTGTTTCATTCTTCTTTAAAAGGGAATAATATCAGGCAATTCCACTTTTGGTTACGCATCCAAAAGAATCGAAAGAAACAACTCAAAGAGATAATTTGTACACACACATGCATAGAAGCATTATTCCCCATAACCAAAAATCAGAAGCAACCCAAGTGTCCATCGAAGGATGAATGGATTAAAAAAAAACGTGGTGTATACATGTAACAAAATATCATTCAGCCTTAAAAAGGAAAGAAATTCTGATGCCTGCCGTGACACGGATGAACCTTGTAGACGTTATGTGAGGTGAAATGAACCAGTCACAAAGGACAAATACTGTATGATTCCACTGAGGTGAATGTCCCTAGAATAGTCCAACTCATAAAGACGGAAAGTAGGATGGTGGTTTCCAGGGGCTGCGGGGAGGAGGAATGGGAATTTGTCAGTTAGCGGGAACAGAATGTATGCACACTGTGTGCTTAATGCCACATATGTACCCTTAAAAATGGTTCCATGTACACATTAAAATGTACATTTGAAAATGGTTAAAATGGTAACATTTATTCTGTTTTACTAGAATGGAAAACAAAGGAAGGGGGATAATGATAGTATCTGTCTGGTAAGTTCCTGGGAGGACGAGCTGAGCTAAGGCACATGAAGAGCGCGGAGGGGCACGTGGCCTTGGGAGGGCGGAGCCTGGGACCTGGGACCTGGGACCCGGGACCCGGTGCTGAAGCCGCAGCGTGGGTACCAGCAGCGAGGCGGGCTGGGTCCGTGTAGTCCCCTCTTCCTGGCTCTCAGATCCTCCTGTAAGGATGCCAGTAGTATTGTCTGTCATCTCCTCATAGGCACACCCAGAGTCACGTTTCACCACGTATCTGGGCACCCTGTGGCCCGGCCAAGTTGACACACAAAATTACTCGTCACAAGTCTCCTATGGGTACGTGAGGAAAATGTCCTGGTTACAGTGACAGCGCAAGACCTGGAACTGGAACCATGCTGAACTCAAAGTCCGCGTTCCGTCTGGAAAAGACTTCAGAGGGCACCCTAGGGTTTAAGAGCTTGAAGTGCTTAAGTGTTTTGCTCAGATACATACAGCTCAGTGCTGGGGACCCAAGTGCCCTCAAATGAATGAGGATTACTTATCAGGATAATAGCAAGTTGACACTCAGCGAACCTCGCCGCTTTCTGCTCACTCCCTGCGTGAATGCATTTAACACGTGAACCTCTAATCTGACCAATGAGGGTGCTGGGGCGGGGCCACCCAGCCACCAAGGGGCGGAGCCAGGGGTCAGGCACGCGCCTGCTGGTTCCAGAGCTGTGCCCTTAACCACCGTGAGAGCAGCGCTTGGGCCCAGGAGAATTTTTGCTGAGGCAGGAACTTCTCAGTTGGAACCTGAGTGGCCATTGTGGCCGAGTGTCGCTAGTTTTGGCCTCTGTGTCCTTTTTGAACTGGACTCCACGGATCAGTCTCTAAAAGTAAAAGGACCGCATTCACTATTGGGGTTTCATTAAAAGGGGTGTCTGGCCCCTTTCCTGTAGCTTTTAAGGGAGCTTCATTCAAAAGATGATATACTTTCACGTGTGAGTCAACACTGCTGCTTTTCAAGAACATGGGGCTGATTCTTACTTTGGAAGCTGTCAGCTGTCCCAAGATGTGTAGGAAATGAATCAGGCAAAATGGGAATTCCATACCAGGGGACTACTCAGCTTACTGCCCTCCAGGGACACACAGGAAGCTGGTCTGTCTCTGCTTCCTTCCCCCACAAATAAACTCACACGGCCGTTTCTTCTTAAAAAACTAGTGTGGGAGTTTACTTCCCATACTCCCACGTGTGTTTTGCCCCCATTCGTATTTTGCCCATCAATGGCATTTTACTTTTATTTATTAAAAGCACGCTGTTTTAAATCAAGTCCTTAGACGCAGGAACTGGGACAGCTGTTACTGTGAAAGTGAGCTATTGAAGAATGCTCTCCAAAAAAAAAAAAAACAAACCTGTAACGGAGAGAGGAAAGCAGATTCTAGAGGGGGAGGGGCTGGGACCTGGCAAGGATGTCATCTCAAGTCAAGTTTAGGTTTGGTTTAATCTACAGGAAGGTTCTGGAACATAAGCTGCACTGCAGAGCTGACCCACCTTGAGGCAAGGGGTCAAATTTATATACTCCACCAATCAGTTCGTGGCCATGGGGGGCTCCTATCTGGGTCAGCAAAGGGGTAGTGCCAGCAGTGGTTGGGGCATCAGAGCTTCCACTCCACACATGCGGCTGGATCACCCAGTGTCGGCACCATTGCCTCATAACCTCCCCACTCTTCCTCCCCCTGTGCATGACACAGCACAGTTACCAAATCAGCAGGGGCAGAAGCAGCCACGTGGAGGGGCTGGCAGGACAGGTGACTGTTTGCTCCCAGCACCCTGATGTGAAAAATCAGAGTGGGGCAAGCAGGAAGGGAACTTGGGAAACATTTGGTATGCCTGTGGGCAAAATGGTAGACGTTGTGGGTGCCATGCTGGTGAGTAGGCATTGGATTAGTGACCGAATCAGGACTGGAACTCGGCCACCCGACTGGAGGAGGGGGCCCTTTTCCCATCAGCATGGTTCCTGTACTGCCTTCTCAGACCATCTCCTTATACTGGAGCTACTGTCTGCTGGAGAGAGAGTTCATGAGGACTTGCTGAGTATCATCAAATTATGAGGCACTCAGCAAGGGAATGAGGGCAGATCAGACAGAGATAAGCTGAGGTGAGATTCTTTAGATTCTTGAATGGCATGTTAAAGAGCTTGGAATTTTTCTGTAGGGCCTGAAAAAGAATGGAGATTCACTTTTAATAAGAGGAAAGGTGAAATCAGTTTGTTAGGGAGAGAGTAGCAGAATGGAAGATGGAACAAGACAGAAAAAGAAGGCAGCCTCTTTATAGCAGGCTAGGCAAGATATGGTGAGGACCTGTGCTAAGGTTTCTTTTAGCTTAGGTGCCAGGGGAAGGGTTGGGTAGCATTGCCAAGAGGCCAGGGGTCTGATGAAAACAGCTGCCAACACTTCATCTTTAGGTAAAATATGGTGCACTACTGATACGGCTTGGTAAAATTCTGCTGCCTGTGCTTCTTGGAAAAAGGGGCAGGAGGGGATATCACACTCAACACCATCTGTGGGGGTTATGTTAGGTTTCTAGGACCGCCGTAACAAAGCACCACGAAGTGGATGGCTTAAAACAACAGAAATTTTTCTCTCACTGTTCTGGAAGCTTAAATTCCAGAATCCAGGGGTCAGCAGGGTTGGCTCCTTCTAGAGGCTCTGAGAGAGGATCCGAGGGGGAGTTTCCATCTATTCTAGCTTTGGGTGGCTCCTTGGTGCTCCTTGGCTTGTATACGCATCACTCCAGTCTCCACCTCCATCACCACATGGTGTTCCCCCCCTCCCCGTGTGTGTCTGTGCACTCACTCTAACCGAACATGACCTCGTCTTAGCCTGATCATATCCGCAAAGCCCCTCGTTCCAAATAAGGTCACACTTACAGTTACCAGAGGTTAGGACTTGAACATATCGTTTCGGGGGACACCATTCAACCCACATAGGTGTATTAAGCCTACTCTCCTTGAAAATTTCAGACAACCTCTGGCTTAAGAGGAAGAAAGCCTTGATCTACTTGCGTAATGGAAGCCTGAGGGTGTGGCTCTGCTGTCCTCAGTGTTGCTTCATCCTCAGGAAGGATCTCTCTTTGTGTGGCTAAGATTATCCTCCACTACCTTGGTCACATGCCCATCCGTGGAGGCAACTTGACCAACTGAAGAGGATGATCATGGAATGTGAGATGATTCCCCCAAAGTGCCTCCTGGCAATGTTCTTTAGCAAGAAGCCAAAAAAATCCTGAGGTCCATACCTGGGTCATGGCTCCATCGACATCCCGTGACTACCACCGCCATCACTCTTGGCAACTGAACTGGAAAACAGTCCCACTGCCCTCCAGCTGGCTTCCTTTTTTTTGGAGGAGGGGGCAGGTAACTAGGTTTCTTTATTTATTTATAACAGAAGTACTGGGGATTGAACCCAGGACCTTGTGCATACTACACATGCGCTCTACCACTGAGCTATACCCTGCCCCACTCTAGCCGGCTTCCCTTTGGGACTGAAAAATACCGCATGCCATATCAGTAAACAAAGGATGTTGCGGCCATCAAGCCATCACGTTGCAGCTGCCCAGGACGGTGAGCCCTGAGGGAACTCAGGATGGAAACAGGATGCCCACACCCACAATGCTGCCCTCTGAGGAGACTCAGGATGGGAAGAGCAGGATACTGGCCCTAGAGAGCTAAGGTGCACATCAAAGGAAAATATCGTTGTGTTTTAGGTCCATGCTGTTTAAAGTGTCCTCCGTCAATCTACAGGCAGCGCGGCGGCAGCAGCACGCGGAGTGGGATGGATTAGAAACGTGGGGACGCACCTTGGACCCGCTGAATGTGCATTTCTGCTTTGCCCGATGCCCAGCTGCTCCGCAGGCACATTCAGGCTTGAGAAGCGCTGTGTTGACTGATATAGATCACAGCCTAAAAGTTGAGAGTTATGTTTTATTTGGCGGGAGGACTCGAGCCAGGATGACAGCCTCTCAGATGGCTCAGAGGGGCTGCTCAGAAGAGGTAGGGGATGTATAGGAGCTTTATAACAAAGACCAGGTAGTCAGCACATTAAAAGATTACTTGTTAACTGAAGAGAGCCAGACACCTCGAGTTAAAGAATTTAGCTCTTTTCTACGTACGGTAGGGAGCAAACATTTGGGCTCATTGAATTCATTGTACCGTAGGGAGCAAACATTTGGGCTCATTGAATTCATTCCTTTGACAGCCGTCTAGCTATCTAGGGCCAGTATCCTGGCCTTTCACATCCTGAGTCCCCTCAGGGCTTGTCTTCACTGTGGGGGTGGCGGCAGTGGCTGATGGCTTGATGGCTTCAGCATTCTTTGTTTACCGATATGGCTCGCAGTGTTTTTCGTTCACAACTGCTCAGACGGTGGCAAGGACTAGGGAGAAGCAGGCAGGGAAGGGGTCAGGGAGGCCTCGCGGGGAAGGAGGCATCCGATGAGAGGGCGTGAGCTCGGCATATACCCCAAGGCAGAGGCTGCAGCAAACGGCGAGGCAGAGCGAGTGGGGGAAGGAGGCTCCGGAAGAAGCGGACTCATCCTCCCTCGGCCTTTATTCCCGGCCTTCCGTTCTGGGTGTGCCCTTGCAGCGCTGTGCTTCGGGCGGCACTGGAGACCGCGGGGCGCTGGGATGCTGGGAGCGCCGCGCCGTGCTAGCTCGGGCTCACTAGCAGGCGAAGCTCGCCTGCCTAGGGTTTCGGCTGCCCCAGGGCTTTCTCTTTGAGATGCAAATCTCCCCTCCCATCAGCCTGGCTGGTAGCAGAGAAATCCCAAGATAACCCTTTGAATTTGCCCTTTTCTCTCGGTTTCCTCTATCTAAACGTCCTGCTCTACGCTTCGCCTCTTATCCCACTGCCTTCCCCTGTTTTTCCACGCCCGCATCATCGAAACTCTTAGTAGTGCAGGCACTTGGATCTGAAACAGGGAGGGCCGAGAGAGTCACCCGCGCCCCCGCTGGTCCTTGGCTTCTCAGCAGGAGGACGTGGTGTCCCGCGGGCCCCGCGTCTGACGCAGCCGGACTCGGCCGCCCGGCCTGGGCTCTGCGGCAGCTACTTGATCTCTCCACGCTGTCCTTTCCTCTGCTCGGAGAGGAAGATCACACCCCCCTCACCGGCTGTTTTTGAGGCCCAGGAGAGAGCATTTGTAGGAAAGCATTTTGTAAGTCAGAGAGGGCCAAACACACTAACTTCAGCCAGCTGATGCGGCTAAATGCCTGACGTCTGAACGCTCCCCCCGCCCCTCCCCCCCACCCCCGGGCCATCTTCTGGTTTCTTCTGCACCCGGAGTTGCCCTCTGCCCGGTGATTGCACACCCTGCACTCGATTCTGCATCTCCTGCCAGCCACAGGTTTCCCCGGGAGGACACGCCGGGTGCAGAGGAGAGGACTGATTGGCTGGGAAGGAGGTGGGACGAGCGGTGACGTGCGGTGCCCGGGAGACTGCGCCGCGGGGTGCGTGGGGTGCGTGGGCCTGGGCGGGGGCGGCCGAGTGGAGGGAAGGGGTGGGGAGAAGGGGACAGGGACTGGCTGGAGAGGAGGGGGAGGGGCGGAGTGAGGAAGGGAGAAGGGTGGGGTGGGGCCCAGTGAAGGTGGGGAGAGGGAAGAAATAGGGTGGAGAGAGGAGAGGGGCGGGAGGAGGGCAGAGGGGCGGAACGGGGAGGAGGGGGATTGGGGCGAAGGGAAGCTGGGAGAAGGCTAGGGTGGGGCAGGGTGAAGGAATGGGGGAGAGGGAGAGGGGCGGCGTGGGAGGGAAGGCGAGGGGAAGCGGGGCGGGGTAGGAAGGGGGAGCGGCGGGATGCGGAGGGGATGAGGGCGGGGGCGCCTTCCTGCGGCGCAGGGGCCAGGCCTGGTCTTGAGGGAGGGGGCTCGGGAGAGGGAGGGGCCCGCGGGGGCGCCGGGTCGGGACCCGGGCTGGCCGCCGCCCGCGGAGCCTTGGCTCTGGCTCGCCTCTGCGCCGGGAGGTTTCCGGTCACAGCACGTTTCTGGGCATTTCGGTCCTTCCCCGGCCGGCGGTTCTCACAGCCGCCGCCCTTCCCTGGCTGGGCTGCTGCCCGGCGCTCGGCAGGGGAGGGACATCGGGGTCGTGTCCCCGGCGCTGGCTGGCCGGGCGGAGCGAGGCGTGGGGGGCGCTCGGTGACCCGTAGCGGGACCTCGTGTCCTCGGTGCGGTGCGGGTTTGTGGGATGTGGAACTGGAGTATGAGGTAACCAGGGGGACCCGGGAGAGGGGCCGCTGTGGGGGGGGCCTCTGAAGAGGGTCTGACCTCGGGGTTTGTGAGCCTCTGAGCGGAAGAGGCGTGGACCTTGCAAAACGGGGGCGATCTGGCCGGTGGAGATGTGGGTGCCCAGGCCCAGGGAGTGAGGTGATGGGAGCTCGGGCTTGCTGGGGTCGAGGACCAGGGCAGTGGGAGGGGAGCCAGGAAGATCTCGGCCCGTCCAGTGCCTGCAGCGTCCGCCACACGCACCTGCCGTGTGCCCCGGCCAAGGTGGCCTTTCTGAACCTCGGTGTCCTCGTCTGTAGGTGGGACAACAGCTCACCGCTGTGAAGATTTATCATACACGTGAGGCCAGAGCTGTTCCCAGTGTTGCTCTGCCTAATAAACTCAGTCCTTTTCCCTCCTGGAAGGAGAAAGGTGGGGCTTCGCTGGGCACGTTTCAAACACAGCTAAGAGCTGCGAAGAATTTAACAGAATAGGTGTCTAACAGTCCAACGGACTAGGCGCCTGGCTTGAATGACCCTCTGCCTCTGAGACACACAAGCCCACACAGATCGGGTCTGCGATAGGACTGGGGTCACAGCTTGTTTAGTCTTTGTTAGGGGTTCTGATTTCACTGCAGAGGGAGTTTACTGGTATTGGTTGCATCAATGGATGGACACACAGACACACACACAGGTGGCTTTATCTGTCTCACAGGTATGTAGAGCCATCCAGATGTTCTCCAGCCAGAATTCCTTGATTTGCAAGGCTGTGCCGGGTTCAGGATTCAACATAACAAGATCTGAGAGGTGGGATCCCAGAACTGCCACAGCTGAGCCCCAGACAAAACTGGCACCATCCAGGCCCCGTGTCCCTCATGAAGCACAGGGCAGAGTGACCTACCTGAAGTCACACAGCTTGTGGGTTGGGCTTTGTGCAATGTTGATCTCGCTGAGTCACTGAGGGTTTGAGAATGCCCTGGTAAGGCTTCCATGACTCAGTTTCTCCACCTGTATCTTGGAAGTCTGTTTAGCTTCCCGTAGGGCAGGTGCAGTTTTAAACAGCTCCTCCCACGCCAAGGCAGTGGTGGGTGGGACTGTCATTTTTGTGGGATGGGAGTGGGAGCACCTCCCAGTGAGATCAGCGCCCTGGCACGGCTGAGGCAACACAGAGGAGCCCGGCAGGGAGGGTGGCACCCCCAAAGGGAGGGGAGGAGGAAGGCTGCCCAGGTGTGGTGGCCTCGGCAGGGAAATATGTCATGACACTGGGGTTCCCCAGGAGCAGGGCAGGCTCTGCGAATGCCCTGGATACTGGCCAGGGCAGGTGAAGATTCCCTTTGTGGAACCATGATTTCCGAAGTAGCTTGAGTGATGGGACAGTCAGGGCTGAGCCACAATGTGGCCATGACTGCAAACACGTGTGACCTTCCTTCCTTCCCTCCTAAGAGCAGTCGCCCTCCAAACCTGGCTGCCCTTTGTTTCCTTCTCCAGGCGGCTCTGTGTTGATGATGGGCTCGCTCCTGGAGTTACAGTCTTCCCCGCAGAGATTTACGTAAAGGAATGCCAAGCAGGCTCTGCTGGTGTCAGCTCTTAATGTCACTGAAACCCCCCAGTGAATGCTGAGCGCGTGTAATGGCTTGTGAGGTCGCTCTGCATTCTGGCCAAGCTGTTGTCTCCCTGCTCCTTCATCCTTCTTAGCATTACATCCGCCCTCCTCTTCAGCAAGCTCGTTTATATCTTTATACCCTGCCCTCCACACCTAGAACATTCTCTCCCACTTCAGTCAGTCCTTCTCATCCTCAGTCCATCCTCCAGCTGAGGGTTTAGTGAGGTCCCTCCTCCATCTCCAGTCCTTTCCTGACAGCTCAGCCTTGTTCTGTGAACTCAAAAAGCGTTCAGAGTCCTTTCACGTTTATACATGATTGTGAGTGCCTGCCGCTGTTTTATGTTTATGAACCTGTACCCCTCATCTGGAGTGTGTGTGAGCTTCCTGGTGGCAGGGAAGCTGCCAGATAGATCTTCATTTATGTCCTTATGAAATGTCCCCATCAATCTTTGAGCACTTTCTTACTTAAGAACAGCATAAGAATATTCTAGGCACATCGTATCCTCTCTGCCATTTGCCCCAGCAGCGCTGATTCTTTTTCAGCAGAGAATGGATTTAGAAACCAAGATGAAGCTGGTAGATGTGCTCGTTACAGCTGGGGTGTTGCCACTCCCACTCCTCAGTGGGCAGAGCTAGGAATACACATGAAAGCACATTCATATGTTTATGTCTGTACACGTATATTTATTTCTACATTGAAATGTACTGGTGGAAAAATTGAGTTCACACTGATACCTTCAATTCCAACCTGGCACTGAAGGATTCATTCTAGTTGCCTCCTTTTCTTTATTTGTGATTCTTTTCTCCAACAGGGAGATACACAGCTTGCCTTATCTGTAATATGGCTACTTACTGATCACCCCCTCTGTATGTAACTGACCTCCCACTGCCACCCATACCCCTCCCCTATATGGATGCCGTCCTCAGCCCCTTGAACTCCAGCACCCCATTCACACACACAGATGCCCTCCTCCGCCATCTCAGGGTCTGATACTCTGTGCTGCATACCCCCTCCTTCCTGCATGGACTCTGTCCTCAATATGCTTGGGTTTTGACACCCTGCACTGAGTCAACCCCCGAACTGAGCAGCCCTCTACCCTCACACAGGCATCCTCTTCACCTGCTTGGGGTAAAGTGAGGGCCCCCACATCCCAATCTCTATTCTTCCCCCCAACCCCCATGCGGATACCAACTTTTCACCTAGTGGCTTTAGGACCAAGCTGTTCAGGAAAGAAAGGGGAAGAGGAAGAGCCACATGTGAAATCTTAAGTCTCAGATTTCTCATCAGTGAAATGAGCATAATGATGGTTCCCACCTAATACCGTTCAGTTGTCGCGAGAGCTACATGAGACACTCTGGCCTGGTCCATAGGGAGCAGTGTGTCAAGGAGTAATTACCTTACTACTATAAACTACCATTTGCATTTTTATTGCATCATTTGGCAGGAATATGTTAGAGACCTAGAGAAGAGAAGGGGCAGGAGGAGTGGGGTGAATGGCAGATGCATCCAGGTAGGACTGATAACCTCCTCGAGAGAATGAAGACACTCATTAGACCAACTAAGTTACAGTATGTAAGTAAGGAGAGAAAACTGGGCAGAAACATTCTAATAGGTTAAGAATGATTATCTTTCTTGATAGGGTTATCTGACTTAAAAAATTTTAATGGGTCTAACAAAATTTATTCAATAAATATTCCAACTGGAAAAAAGCGACTTTAAAAGGGCTCTACTTACTGTCAACATAACTCATGGAAAACTGCTCTCAGCCTGCGTGGTTGGTTGGGACTTTTTTGCCTGCCTGGTGGGTTCTGGAGCCACGAGTCCCTGGATTCAAACCCTGTCTCTGCCGTTTACCAGCTGGGTGACCATGGGCAGGTTAATGAACTTCTCTGTGCTTTGTTTTTTTGTTTTGTGGAGAGAGGAGTCTTACAGCACCTCATTCAAGGTTATTTGACAATTAAAAGAGATACCTGGCCCAGGGTAAGCACATAAGAATGTTGGCTATTAATGTTATTATTATTTCATGGGAAGGAATGTAATAAGTGGCTTCTCAGATGTCTGCAGGGAAAAATTTCTTCTCCCAGGAGCCTCAGCTATGCCCCCGCCCCGAGTTTGTATCTTGTGACTGACCCAGAGACTTCCGGCAGCTGAGCCTTCCCTGGGGTGAAAAGCAGAGGCAAAGGTGACAAATTAGAGCAGGGCAGGTGTTTTCCTCACTTCCTGGTTGCAATCCAAAAAGATCAGTTTCTTAACTGACTCAGCATCCTGGCATTAAGACACCGTGACTGGCACCCACAAGACAATGACACAGCTCTGTCTGAGTGGATGTCCTGTTTGTTTTCTGGGTGGTTTGTTGTTGTTGTTGTTGTTTTGTTTTCATTTTTCTGGTGGGAGGTAATTAGACATTTATTTATTTATTTATTGGAGGTACTGGGGATTGAACCCAGGGCCTTGTGCATGCTAAGCACGCACTGAGCTATACCCTCCCCGCTTTCGTCGTCCAATTTGGGATTCACTCATTCATTCATTTGGCTGTCAATTTCATGGTATTTATCCAGTGCTTGCTCTGTGTCAGTCACTGTTGTAGGCAATGGTATACAACCATTAAAATGCAGTTAATTAAAAATATACTTAAAAATTAAAAATGCAGTTAATCAGGGACTCAGATATCTATACACCAATGTTGATAGCAGCATTATTTACAAAAGCCAAAAGGTGGAAGCAACTCAAGGGCTCCCTGATTGCTGGATGAGGGGATAAACAAAATGTGGTATATACACCCAAAAGAATATTCTTTAGCCTTAAAAAGGAGGGAGATGCTGGCACATGTTACGACATGGATGAACTTGAAGACATTCTACTGAATGAAATAAGCCAGTCACAAAAGAACAAATATTGTATGATTCATTTGATGTACGTAAAATAGTCAAGTCCTTAGAAACAGAAAGCAGAATGTTAGTTGCCAGGGGCCAGGAAGAGTGGGGAGAAATGTGGAGTTAGTGTTTGATGGGTATGGGGTTTCAGTCTGGGATAATGATAAAAGTTCTGGTGATGGCTGCACAGCAGTGTGAATGTATTTAATGCCACTGAGCTAGACACTTAAAAACAGAATGGTAAATTTTACGTTGTGTATATTTTGCCACAATTTTTTAATGTGGAAAAAGCATAGATAACCCACTTTAGATAGTGGAATAAAGTACAGAAATTAAGTTCATGAAGATTTTTCTAACAGGTTTAGCTTTCACAGTTTGTCTTCTTTGAAAACTTCTTGGACACTTCATCAAACGAGATATATGGATACCAAATAAGCAGGTGAAAATATGGTCAATATCACTAGTCAATAGGAAAACACAACATAAAACCACAATCTGACACCATCACACACCTGTTACAATGGCTAAAATTAGACAGATTGACCATACCAAGCATTGACAAGAAGGTCGATCAAATGGAGAGCTCATACTCCACTGGTGAGAACGTAAAATGGTACAACCACTTTGGAAAACAGTTTGGCAGTTCGTTAAAAAAGTTAGGCGTGTGCTGCCGTATGACCCAGTCATTGCACTCCTACCTATTGACCCTGGAGAAACAAAAGCAAAGGCTCACACAAACAGGAAACAACACAAATGTCCATCAACAGAAAAATGGATAAACAGATTGTGTTACGTGCATACAGTGGAATATTACTCAAAAATAAAGAAAGATGTTACTATTGTTACTACATGGATGAATCTCAAAAATAATTCTGGGTAAAAAAAGCCAGGCAAAAGAGTATATACTGTAGGACTACCTTTATATAAAACTCTAGAAAATGCTAACTAATGTATGGTGACAGAGAGCCAGTCATGGTTGCTTGCAGATAAGACAAAAGTCAGGGAGGGCAGGGGGAAGAGGTGACTAGGGGACAACAAAGAAATTTGGGGCACTGATAGATAAATTTATTATCTTGATTGTGATGGTTCTTTCATGGGTGTATACATGTCAGAACTTATCAAATTGTATATTTAAATACGTACAGTTTCTTGTATGTCAATTGTACATTAATAAAGCTGTTAAAGCCAAAGTTTTTTTTAAGTGTAACGCACACACAAAAATTGCAATTAATAAGGGCAGGAAGGTGAAAATCATGGGGTTCTATGGAGGCACAAGGTAGGGCTGTGTATGCAAGTGGTGGAGGTGAGGTGAGGCTTCACAGAGTGACCTGAAGACAAGTAAGTGTTGTCAGGCCAAGCATGGGACGGGCTACGGTGTTTCTCATTGAGGAAGAAATGGGTGTGAAGACTCAGTGGCTGGAGAGAGCCTGGCCTGGGTGGGATCTCAGGGTATAGGGGGCGCTAGAGAGACATGAGGCCAGAGAAAGGCATGGGACCAACTATGAGTGTTGACTTTATCCTGGAGTCAGTGGAGAATGGCTCGAGACAAGCAGGTGTTATCACCTGTGCGGTTTAGGAAGATGCTCTGGCTGCAACTTGGAAATGGGCTGGGGGGCAAGGAGAGTGCAGGCAGGAATCCAGATCTTAGGTAAGGAGGGGTGAGGGCATCTGACTGGTGGGGAATGACCCATGACAGCTGTTGGGATATGCAACTTCTTCATCCAACACCCTGGAGAGTTAGGAAATTTTTTCCCCAGCTCTACGGAAGAGGAGACAGAGACGGGAGCAGTTAAATAACTTGGTTATGGCCACACAGCGGGTGAGAGGGAGACCTGGGCTTTCCAGTCTGATGGGGTCTGAATTCAAAGTCCTTAATGCTCACAGGCTTCTCTCTAATTTAAACGAAAGGCACCTGAGACGACCCACCCTCTCCCACTGTTGATTTTCTCACCCTCACTGTAGTTTGTTCCATGAGTTCCTCCCTTTGGGAGGAGGCGGGGAGCCATGGGAGCACATAACAGAGGATGTGACATCATCTGGGCAGTCGGGAAAGGAAGGCTTCCTGGAGGAAGGGACATTTCAGTTGAGCCCTGGAGACTCTGAAGGAGGGGGAAGAGTGAGTAAAGGAGCAAGGTGGGAGAGTAGGGCATGAGAAGGAGAAGTTGTTCTAGAATGGAGAGGAGAGCATGTGTGACTGGCTGGGAATAAGCTACAGCGTGGCGTGCTTGAATAACTGAGCCTCAGAGTGGCGGAGCGATGGCGTGAGATGCAGAAACAGGCTCGCTTGACGCTGATTTTTTAGCTGTCTGGGTAGCAACTCAGAGAAGGGAGCCAATAGGAGGGAGACCAGTAAGGTGAACCCTGTTGATTTGATGGTGAGATCTTGCTCGCCAGGCATCAGCTTATTGTGGTTACCATGGAAACGTTAGACCGCAGACCCAGAAGCATCTAGTCAGCCCCTCTTATTAAAGATGATGAGACTCAGGACAAGATGGGGAAGAGGTTTGCTAGCTTTCCTACTGGCAGCATGGGAACTTTTATATTTATATTTATATATAATAGTGGTTTTTAATATATAGTGGTAAATATGTATAGTGGTTAAAAATACATCATATAAAGTGTGTCACTTTAAGCTGTGTTAAGTATATGGTTCAGTGGTGGTACATTCACAGTATTGTGCAGCCATCACCGTCACTGATCTCCAGAAATTTTTCAGCACCCCAGACTGAAACTCTGTACCCATTATTGTAACTCCCATTTTCCCTTTCCCCCAGCTCCTGGCAACTAGCCTTCTATTTCCTGTCTCTGAATTTGACAACTGTAGGTACCTCAGATCAGTGGAGTCATACAGTACTCGTCTTCTTGTGACTGGTTTGTGATTTTAGCATAATGTCTTCAAGGTTCATCCTGTTTTGTAGCACATGCCAGCATTTCCTTCCTTTTCAGGCTGGCGAGTGTTCCACTGTATGTATATACCACATTTTGTTTATCCATTTATCTGTTGATGGACATCCGGGTGGGATCCACCTTTTGGCTATTGTGAATAACGCTGCTGTGAACATGGATGTACTGGAAACCTCCTTTGAGGACACGGATTGTTGGTATTTAGTGTAGAAGACAGACTTTTGCTGATGAGTTATGAGTAAAAGAAAAGGAGAGTAGAGAGAAAAAAATAATGTTTTTCTTAAAAGTCATCCAGAAGCATCTTCCTAATACTTTGAGGACTCATGCTAGGCAGTACCCAGAGTGGTCAGATTCAGAGGCAGAAAGCAGAACGGGAGTTCCCTGGAGTGGGCGGGGGGAGTGAGAAAGGGGGAGTTGTGTAACGGGTGCAGAGTTTGAGATTTATAGCAAAAAAAATTCTGGAGACCTATGTCACAACAATGTGAATATATTTAACAGTACTGAACTGTACCTTTAAAAATGGTTAAGATGATGAATTTTATGTGCTTATCACCACAATTTAAAAGAAACAAACAAACAAACAAATGACTGATGGATCAATCGACTAAATGTATCCTCTGCACCCTGGCTTTCAAGGTCTTCCCACACCTTCTCTGTCTGCTTACCTAACCTGGACGTCCCCTGAGCATCCTTGCCTCTCTCTCTGGCATCCACTGCTGCCTCTGTCCTCTGGCTGGAGCACTGATTTTTCTCTCCTCCCTGCTCTGTTGAAATCCTTCCTGTGCTTAAAAGCCAGCTCCAGGGCTGCGCTGTGCACAGGAAGCCCTGCTGGTACTGTACCTACCGCCCTGGCTTCGAAGTGTTTGAGTCCCTTCCTTGCACTGCTCCCCTAACGGGGCTGAATTCCCGAGGATGGAGAAGATGTGTCTGTTCCCACTCTCAGCACAGTCAGGTCCAGCCAGCAGTCAGTGGTGGCTGGTGTGGGGGGACTCCTTGCTCCCCCGTGAGACCATTTCTGACTCTTTCCCTGCCTGTCCCGGCCTTGTGTGCAGACCTTACCCCCTTTCTGGTCCGTGAGTTCTCGAAGGGCAGAGCCTGGAGTTTATTCTTTGCATGGCCCACAGCACCTTGTCCGTGCTTGCTTGGAGGGGCTGCACGGGTGTTTGATGGTGAATGTTTGATGGTTCTAACAATGGGCGAGGACTCAGAGCCGCGGGCTCTGCTGCCTCTCTCCCTGCTGGGAAGCTGAGAAGGAAATGACCTAGCTCTTCTCTCTCCTGCCCTCTCTGAATGGTAGGCCGGTCATAGCTGGCCTGCTGCTTCAGCATTTCTTTGTGCTGGAGCAAGTGCAGCTGCCAAGACCGCAGAGGAAGGGGATGAGGGAGTTTCTCAGCCATCTCAGAGGACTGGACTTGCTGCCTCTAGTGCCACCAGCCAAGGGCCTTTTCATTAGAGCAGACATGCTGGCTCTGGGCTTGCTGGGCTTCCTGTCGCCGCTGGACTCTCTGTTTAGCGTCGCAGCTGGGTTTGGCTGAATTGGAGATCCCAGGGGACGTGGCTGGTCCACTCGGGTGGATTTGCACATTGGCATCCGGTACGTGTGCCCGTCTGCAGGCCTGGCAGCTTCCCTGCACGCCTGCCTCCTCCTCGGAAGGCCATCAGCAGGGGAGCTGGATCGGTCAACTACCTAATGGAAACCAGGCTTTCGTGTCCACGGAGGTGTGGGCTGAGTTACGTCTGGGTTTTTCTGGAATAGTTGACATGGTGGTTATTTTATGCACTGGGGGTGGAGATGAAGTGCTAAATGTACATTTTGTATCTTTGTAAAAGTTTTCATGTAAATTCACTAATTGAAAAAATCCTTTGGATGGCTGTTTGCCCTTATTTTTGGGTTATGTGAGCCATGGGGGAACTGAGACGTAAGATGTTCCAGCTGGAACACAATTTCCTGTTTCTGAGCAACATCAAGAATTGACTTTATAACATGAGACATAAGACAGAAGGCTAGCGCTAGCCTGTTAGCGGGCAGCCTTTTGAAAGCATCCCTAAGGTGCTCTTTAGGGACTGTAGGTTCCCACATAACCGTTCCTTCTCTTCCAGTTTGCCAGCACCTTGATCTTGTTCCTGACTCCTGATCCTCAGTTCTCGTTTTGAGCTGAGAGTTTTGCATTAATCACACCTTTTTGTTTTCTGGGTTTTTCTGATGCTTTGACATCTGGGGCCTTGCTGATCCTGAACAGATTGGCTCTCCTAGGTCTAGGCAGTTCCTAGAGTTAGTAAGGCCCTGCCTGCAGGTGAACCAGTGCACTTTTCTTAAGCAATCCAACCAATCCAGGGCCCGCACCCCTAACTACCTCCTTTATCTGCAAGCGCACTCTGCCCTCGGTCCAGCCCAGGGTCAGGTACCAGACAACTGGGGACGATGCCTGTGCCCCAGAACCTGCTGAAATTATTCAGACTAGCCAATCCTAAGCCTGCTTCCCCTGCCTTGCTTTCTTGTAAAAATTTACAGTAAAGGCTCTTACCCAGCTTTCTGCTCCCTCCCTCCTCCTGACTGGCCTGCCGCTTCCCCAGTGGCCCTGCATGGCGTGCCCCATCCCCTATATATAGGGCTGTCTGAGTGTAAAAACTTCTTTCTTCATGACAGTTGTTTTTGTATCTGCATGTTTATTATACCTGATTAACATAATCTTGGGTTCAATTTACAACAACATGTGGTTTTTCTTTGGCTCAAATCTTGGTAATTCCTGGTGACACTCCAAATGGGACTTGGCTCCTTGCCCCTGGCCTTGATTCTTTAGCCTGAGAGTAAACCTGTCATCTGACTCTTCAGTTTCTCTGTTTTCATTTTTCTCTGGCTAATGTCAAGCCAGACACAACAAGCGACACTGAACTTATTCTTGGAGGAGAAGTTTAGCTTCACAGGGTAATTTGAGTTGCCGTAGAAAAGCTCGAAGCCCCCTAAACTGCACCCAGATGCCTAAAATTTTCCTATCACTAAAGCGTCTCTTTTCCTGGAGCAGTATCTTCTGCTTTCTCCTCATCTTTTTGTTTTAAAATAGCTTCCTAAATTGCTTTTCCCCTTAAAATAAAAAGAATAGTGATTGGATCAAAATGCATCTATTTCTTCTCCCATCCCAAATCCCATAAAATGACAGAAAATACGTCTTTACTATGGAGGACCTCCAAGCTCAAATTCATTAGTTTCCCTCTGTCCATTCTGAGAGCATGAAGGGGGATGATGTATATCCTGATTGGCACTAGACTTTGATAGAAAAAAAATGAATTTCAAGTCAAAGGATAGCAGTAAAAAAAAATAGAATCATGTAATAGAATTTCCAAGTTATTAGAAGAAAAATGCAATCCAATAAAATGAAAGAAATAAAGATCAAGAAAGCATGGTAAGTATAAAGCATGAAAGATAATCAGGAACAACTTTAAGACCATCAATCACAATAAACGAAAGTGGATTTAAATATTCTATTAAAAGTATCTCAGATTGGGTTAAGGAAAAAAATAAAACCTCAAATCCAGAAATATACAGTTTTATAGGAGACTTTTGTCAAACAAAATGTCTCAGTGTTAAAAGCAAAAAAAAAAGATGTTTTTAAAAAAAGACGTTTTTAAAAAAAGATGTTTTTTTAAAAAGATGTTTTCAGCAAATGTTAATCAAAAGACTGTATCAGACAAAAATAGAATTCAAAGTGAAAATTATTATAATAAAAGAGTTTTGTTTTTTATTATAAAAGCTGCAATTCACCAAGGAGCTATAATGGAGTTATAAATCTTTATGCACTTCTAATAATACATTTCAAAATATATTCAGCATAAACTGATAGAGGTATAAAGAGAAATTAATAAATCCATAATCATTCCTAGAGGGAGATTTAAACCTCTTTCAGATAATGACAAAAATTAAGTGAGGACACAGAGATTTTAAATAAATGAAGACATTTTACAAATAACTATACATAGAATTTTACACCCAACAAAGAGAAACTACATTATTTTTACACACTTAAGGTATGTGAATGAAAATCTCACACACAAAAAATCAAAAATATTTCAAAAATGCAGGATGATCACCACAAGAAAAATGATTGCAAAATAAAGTGAGAACAATGAAATCTTTTATACGGTAAAAAAGAAATTTAAGTGTCTGAAGTAACTAGTATATAAAATAACAAATGAATAAGATACGTAATGAGCAAAATCGCTCTTCTTACAATTAAAAAACACTGAAAAAATAAGTTATTTAGAAATACAGTCACCAAGATCATTTTTTATCAAAACCTGTGAATACATACAAAGCAGTAGTAAGTGAATGTAGAGACTCAAATGAATATGTTAGAAAATAATCAACAGAACAAAAATGAATTAAGAGTTTAATTGAAAAAGACTTATGTACAGCCCCCCAAAACTAAAAGAAAGGCTAATCCAAATAAAAGTTTCAAATATTGAAGAGACAAGACTATTATTTGCAGGTACTTTAATTAAGTGCTGTAAACATCCTAGAGAACCAGCCGAAATCCCACAATCCAATAAATAAGAATAAAACGATGTGATGTTTTTCTCCTTATTTGGATAAACTTTAGAATTTCCAGGGTTAGTAGGGATGTGGGAAATAGACACACAGTGCTGGTGGGGATGTAAAATTGCCCATTTTAAGGGCAATTCCGCAGAGTTTATCAGTTTCAAAGCACTTATCCGCTGACAGACAATCGCACCTGTAGCCATCCTAGAATGATATTTTCGCACATGCTTGGAGGAACTCATTCAAGGAGTTCGCTGCAGCATTTTTTGAAGTCAGGGGATGTTTAAGAGCAATCCTAATGTTTATCAACTTGAAACAAAAATTGTCATTTATTTATACTATGGAATATATAAGACAATTTTAAATGGCATAAAATTACTGATGGAATGTCTAACACATACAATATTGTTATTTTAAAATACACACAAATGAAAAAAGTTGACAGACCTAAAAGCACCAGCTGTCAAACTGCTTCCTTGATGCCATCTCCTCTGATGGTTGGAGGAGTTAAACCCTCGCCTTTCTGGTTTCCACTGCATCTGTAAGTGGCCATGGGGTGTATTTGGCAAATGAAATCTATATGGAAGTCTCCTGGTAGGTTTCTAGAAATCTTTGCTTCTCTGATCAAAAAGTCTGACATGGCAGTCCTCTGCTCTTCTTCCTACCTTGAACACAGAGATGTAGCAGGTGCACTGCTGGAAAGATGCAGTCATCTTGCAGCCACGAGGTCACAAACATGAGTGAGAGCTTCAGAGAATCAAGACAGTGGTGCCACCTAATGTCACTGAGCTTCTGGGCTAACTCTAAGACCGACACGTGTCCAGAATTCTTGGATTGTTAGTCAAATAAAACCCCTATTTGAGTCACTTTTAGTAAAAAATTCTAGGTGAACACATTTCCAACTGCTACAACTGCATTTTGCATACGTATATCCAGAGAAGATGCAAAAAGAACATCCCAGGAGTCTCACCAAACTGTTTATGGTTACTTCTCCAGAATGGAATGAGATCGACTCTAAATACTTTTTTGTAGTGTTCGAAATGTTTTCAATAAGGAAGTATTTCTGTATCAATCATGTAATTACCAACTGAAAAAATACATAACAATAGAACCTTCCCAATAAAACCTTATGGGAGTACAGCCAAATATGAAAGGAAAAGATGTCACTCATGGTTTCATCATACAGAAATAAACATTGCTTATTTACTGTCTTTTTAAACTAATATGCTTTACATTTTAGAAGTATTGGATTTTCAGAAAAATTGAGCAGCTTGTACAGAAAGTTCCCATTTGCCACACCCCTCCCCTGCAGTTTCCTCTATTATTAAAATTTTGCATTCGTGTAACATTTATTATAATTTAGTGAAGCAACGTTGATAATACTGTTATTAACTAAAGTCCATAGTTTACATCACGTTTCACTCTGTGCGTTGTACAAAGAATCCTATGGGTTTGGACCAATATATATTGACATGTATCCACCACCACAGTGTCATACAGGTTAGTTTCACTGCCCTAAAAGTTCCCTGTGCTTCACCTTTCCATCACTCTTCTCTCTCCTCCCCCCACCCACCGCCACTCGCCCAGTCCCTAGCAACCACTGATCTTTTTCACTATCTTCATAGTTTTGCATTTTCTAGAATGCCATGTAATTGGAATCATATAGTCTGAAGGCTTTTCAGATTGGCTTCTTTCACTTAGTAATATGCATTTGAGTTTCCTTCAGGTCTTTTCATGACTTGATAGCGCATTTCTTTTTAGCACCAAATACTATTCCTTTGTCTGGATGTACTAGCTTATTTATCCATTTACCCACCAAAGGACATCTTGGTTGTTCCCAAGGTCTGGCAGTTCTGAATAAAGCTGCTCTAAATATCTGTGTGCATGTTTCTGTGTGCACATAGTTTTAAGCTCATTTGGGTATAAACACCAAGAAGCACAATTGCCGGATGGTAGGGTAAGGGTATGTTTAGTTTTGTAAGAAACTGCCAAACTGTCTTCCAAAGTGGCTGTACCATTTTGCATCCCCACCAGCGATGAGTGAGACTTCTCGTTGCTCTGTCAGCATTTGGTACTGTCCGATTTTTGGATGTTAGCCATTCTAATAGGTGTGTGGTGGTATGCCATTGTAGTTTGCATCTGCAGCTGCCTAATGACATATGACGCTGTGCATCTGCTCACGTGCTTATTTACCATCTGTTGTCCTCTTTTCATAAAATGTGTAACCCAGGTGACTGCCAGGCTCTTCCCATCCCTCAAAGTCAGATAAGATTTATTAACCCCTTTATTCCAAGTGCTGTGGAATGACTAATCCCTCTTTGAGATAAACCTACTCTAGATTAGACTAGGAAAGACTTAGAGAAAGGGAGGAATTTGTAATGCTTACCACCCAATCCTGGCCCTCTTTCATCAGTGCCTGTCTCTGTGTCATACCCTCCTGCTTCCAGAATAGCTAAAACCCTGACAAGTTCCCTGAACCATAGTCCTCACTCCCCACTCTACTCATTGGCACGTGTAGTTTCCTCCAGCTGGAGTCCTATTTCTTTGCCTCGATTCCTAGGAATATCTACTCAGTATTCACAGGTCAGCTCAAGCATCACTTGGCAAAGAAGCTGACTCCCTGAGTGGGACAAACCTCCCTCTTACAGCACAGGCTCTCTCTCCTGTGGAACACCTGCGACAGGTGAAATTTTACACCATCTGTGTAACTTTCATGGTGCCCGTTTCACCATTAGACTGTGAACCCCACGAAGTTGGAGATTTTGCCTGCTGTTGTCCACCATTTTATGCCCTGTGCTTAACATACTGTCACCCTCATAGCAGGCACTCGAAAGATGTTTGTCGAATGACTGAGTGACTAAATAAATCACTTCCCTATGGGATTCTCGGTACAGGACTGACTGATCCTCCTGCCTGCCCTCTTCTGAGGCTGGCATGACAATGCAGGTTAAAAGTCACCCCCAAACGTGAGCGACTCTTTTAAACAGATGAATCTTATTAAACTCAGCTATGGAGAAGGGCTTTTGACTTTCTGGGAAAGGATCCAATATAATAAAATAATGTTCCTTTCTCCCAGCATACAGCTATGCCAGAAATATTTCACAGCGGCTCATATTTTACATCATCACCATTTCCATAGAGCTTGGGGGAAGCTCTCCGAGTTCCAGATGCTAAAATCCGGACACGTCTGTAAGATGTGCGTTTCCGTACCCTACGTTAGACTTGCGGGAAGGAGGTTTCTGAGGTGAGCTTGTCTGCCTCCTTTCCCGTGTGGATGAAGTGGCCTCTCTTTCTCTCAGGAACCCGCAGCCTGTCTTATCCAGGACAGGGTGTGTATTAAGAGAAAGTGTGCACCACAGCCTCCTGCTGAGTCACCTGCCCAAAGATTCTGGGGCAAATCCACTGAAGGGGACTTTGAGGAACCGAAGAACACGCTGGGTGCCCGCTCATTCCTGGCTCCCTTCTCTGAGAACACCCCCTGCGGAAGGGGGAGGGCTGACCCTAGGCACCGCCTCTGGTCACAGCTGATGGACCGTAGGGGGCACCTGACTGAGGGTGAATGAGATGGATCTTTCTGGAACTGGGGGCTGGCACAGAGACTCTCTGGGGGTCCTACTGAGCATACAAGTAGGAAGGCCACGTGGAGTCACGGCTGATGTGACCATTTCTTCCACGAGCACAGAGAGGCAGGACAAGCTGATGGACAGAGAAGTCCATGGACTGAAGTGCGAGAGACCAGAGGCCATTTGTTCCAGTTCCTGGTTCCCCTCTCTGTGCTCTGCAAGGCACCCCTGCCTCCTGCCATAGATTCTGATTTACGCTTGAGCCTGTTCCGTACGAACAGATAGAGACGGGGTGGAGGAGGGGTAGGCTGGGAGACAGTTTAAAGGAAAAAGTGACAGTTGTCTTGCCAGAATGGACATCGGTGTGCAGGTGGAAAAGGAAGAGGGCTGGATGTTGGCTGAATGCCTATTCATACTCCTTCTTATGCAGCAGATCTTATAACCCTGATTTGACAGACAACGAAACAGAGGCTCGGAGAGGTCAGGAGAGGTCCCAAGGTCACACACCTAGTAGGTGGCACAGAAGCGGATAAGGGGCTGGCATTGGAAACAAAGCTGGCAACTCCAGGGGCTCCTGCCTAACAGACTGGCCCAAGGGCCAGAAGTGGCGGGGGTGGGGTGGGGGTGGCTGGCCTGGCCATCATCTCTCTGTCCAGGGAAGCAGCAGCATTTCCCCTTTGTCCTGGTTACACCCGATCACCATCCATCGCCGCCGCAGGATGCATCAAAAACATTGCCCTGTGCAAATTTCCTCCTCCGCCCCTCCGCCTTGTCTCGCTCCTTCCTCTGACGTGATGGTGCAATGAACGTTCTAGCCTACCAAGGCAGATGCCTGTTTGACCCATCACTCAGGTCAGAGGAGATCTGTGCTTCATGTCATTAAAGGGCTGGAACTTTTCCCATGGTGGGGAGGTCTGGGGAAGCGGCGGTAGAGGGGACAAGAGGAGGGAGGAGAATGGTGTGTGTTCTGGTTGTAGAGCAGCAGATCTTTTGGCTTTTCCCTTCTGATGACTTGTCTGCAGGTTTCTACCTCAGGCATTCCATTCTCCCAGGAACCAGGGCTGATTGTGCTGGAAGTTGCCCTTTTGCAAGCATAGCACAAGCATGGTTTCCATGGGAACACCTCAAAAGAAAGATGCCAGGATTCCAGGCTCTTTGTGGCCTTGGATAAACAATGGGCTGGATGCTTCTGAGAAGCCCAGAACCTTCCCTCGACCTTCTCCGATGCTATGTACAGCCCTTCCCTATGTACAGACAGAAAGCAAGTGAAATGAAAAATTGTCACTTCAGCCTTCAATTTGTTGAAAAAATAAACCTTGTGTTTATTTAATAAACCAAGTGTGTGGGGGTTTTAAAAACTCATATCTGTCCAACCCACTCAGAAGAATAAAGAATCCAAGGAGACAATTCTAACAAGGCACTGCTGAAGTTCCTGCGGGGGTTGGGGACTCCAGCATCTCCGTGGTACCTCGTGCATCTCCGTGGTACCTCGTCTGCTCAGTCACGGCCGGGTTAAGCAGGCCCTGCAGGGCTGCTCCCCAGGTAAGGACTCACTCACTCATTCATCCATTCATATATCCTGCCATTAGTTATGAAGCACCCACCCCATGCCAGGTACTGCACCAAACAGCTGGGGACACAAAGGACACTTAAGGAACTCACAGCTCAGGAAGACACATAGTGGGCAGATTGTAAATTCCAAGTGAGTCCAGATCGGAGGCTGGAGGAATTCAAACAGCTCCAGACCCACGTGTTGTAAGTCAACCATTGAGATGTATTGCTAACGATCAGCCCTTTGCTTCCTGCCCTGGGGACGCTTGAGAACTTTGGTCCTAGAGTTAGAGGACCTTTGTCTTTCCAGACTGCCTTCTCAGGACTGGGAGCTGCCATCGGGCCCCTGTGGTCCCCAGGACCCACTGGAGCTGACTTCTCGGATGCTTCAGTATTGCAGGGAAAGACCGTGGGCTTGGAGGCAAGGATCTGGGGTCAAATTCTATCCCTGTCATTTACCAGCTGGGTGACCTCTGAATCTTGGTTTCCTCATTTTTTAAATGGACTAATCTCTAAATGGTTAGACTGAATGATAATCTCATGAGGTTAAATGAAATAATATCTGCGAAGATCCTGGCACCATGGTTGGCACAGGGCAAGAGTTAAATGAGGGTGAGTTCCTTCCTGTTCACTTCGTAGAGTTCCACATCTCCCCCCACTTCACTTACGGCCAGCTCTTTGCCTGGCCTGCCGCCTGGAACAGCTGTTATCTGGAACCCAGAATTACTTGTTAAATGGTACTTTCTTTTTTCCTGGACCCCCAAGCAGAACGGTAACCCCTGGCCCCTGGCTGGTCCCACGGGTAGATTGCTTTCCGCATCTTAGAGCTCACCCCTCCCCCATCCCCTTCTGCTCTGTTTTGCTTGAAGAGGATAGACAATGCACGGGGTTCCTATGAGGGAACTTAAAGTTACAAAGCATGTGGGGAAAAGCATGTTGAGTAGACAAGTCCCCCCACCTCCCAAGCAAAAGCAAGTTGAAGCTCCCCTCCATTGCAAGTTTAATTAGGCTGCTACTCTATTCTCTTTCAATTCCCTGGAGAGCCACACTACTCCACCTCCCTCCGTATTGAGTCTTAGTCTGTTGGAAAGTCTTTGAGTCAATATTGATGAAGTTATTATTTTAAGAGAAAGCTAAGTCTGCAATGAGCATCCTTTCTGGTCTCTGGGAGGGCATGGTGTTCGGAACGGGGCTGTCTGTCTGATGAGACAGCCCCGGCAGCCTCCTGGGAGGTGTGATGTGAGCTGCATCTTCTGCCCCCGAATCTCTCCCCTCACCAGCTGTCGTAGCGTCTGAAGTTCCAAAATTAGACAATTTCTTTTTTGCTCCCTTGATTAAAATGTCCTGGTTCCTGGCAAACGCAAGTAAATGAAGTTGTCATGGGATGGCCAGTAGGGCCAGCCTGGGGCCCCTGGGGAGGTGTGGGAGCTGGGACAGGTTTGCCGACTTGTCCCTTTCCCTCGGTACCATTCTACTGACCTGAGACGGCCCGCTGAGGGTGTGGGCCTGAGGAACAGGCAGACGGGGGAGGAGGAGGTTGCAGATACGGGACAGAATTGTTTCTGATGCAGAAATTGTTTAAAGAGACTGTGACCATTTGGGGGCCGAGGCCAGGGGAGGGGGCCCTAAATCCATGGAGGTGGCTTATGAGTGTCTTGAGACCAGGAAGTCAGTGTGGGAAAAAATAAAATCAGTGTGAGAGCACTGGGCCAGGATGGAGGTGACAAACTCAGGTACCACACAGAGGGTCCTGCAGCCCAGGTGGGGCTGCGGGTGGGAGGCTGAGCAAAGCAGGAGGTTGGACGGGGAAGGGGAGAGACCACATTCGGTCTGGGGTTTGCAGCGAAGCTCTGTCTTGGGATTCGGGCTGCTGTGACCACTGCTGGGTGGGGTGGGCCTTGGATGGCTGGCCCCAATGGGCCCTGGGAGACAGCTCGGGGCTCTCTTGTGGGCCCCTGGGTGTGCTTGCCTTCATGGGTCCCTAAGGTAGAATAAAACAAACAAACAAACAAACAAACAAACAAAACCATGGTTTTTGTCCCCAGATCCTGGCACAGAGCTTCAAAAATCCTCAGCCTTTCCAGATGACAGGAGCATCTTTTGTTTTTTATATGAGCCCCTCTTAATACTTGAGTTCATGTTAACAAGGGAACTCATGGCGGGGCCCCTAAACAGCTTCAGGATGGAGACTGGTGGCAGAAGAACCAACCACGTGATCAGAGGCGTGGTACTCTCACCCTGCACCCAGCCCCACCACCCACCTCCAGGGAAGGAATAGGGGCTGGAGACTGAGCTGGACCTCATGGTCAATGATTTAATGAGCCAAGCCTAAGTACTGAAACCTTATCAAAAACTCCGGACAGTGATGCTCAGGGAGATTCCTGGTTGGCGAACATATCAATGGTCCAAGAGAGAGGCACTTCCTAACCCCCCAGTGTGGACAGAAAGGTCTGCAACTCCATTCCCTAGACCTTGACCCAAGTGTTGCTTCTGGCTGGCACTTCCTGAGTTTTATCCTTTATAGTAAAATGGTAATTGTGTGTATAAAGCCTTCCTGAATTCTGTGAGTTGCTCTAATCAATTACCAAGGTGGGGAAGCGTTGTGGGAACCCTCAAATTTGCAGCTGGCCAGGTGGAGGCATGGGACGCTTGGGGACACCCAAGACTGTGGCTGGTGTCTGAAGGGAAGGCGGTCTTGTGGGACCGAGCCCTTACCTTGTGAGGTCTGTGCTAACTCCGGTCAGTGTCAGAACCGAACTGAACTGTAGGAAACCCAGTTGGTGTCAGGACATAGCCCTTTCCTCTGACAAAAAAAAAAAAAAATGAAATTATGCCTTACAGCTGGGTTGGTATAAACGGGAACGGGGTCCAGGCTGGATTCACTATTATAAACGCATTATTGCTGGAGCCGTTTCTTCCCCCCATCTGATTCTAAAAGAAATTAACATGAAACCCCTCCAGTCGGCCCCAGGCACCGAGCCCAGTGTGCCTAATGGTTAAAGGTGCTTCCTGGAGGAGCTGGGCTCCTGGAAGCGCAGGAGGGTGGGGCGTAGCGAGGTGCCCAGAGGGCCCAGAGAAGGAGGTGGGGAGGAAAGATGTCATTGTTCTGTGCCGAGGCCGCTTCCACATCCCCTGTATTCTTGTTACAGCCACCTGGACCCGTGCCCTGATCGTGGCAGCCTTTTTAGTGCTGGGGCATAAGTTTCAGACTGTTTGGCGCTGTCCTTCCTGGCACAGGAGGAGATGTCTTACCTACCAGGGGAGTGAAGCATTATCCTGGGTGAGCCTAAGAGCGAGGTATCCACAAGGATTTAAGAGGTTCCCACCTGGGGGAGGGTAGAGCTCAGTGGTGGAGCACAGGCTGAGCATGCACGAGGCCCTGGCTTCAACCCCCAGTACCCCCTCTAAAAAAAATCTAATTACTTCTCCCCCCCCAAAATTTAAAAAAAATAAAAGAAGCTCCTACCTTCCTCTTACAAATTCTACCTTCTTCCAAATACAACCATGTGACTTTATACTAAATGCAGGAGGCAAGTTGGAGGGGATGCCATCAAGCTATGAATTAACTCACAGCCTGGAGTTTCTGGTCCCTATTTGTCCTGTGCTGTAACTGATATTCCACGTAGGTCAATGTTTGACATTTTGGTTTATAGATGCATCACTCCGACCTCTGCCTTCATCTTCACATGACATTCTCCCAGTGTGCGTGTGTGTGCCCACATTTCTCCCTTATCTAAGGACACCAGCCATGCTGGATAAGGGGAGGACCCAGCATGACCTCCCCTTAATTAATCACATCTCTGATGACCTTAGTTTTGAATAAGGTCTCTTCTTAAGGTACGGGGGCGGTTAGGACTTCAACAGATGAATTTGGAGGGGGGACACAATTCTACCCACGACACCCGCCTTCCCTCTCCCTTGTTCATGGCGGGCCCTGACTGCAGCAAGCGCGGACCCAGCAGCCAGGAGGAAAGGCGGGCGGGGGTTCTGGCTCATCCTGAGCTGAGCTGAGGATGACAGGGCAGAGAAACACATGCACGTCTCTGGTCGTTCACATGCATCCTTCCTCGAAGAGGCTTGGCAGGGATTGGCTTTGAGGGTCTGAGTTATTAGACTTCCTTCTAATTACCAGCTGTGTGTGTGATGTAATAATGTTGCACATTAGCAGTTCTCTTTGGGACTTGCCTAATCTCAGTGGTTTTAATTTTGTTATTTTTTGGATTTGTTTTAAATGTTCTTAAAGTACTTTGTTTAAAGAGTGTTTTTATTTATTATTTTTAAAAGTACCTTTCTTTCTTCCTCCCTCCCTTCCTCCCTCCCTCCCTTCCTTCCTTCTTTCCCTCCCTCCCACCTTCCTTCCTTCCTTCCTTTCCCCTTAACAGAGGTACTGAGGATTGAACCTAGGACCTCATATACGCCAAGCATGCACTCTATTACTGAGCTACATCCTCCATCCGCCTCAGCGGCTTTTTAGATTCAAAATTGCCTACGCCCTCATGAGGAAAGTCACTTCCTGTAATTCCATGTCCCCTTGCTCCCATATTAGGGCAGGCTCTTAGTGACTAGCAACAGAAATAGTCTCTGGGTAATTTAAGAAGAAAAGGAATTGGGGAAGAGCTGTTGGGCAGGTCACTGGCTATCCAGGAAGGATGGAGGACCAGGCCAAGACTGTGCTTCCAGAAACAAATCACACCACAATCAGAAGGACCCAGCACATGCTGCCAATGGGCTCAGGCCCCCACGAGGCACGTCCATCATGGACACTAGGCATTGCCTCCACTGCCTCTGGTCACTGTATTTAGAGGCTTTCCCCCCAGATCGCAAGGAGTCCCTGAGCCCCAGAAGACAAGCATCTCTGCACTAAAGCTTTCCAAAGCTGCCTTTAAGGCCAATATTCTCTGATTAGCTGTAGATTCCAATAGTCAGCTCATGGCCGGTGAAGTTTAGCTCTGCGGGGTCCTGAGGGATGCAGACACTGAGATGACTTAGGAGTGAAAAGGTTTATTAGGGGGTAACACCCGCGAAAGGAAAAGGCAGGCAGCGGGATGGGGCAGGGGAGGGGACTATCAGCCGCAGTGCAGAAGTGTCCCAGCCAGCCTGATGGGAACGCGGAGCAAATGCCTGCAGAGGAATGCTGGGTGGCACTGGCCAGACACTCAAGCTGTGTCATGCTCAGTCACTGTCCTGGCCACCCCAGGAAGAGGGTGACTTCGACTCCAAAGCTGAGAGGGACTTAAAGGCATCTGTTGGTTAACCACGTGCCTAGTGGCTGGGCTGGCGTTTTGGTCCCAAGCAAAGGGGAACAGCCCTTCGAGGACGTGGGTCGTGTGTACCCATGCAGTTCTTAAGAGCCTGCAGACATCCTAGACAGTACTGCACATGTAGACAGAGGCATCGTTACAGGGGCAGCCTGTGTCAACACCATTCATTGACTTCTGTCATTTCTCTTGTTCTATGCGTCTTGGTTCCGCTTCCCCCAAGAGACTCCATGCAAAGCGGCAGACTGTGTCTGATTTCCTCAGCATCCCCGACAGACCCTCTCCCGAGGCTGACAGAGTAAAAGCCCTGGGAACACTTGCTGCTCCATCACAGGCGGTGTCTCACTGCTTCCTCATCTCGTCTCCAGCAGTCTCCGCCCCGTCCCTAAGCACTGCAGTTTGAAGGCTCCATTAGACCGGTCCTTACCTTCAGCCCCCGGCTCACTGTCAGGCTGAATTTTTGACAGACAAGTGCATTCCTGCCCATCCCCCTCTCCAATCATTCATTGTTCTTGTCGCAAACTAAAAAGAAAAGCAGGCGGTGCTCAGGAAAAGCTGTGGCCCCTCTCTTGACACCTCCCGCGCAGAAAAGCATTTGACAACCGGTTCCCATGGCAACCGGCTTTCTTTGAAACAATTTCTTCTTCGCTGTGCCAGACCCCCGCCTTTCTCTTCTTGGGGGTAATGGCCAGCATTGAAAATGAGATCAGACAAGACGAGGAGAGAAGACATCCCGGCAAGTGGAAGCCGGCGGCGGGAGGGCTCCCGCAGCCCCGGAGGGCGGAACTCAGCGCCTGTCTCCTCAGGGCCACGCTGGTGCTCACCAAAGGGTTAAAAGACGCCAAGGATGAGGGCTGAAAAAAGCTGACAACGGGCGCTATTTACAGCAGCAGCGTAGGGCTCTAATTTTGGAAAAGGGCCATGTTCGCACATTCTGTGCAACAGTGCCTGCCCCGGAAGCTGCTGGCTTCCTTTTTTAAAAAAAATATTTTTGTGCTTCTTTGGTGCTTTGACACAAGAGCAGTGCTTTCCCCTCAAAGGAGAGCTGCCCCTGCCCTCTGTCCCCGCTGTGCAAAGCCGTGAAACCCAGACCCTGACTTGTGTTATAGGTTGACATATGCCCCCCGGATTCCTGTGTTGGAGTCCTAACCTCCAGGACTCCAGACTGTGACTGTGTGTTTTGGAGACAGGGCCTTTACGGAGGTGACTGAGTTAAAATGAGACCGGTGGGATGGGCTCTAATCCAAGCTAACTGGTGCCCTTTCTTATAGAAGAGGAAATTTGGACACAAAAGAGGCATCGGAGATGCACCAGCATAGAGGGGAGGTCACGTGAGGACACGGGGAGAAGGCGGCCGTCTACAAGCCACGGAGAGAGGACTTGGTCTTGGACCTGCAGCCCCCAGTCTGTGTATGTTGTCGCAGCCCACGTGCACAAAACTCGACTTCCTCTGGGCTGCAGGGTCTCCATTTGTCAGACTGGAGCTCGGGAAAGTCAGTCTAAAATGCTTTCTGTTCCCTCCAGGGAGGGACGGGCTCCACAAGAGGGCCAGCGAGCCCACTGCCCTCACCACGTGGCCCGTGAGCCCCTTGTGCCTTGATGTGCCTGAAGGCCTCTTCTCTCACTGGACACGGCCTTCTGTGAAGTGACTGACGGTGGCCCAGCGTCCACCCTCTACAGCAAAGGAGGCCAAGACAGGCCTGAGTGATTCAGCGCGGGGAGGCTGAACGACATTAAGTGGACGTGTCCTTGCTTCTCCATCCATCCACCTTTATTGTGTTTTACTGTATATGAGATGCTTTGAGGCTGGGATGCTGTTTTCTTCCATTTGTATCCTGGCCACTGGGACTGAGGCTGTGCTTAGAATGAAGGCACTTAATAAAACGTATTCTGTCCAAGAGGAGGAAGCTTCAGGATTTAAATCCAAAGAGAAAATTCCTGGCCTTTTGTTCCTTCCTTTTTTTTTTTTTTTTTTTTTTTTTTGCAGAGGAAGAGACAAGGGCTTAGAGAAGTGAAGTGACACAGAAGCAGAACCAGGACCAAAACCAAGGTCTTCCAAATCCAAGTTCACGGGTCTTTCCTCTCTGCCATTCAGTAAAGTTAATATACAGCCAACGGTGTGTACACCCATGTCAGGAGAACAAAGACAACACCTTCATTGTCAGGTAAGCATATTCTCCTAGGGACAGCAACCAAGTGTGGATTTACTTATTATATCTTAAAGGATCTGCCGTTATCCTTTGCACTTACTGGTATTTGTCTCTTTCGTCTTTTCACGCCCTTCATCAACATTCTCAGTGCCTCCCAATGTCACGGTCCCAAGCAAAGAGACTGCACATAGGAAGCACTCCATATATTTTTTAAAAATTAAGTAATGAATAAATGAAAGCAGAATTAATTCTGAATTCCTCCCTCTGGCATTCAGAGCTCTCCATAACCTGGTACCCTAATTTCCAGACTTTGTAGACATAACCCTTCGCTCCAGCTGGCTGAGCTTCCTCTCTGCTCCCAGAAGACTGCCCTGTTTGTAACTCTGCTCTGGCTGTTCCCCCAGACTCAGATCGCCTTTCTCTCCCTTCTTGGTCCATCCTGAAGTAGCTCACATCTTCTGGTCTAATTGAAGCCACCCCTCCCTCTGGTCTGGTGCACAGATAAGAGCAATAAGGATTTGGAGTCTGGAAGAAGGGGATGAAGGAAAAAGGAATCTATGAAGCACCCTGAAACAGGGCTGCAAGTTAGGGAGAAAACCTGGAGAGACAGAGGCAGAGGTGCTGTGTTTGGTCTTGCCACTCAAAGAAACTATGACCTTGGGCTGGTCACGAACCCTGCAGCTGAAGTTCCTTCATTTATACAATAGGGCTTTAGACGAGACAGTCTCTGAGACAATCCCAGCCTGAACACGGACTCACAGCAAACAGCTGCTGTCTTTCTTTGTAGAGCTCCCTACTCTTTCTCTCTCCTCCTCCCCAAGGCCATGTGTGCACAGAGTCCTACTCTCCAGAGACCTTGAGCATCCGTCACTCCCTCTTTCTATTGTCACCTTCTTCCTCTCGAATGGTTCTTTCCCACCAGCATTTAATGTGCTGAACGCCTTTTCTGTCTTCCAAACAAGGAGGATTTGTGTTTGATTGAAAGTCTGGGAGAAGGTGTCTGTGTGTCTTACAAAACAGCTGCCGTTTCCCTTCCATGCTCCAGCTCCCATGAGAGAATAGCCCTTGTACTTTACCCTAGCCGGACACATACTAGAAAGGGAATTCTGGGAACTATAGCTCAGCCTAGCCGAGTCGACACATCACAAAGGCGTCACATTCAGCATCCATTGAAAGAACTTGTCAGGGCATGGGCTAAATGAAGATCACTGAACCAAGAACAAAGGCAAGAGACAACCACTTGCATTTAGCAGAGATTCAAAGTCAGGCTGGGGAGTGGAGAAAGGGAAGGCTTAACGTGTGCTCTGTTTGGGGGCTTTTGGTGTAGGACGGCTACAGGAGGGCTAGCCAGAAGCAGTACGGGTAGCATGTTTGCTTTCTCTTTCTGTTCCTAAGTTGGCAGTGAGGGCAAAAATTAGGGAAGTTTTGGAAGTTACTGATCAAGTGTTGACTCTTTTGAGCTGGTTGCCATGGAAGTTGTGGGTCTATCTTTATATATAGTCTGGCCATTGTCAGTTTGTATATTCAAGTCTTTCAGTTTGTGTATTTCAAGTCTTTTATATTCAGTATATTAGAGGAAAGATTTGGGGACAGCTATTTAAAAAATTCCACTTACTACAAGTATCTACAAAAAACCTATCTACAGCTAACGTCAAATTTCATGGTAAAAGTTTGCATACTTTCCCCTTAAGAATAGGAATAAGACAGTGATGTTTGTTCTCAGTTTTATTCAACATGGTACTATGGGTCCTGACAAGTGCCATAAGGTGAGAAAAAGTAATGAATGATATCTAGATTGGAAAGGAAGAAGTCAAACTGTCTTTAATTTCGGACGACATAATCATTTACATAAAAAAAAATCCATGACATCAAAAAAAAGTTACTAGAACTGATAAGCAACTTTAGTAAGGTTACAGGACACATATCAATATGTAAAAATTAATTGTATTTCTGTATACTAGCAACAAACAAATGGAAAGACAAAATGACTTCCAATAGCATTAAAAATTAAATATTTAGGAATATATTTGACAAAATACATGTAAGACCCCAGTCCTTAAAACTACACCATTTTGCTATAAAATTAAACATGATAGAATAAATGGAGAGATGCTACGTTCATGGGTCAGAAAACTGACTTTTGTCAAGATGTCAGTTATCCCCAAACTGATCCATAGATTAAAGGCAATCCTAACAAAATTCCAGAAGGCTTTTCTGGTAGAGATTGAGAAGTTTGTTCTAAAATTTACACTGAAATGCAAAGAACTACAAATGGCTAAAACAAATCTGAGAAAGAAGAACAAAGTTGGAGGACTTACACTACCTCATGTCAAGACTTTTATATTGTTATAGTAAAGAAAGAGAGTCAGAACTGGCGTCCAGGTAGACAAACAGATCAGTAGGACAGAATAGAGTCCAGAAACAGACACCCACATACATGGTCAACTGATTTTTGACAAAGATTCAAAAACAATTCAGTAGAGAAATGATAGTCTTTTCAACAAATGGTACTGGAACAGTTGGATATCCATATGCAAAAAAGAAAAAAAGAAGCAAAACCTGGAAGAACAAAGAGAATAAGCAGACAAATCCACAATTATAATTAGATATTGTCACACCCCTATCTCAGAAATTCACAAGACAAGTAGGCAGAAAATGAGCAAGGAAATAAAAAAAAAATTGTACAACTTTTTAAACCAATTGGTTTAATCGAAACTTACAACCTACGACAGTAGAGTCCACTTATTCTCATGTGCAAGTTGAACATTCACCCAGAGAGATCATATGTTAGGTCACAAGTCTCTAACTTTGAAATCATACGGGGTGTATTTTCCTACCACAGAAGAATTAAGTTAGAAGTCAATAATGAAAAGATGGTAGAGAAACTCCAAATATTGGAAACTGGACAACTTGAATCGGAGAAGAAACCGTAAGAGAAATTAGGAAATATTTTGAAATGACTAAATAAAACTCATCAAAACTTGTGGAATGCAGGCAAAGCAGTTCACAAAGGAAATTTTACAGCTTTCAATGCTTATAGGCTGAGACTACAGGTTGTTCCCTGTACTCCTGAATGACTGACTGTAAATCAGAAGTTTCCGTGACCCCTGCTTTGGGTTCTATTAATTGGCCAGATTGGCTCACAGAATTCAGGAAACTTGTTTACACACTAGATTACTGGTTTATTACAAAGGAAATTAAAGGATGTGGATCAGTAGTCAGATGAAGAGATATGTGGGGCAAGATTCTGAACAAAGGAGCTTCTGTCCTCATGGAGTTTGGGGCCCTAGGGTCCAGCACGGTGGCACATGGAAGTGTTCTGGTTCCTGGGAGCTCTCCAACACCCCCCCTTTTTGGTTGTCTTATGGAGGCCTCATTACAAAGACATGATTGATTAAATAATTGACCATTGGTCACTGATTCAACCTCTCGGCCCTCTCCCCCTACCAGAAATTAAACAGTGCAACTGGAAGTTCTAACTCTCCATTCATAATTGGCCCCCCTGGACACCAGTGCCCCATCTTTAGGGGATTTCCAAAAGTCACTTCATTAACATAAACCCAGTTCTGGCGAAAAGGGGCTTGTTATGAATAATGAGACACCTATTTCAGCTTTATGGCTCTGAAGCCATTTCAGGAACTGAGGACCAGAGACTAAATATTATAACAAAAGGTGCTCCCATTGCTCTTTTCTTCCAGGAAATTTCAAGAATTTTGTAAACCAGGGACTGTAGCTGGAAGACCAAAATATATGTTTATTATAAATCACAATCTGTAACAACTTTGCCCCCCAAAAAACTAATTCGTGGCTTATGAAAATATCATAATAAAATATTTAAAATATTATAACAAAATTATGGGATGCCATTAAAGTGGTATTTAGACGTAAATTGCTATGCTTAAATATTTTTTTAAGTCATGAAACATAGAAAAGAGGGAACAATCCTCAAGAAGCTGGAAATGAAATGGTATATTAATTCTAAACATCAAGAAAGGAAAGAAATAATAGAAGTAAGAATGGAAATTAATAAAATAATGATGGAGAGGGTGAACAAATCCAAAAGCTGATTCTTTTAAAAAAAAATCAATTGAATAGCTAAACTGGGAATATTAATCTAGAAAGAAAGAGAAGAAACACACATAATAAACATCAGAAGTGAATAAGGAGCTTTAACTACAGAAGCATTCGTAACTTAGAACCTCTGAACAGAACACTGACAAGTTTATGCCTATACATGAAAAAAATCTTAGATAAAATGAAAAAAAGTTAGAAAATCCGAGCTGCTAAAATTAACTTCAGAAGATGATAGAAAACCCAAATATTTCGCTAACCATTAAATAAATCCAGTCAGTGGTGGAAATTTCTCCCCAGTTGTTCAGCCCCTCCCCACTGCCAACCACCTCCAAATATTTCTAGGTTCAGATGATGATTTAAAGGCAAATTTGTACTAAACTTTGGCTGAGCAGGGTTTATTTATCCAGCGGTTTAAAGACATCATTGCCCCTTTGGTCTCCGTATTTCCTCATGAGAAGTTAACAGCACAGTTAGCTCTCCAGATCCATGTGTTCTTCATCCACTGATCCAACCAAATGCAGATTGGAAGTATTTGGAAAAAAATCCAGAGAGTTCCAGAAGCAAAACTATTTACATAGCATTTACATTATGTTAGGTATTACTGACAATCTAGAGATGATTTAAAGTATATGGGAAGCACGTAGATTATAGGCAATTACGATGCCATTTTATACAAGGGACTTGAGCATCTGTGGATGGGTCCTGGAACCAATCTCCCTACGATACCGAGGGGAGACTGGAATTCCTTCTCTCTGTGAAATATGCCATTTTCTTCTGGCTGCTTTCAAGATTTTCTTGGTTTACAGCAGTTATCTTTGTTTACAGCAGTTTGACTATGATGTGATTTTATGTGATTTTCTTCATACTTGTTCTGTCTGGGGTTGTCTGTTCCCTTGCTTATGTTTTGTTTCACTCCTTGTCTATTTCCCGGTTTTAATTTCCATTGCTCTAGCCTTTGTTTCTGACATAGGTTGGGAGCGTCAGGAGATGCAGTGGGGGTAGGAGGCACGTATGGCCCCCTTGGACTCTCTCCTTATTCCTCAATATGTATCCCATCCCTGTGCCCTGAGGACGTTGTCTACTTAGAAGCGATGGCTCAGTTCAGGTTAACCTGCCCCTTCTTGGGAAACACCACGGCCCGACTGGTACCAGAGGAAGTAATGTGCCCAGGCCTTACCCTTTGTAGTACAACTTTGATGGATTCCTAAACCAAAACTATTCTTGTTTTGGGCAGAATACATTTCAGAGCCATGACACGAATGCTCTGAAGCATCAAAGAACTGTCAGCCAGGCCCTAGTCAAGGAGAAATAGCTCCCATGTAGTTCAGTGCTGATAAAATCTGGTGGTCCCTGGGAGGAATATGACCTAAGGAGTCCATGGCTTTGCCAAGTTGCCCCCTTAGTCATGAACTCAAAGCCCACCTAAAGCCCTGAATATGGTCCGGGGAACCTCTGCAGCCTGGGTCCTCACCCCACGTTGCCATTTGTAGGCCATAGACCCATTCCAATGATGGGGCTTGGAGTCCAGAGGATTACGTCCTTAGTTTTACACCCATAAATCACAGCAAAATTGGAAACAGCCCTGGCAATTCTGGATTGGTTGGTAGATGTTTATCCCAAGATGGCGACACACCCAGCCCTAGCCATGTAGAGTTGCTTTAGGCTTACATAGAGGCTTTTTCTTTAGAAACTTTAAAATGTTCACTAGCCACTATTTGGAATAGCAGGGTTGCCAAGCTCAGTAAGTGTCCTCAGAGGCTGACTTCTTGCATGGAATGTTACCAGGGAATGAAATAGGACAGCCAGTCAGCAGCCAACCCGGCTTCCATTGTCTTATATATCTTCACTCGTAATAAAAACTCACTCTCATAGGAGGAAATCCTGCCATGTGTGACAATATGGATGCACCATGAGGACATAATGCTAAATGAAATAAGCCAGACATAGAAAAGCAAATATGGTATGATCTTACTTATATGTGGAATCTTAAAAAGTCAGACTCACAGAAGGGCAGAGCAGCATGGTGGTTATAGGGGCTGGGATGTGGAGGAAGCGGGAACCTGTTGCTCGAAGGGCACGAACGTTCACCTACGCAGGAAGAATAAGTTCTGGAGATGTAAAGTACAGCATGATGACTGTGGTTAACAATGCTGTATTGTGCACTTGAAATTTACCAAGACAATAGATCTTAAGTATTCTCAGCACATACACAATGGTTACTAGGTGAAGTGATGGATGTGTTAATTAGCTTGATTGTGGAGATCGATTCACAATGTACACTTACATCAAAGTATCACACAGTACTCCTTAAATACACAATTTTTATTTGTCATCAGACCTCAATACTTAGAAAAGATAAAGTTTACTTTTGTGACAACTGCTTGTTATTTCAAGAAAGTGTCATTTTAGTGATGGAGTTTGCTGGCAAAGTTGTTATGCCGAGAAGCCAGGAAAGGTCCTCAGTGGGGCTGCCTTTAGGTGGTGGAGAGCAGGCAAGTCTGGGACAGGATGGCGTTGGGGTGAGTTTTTCCCCTGCCTTCCCTGGGGACTTCCTGCAGTGGCTCCCAGCTTGAGCACGACCACATAGTCTGGGTAACTCCCCCCTTTGGGAACTTTTCCCTTCAAGGGTGGGTTGCGGGGTGGGCAGAATGGGAAAAAGTCTCAGCTGCTGCTTAAAACAGCCCAGACAATTAATGGGCCACTCCAGCTGGTGGCCTGAAACAGAGACTGAAATCCTACACTCTTTTTTTTTTAATGATAGAATTGATTTTGGCACACATTTCTGGAGTTACAGTAGTGTTTAAGAAAATGTCCATTTGGGATGTCAAGGACCACTTAGGCATGGCAGAGAGTTGCATGATGCAGGTTTGGAGAAGGGACAACTCCAGAGCTTGCTACGGCAGGGAGGCTAGCTTCTGAGAAATCCATCTCTGGACACCATCTTCCACCCAAAGAGAGTTTCTGGACGAGTGTTACATCTTCCCTGGGCAAACTCAAGGAATTCCTGGTCCACCCAGCCAGGCAGGGGATAGGAGAGATGTCTGCCCTGATCCTGGACTTTTTGACCATCCAAAGATCACGCTGGCGGTCAAAACAACAACAAGAACAAAACAAACCCCAAGTGAGTTTGACAATCCTTGTCCCAGAGCATCTTACTTCACTTCTGAGTGTCATCGCAGGCTCCACTCCTTCAAAACGCCAGCTTCAAAACCTTTTGCTTTCCCAGCCTTGCTTGTAGGCCTTCCTTGGACACAGCTTGTATTCATTTTCTTTTTCTTCCTACTTTTTGGTCCTTGGATAACACCCAGCCAGATTCAGTCCTAAATGTGCCCCAGCCCTTCCCTGCCATGTTCCCTTCTTTGCCAATGCTCTGTCCAGGCTTGCCAGGACTGGTCTGCAGAGCGTGGTGGGGCATAGTGGGTAAGCACGTGCCAGGAAGGAGGAAATGTGTTTGCAAATGGGGAGGTGGTGATGGCGAGCGAAAGAAACACTGCCACCACGCGCCAACCTCTCCTGAGGTGGGGAGACTGAGTGGCTTCCTCCAGGGGACTGGTGGGCAACAGACCAGCAGGAGGACCAGAGTTCAATTAAGGAATATGGTGATGGGGTATCCTGCAGGGGCTCTGATGGTACCGGCTAGTTTGTCTAGGACATGGTGGGATATTCAGTAGGTCTGTTGGAGGGTCTTAAAGTTCAGCATTGGGGAGGAAACACAGTGTAGTGTGGACGTGAGAGTAAAGATGGAACAGATGATCAGAGGGTCTTGTGTTTAGAAGGCATAGTAGAAGACAACAGGACTGACTGGTACAGGAGGAGATGTCAGGTGACACCTATGACCTGAAGATGCTGGTGGCCCCTGGTGAAAAGTTAACCTCAGCAGCCAGCTATGCAATCTTGGAGGCCTCGGTCTCCAAGGGTCTGGACTGGAGACATATTTAAGTACAAGGTGAGACCAATCTCCCAGAAGGTTTTGCTCAAGTGATTGTTTTTTTTTTTCCCCTTTGTTTTACTAGGGGGAGGTAATTAGGTTTATTTATTTATTTCTATTTGGAGGAGGGACTGGGGATTGAACCCAGGACCTTGGGCATGCTAAGCATGCGCTCTACCACTTGAGCTATACCCTCCCCACTGCTCAAGTGACTGGGAGAGTGTTGGGCATCCCTCAGGACACTCATAATGGGTCAATCTGCACGGTGTGCAGTCCCTGAGGAACGCTCCCCCACTGGGCAGGAAGGAGGAAGAGAAGAAATTCCAAGACGGCCAAAGGCAAGAGAAATTGTGTCTCCTCTATACATCTATCTAGTGAAAAATGACTTCGTCCAAGACACGCAGTATTTTACCTCTGTGCCTTTTCACCCTTGGCGGAATGAAAGCTAGTGAGTGTATCTGTGCAAATTCTTGCCCAAGCAAATGAGTTGGAGGTCTCCGAGGGAACGGGCCTCCATCTGTCATTTCTGGCATTTTAAAAGGGGAATCCACTACGGGTGGGCTGAGCGCCCTCTCATCCTCGGAGACGAAGCCAAGTGTTTCCGTTCCAGCATTTTGCTCCCAGATCTTCTCTGGAAGAGTTTGAGACCCTTTTTAGCTTGACTTTCTAATCCTATCTGTCCATTTTTTTTTTTTAGGAATGAAATGCCTTCTTCAAGCAATAGTTAATACAGAACCACAATACACGAAGCAGAAAAAACTCAGACTCGTAACAGCCAATAAACGTGTTTATTTTATAACTTCACATTTATAACGCTTCACTTTGTTTACTGTGGATACTGGAGAACAGTGAGGCCATGTTCATGGATACAAAAAACACATGAAATCAGGGTGTTATCACTTTGGTTAACAGTATTGAAAAGTATAACTTAGAAAGATAAATGATCACAGAGCGTACCATTTTTTTAAAAGCTTTTCTTACAATCTCAGGATATTCTTCAGTTAAAATTATCCACGATCAGAAAGAATAATTTCTTATAATCACTAACACTAGTCAACAACTGCTGGAAAATTTATCACAAAGTTAACAGACAAAAAGCACTGAAACTCACCACAAGCGCTAAAACAGGTTCCAATGCGATGCCACAACTTGAATGATAGGTTACATATGTACTTGTGACTGCAGGACTGTTAGAACAACGAAGAGAGTGTGCATTGACCAGACAATAAGCACCGTGAAAAATAATAAAAAAAGAGCCCCTCAATGTATTGAGGCTTTTCCATGTCCCAGGCATCATGCCAAGTGCTTACAAGGCTTTATGTCCTTGGAGCCTACCAACAACCCTATTCTATCATCCTCCCATTTTGAGGAGAAAACTAAAGTTTAGAGGAGTTAAGCCACTTGTTTATTGTATATTCAGAGCTACCACGATGCTGGACATCAATTGTGTTGGCGCCTTGCAATGGAACGATGCTCATTTATGCTCGAAGCATCCTTTACGTCACAAGAAATGCACGGGCTTGATTTAAACACCTGTGAGGTACTATGGCTTCCTTAATCTATGAAGAATTAAAAAGAGTTTGGATATGTGCTCAGATATCACAAGAGAACCTTTCTTCCAAGGTCTGCACAAAATGAGTCAGTCTGGAAAGAAAAGCCAGCCGGCCGGTAAATGCCAATGTGTTAAACTTTGGATATCAACGTTCCCGTGTCTACCTGTTATTTATTAGAGATTTAAAGAGTTTAAAATACATTTTAAAGATGGAACTGCTAAAAAATCCTTGCAGAACTGCAAAGCACAATTTGAAAATGGCTATCAGGGTGGAGAGAGGATTAGCAAGAGTCAGAGAGGACTGGACTTCTGTCCGGCCTCTGCCACCTGCTAGCATTTTGATGTTGAGCAGACCAGTAACCCTGAACCTGTTTCTTCCTCTTTCCAAATGAGCCCCATTACTGCACACGGGGGATGTCCACATGACATGAGATGGGCCTGAAACACCGTGCACAGAGCAGGCCCTCAGTAACGGCCAGCTCTTTCCTGCTCCCCTGCCCTTGGTTGCCACTAAAAATCCTTCTCTCTAACCAGACTGAATCCAAACACGGATCCCCTGCGCATCCCCACTCTCCAGCGGGCCCTCCGGTGATGTCTGCCTTTGCTGAGGATGCCTCTCCCACGGGACCTCTGTGTCGTCGGGGGCCTAACACAGCGCCTGGAACCGGCTATCCAACACCCAGCAGAGAAGCAATAAGTGCTTCCCAAGTAAGGAAAGAGAGAAACCTGCGATGCAGATGTTAGTACTCATCTGCCATCAGCACTTCTCTTGGCACAGCGAACTCTTTTACGCGGAAGGCTATTTCGCTTTCACGTGCGGAGGCCGCCGCCTCCTTCCAGAGCCTCTGCGGTTCCCCCAGAGCCCGGCCAGGCGCATAAGTTTATCACCCTTAGCTCTTTTGAACACTGTCTCACGCTGCTCCGACCTAGGAGAGAACCTGCTGATTTGACAAAGGACAACAATTGCCAAGTCAAAGAGCTTGGGTTTTTAAATAGATGGCCAAAGTGATAATTTTCTCACATTTATTTCTTTCTTCTGTGGGATGGGTAACTTGGCTCTATTGGGGGGTATTTAGAGGAAACCTGGTCCAGATTTCTTTAGGTTTATTCTCTCGTATTTGGAATTCAATCTTTTGTTTACTAATAATCTATGTAGGGTCCAAGAAACGCTCTGACATTTTCTTTTTTTTTTTTTTTTTTCTTAAAAGAATCAAGACCTGGCTGGAATGCCTTGCTTTCAACTGTGTACGTTAGAGAAAAAAAGACCGCAAGGTCTTAGCCTGGTAAAGTGATGTCCCCCCGTCCGGGACCATGGGTCCCCTTTGGAGTTGGGTTTTAGTCATCTGCTTCGTGATCCCAGTGTCCATAGCCGTCCCCATCCTCCGGCTCCTCAACATTCTCGTTTTCGAAAGAGGCCTCCTCCTCCTCCTCTTGGCGGATGACCTTCATGAGCTCCAGGAAGCTGGGGGGTGGGCCCTGATCCTTCAGCGCCCTCAGCCTGCACCAGAGGATTTCGCTAAGGCTCGCCCCAGCCATGACCTGCTCCAAGCGGACCTGGTCGGCGATGCTCCGCGGGATGGCCCGCTTCTCCACCGCCCTGCGCAGCAGGGTTTCCAGCCGCAACACGTAGGCGGAGACCTTCTCTCCTTCCTCCTGATAGGCCTTCAAGTATTTCACCTGTGAGGTCCTGCGGCTCTCCAGGCTCCCGAACACTTGCTTAAATGCCTCCAGACACGCTTCCGCACTTATGGACGGATTGTCTGCCTGGACTATGTGCATGAGGTCCAGGGCCGGGCCGCGAAGGCTTTCCATCAACCATCGTTTCTTTTCTGCCTCTGCTACCGGCCACTCTGTGACTATCTCAGTGGCCTGTTCCAACCAGATTTCAAAGGGCTCTTCCTCGGGGGCGGGCGCGGCGCTCCCTGAGAACACTCTCAGCTTCCGGTATCTCATTGGGAGCAGCGGCTGAGGGGCGTGGGCGAGTGCCTGTCCCAACAAATGGGCCAGGAACCCCGGTGACGCGCAGGGTGCCGTGGCTGGAGACACGCCCTCGTGCCCAAGCGCTCGGAACATTCCCGAGATTGTCTGCCCCTCTTTTTCTAGAAAGAGGTTCAGCCTTTGAAGAAATTCAATGTCCTGGTTAGGGGTCTTAAAGATCACTTTCCAGATACCCCCCTTTCCCTGAACCTCGCTGGGGATCGCGGAGACATCAGTGTCCTCCAGAAGCTCTAATAACACAGCATTGGCATTCTCCTGCTTCCTGAATATTTTGCCAAGCAGTCGATACCTGCCCAGAGACTTTAAAGCCTCCTGGAGAGTCTTTTGAATCTCGGTCTCATCACAGTCCACTGGTATCCCCATAACCATCAGTGACTTCTGATCATCCACACTCACGATCCTACACCAGTCCTCCAACAGTGCCAGCGCCATTGTCCCAAATATTAACTCGATCTGACTCTACGGGTACCGATTAGTTTGTGGGGCAGAAAGACACTGCCTTAGAACTGAGACTATCCTGGATGAGCTTCTAAACGTTGTAACACACCAGTGACTGGGTCCTGGGTCAGGTCGCTCCAATAGCAGCTGTCTCAAAATCTTCTGGACCAATCACCCTCACTGCCCGGCCGCAAGGATTCGGCACTTTGTGTTAGGTGTCCAGACCTGACCCCAGTTCTGACAGCACCACTGTCTGTGGTTCTGCAGCCTCGAAGCTGCGGTTTCTCTCCCGCAGCCTCGTAGTGGTGCTGCCCACCCCCGCTCCCCGCCAAATGCACGTAGGACAGCTGCTTTCACCGCCCTCCGGGTCTCTGTCACCTCACCTCTCTTTAGACGGTGGGGAGACACCTCCACTCTGGCACCCGGAACTCCTGGAGGGCAATCTCCCAGCAGAGTGGCTTGGACTCCTGAGGAAACAAAGGTCAGTTTTACCACACTGCCCTCTCCTTCCCAGGAAGCACCTCGACCTGGTTAGGGGGTGGGAGGAGGGGCAGACCAGGGATTCTGCCTCACGGAGGATTTGCGTCTGGTCCACTCTGTCAGGTCTCTTCTCTGCTTATAGTGCCTTTCTTGTTCTCTTGGGGACCTCCTGCAATCTGGCTTCCCCATCATCTGCTCATCAGGCATACCAGTTAATGGAGCCCCCGTTGGTGGACAGAGCTTTCCCTTGTGAAGAATGAAATCAGGAGCCGTGGCTAGATAGATACCTGTTTACACGTTCCAGAATGTTCCATGACAGTCCAGCAGCTTATATATTCAGCTTCTAGCACAGGCAGATGTCACCCAACTCCACCCAGGTGTGTGTCCGGGTGTCTCTTAGCTCCAGCCAAGCCAAGCTGCCTGTATAAATATAATAATAGTATATTTTTACGGCTTGATAGTAACCAATGTGAAGACTGTTGATGCACTTGTTCAAAAACATGGCAGTCCATCACAATTTAATTAAATCTACTAAACAATATTAAGTGGCTTCCTCTCTTTGATTATAAAATCCAGTTAGAAATCACTCAAACATTTAAAACCAACTTAATATAGGTTTAACAATATAATTTTTATAATGTACTTTAATATAGGTACAACAATTTAATAGAAGTTTAACAAATTAAACAAAAAAATTGCAGAGCCAGATAAACAAAACTTGTAATTATGAATGAATTCTCTTTTGCAGTGCCTGGTCAGGCTTTAAAAATGCACAACTAGGAATGTCTTTTGCTATTAAGTTAGTGACATGATACTTTCTTCATAGCAGTTGAACTTGAATGGGTCATTTGAGGACAGAGGAAAAGAGAGGAGAGCTGGTGGAGACCAGGTAACATAAAAAGGGAAGAGCGCCTGTCTATCTCCCCGTTGTTGTCATGGAGAGTGTGTTAAGGGGCTGTGACCATTCTCCCCCAGGCCTGAAATTCTCCATCAGTCCAAATGGGGTCCATATGCCACAGATGCCAACCTGCAGCTGTAGCGACAGCTGCTCCCGCTGCAGGCACATATCCCCAGTCCTTCTGGAAGGCACCGAAAGCAGGTCGAATGCCAGAGGGCGGGGAGGGCAAAATGCTGGCTCACGTTTCCGCCCAGCAGCCCCAGGGATCTGAGTCCAGTGACATCTCCATGCCTCATGTTCCTCTTCTAAGATACGGGAGTGACCTTCCTCCCCAGGATAGAATTTAGAGGTGACATGAGATGTAAAAAGGCATCGAATACCCGGGAAGAAACATCTCTAATGTCCACATAATAACTGTCCTGCTGAAATTAGGCTACTTTGGGGTGGCTTCTTCCTCCAAAGGCCATCTCTACCTGCAGTGCAACCTTCAAATAAAAAGATGGCAAGTGAAACATCTCTGATACACAATAAGGCCACAGGTGGAAATATATGGATATTGGGTGCGGTGGGGGGGGGGAGTGAAAAATCTTGTCTTTTCTCACATAAAGATGGGATGAGTTGGAAAAGGAACCAGACTTTCAGGTGGAAGACCCCCCCCTCCCCACTGGAATTGTTGGATGGTTTAACTAGATAGTCACCTTGGGCAAAGCACCTTAATCTCTAAATCTGTTTCCTACACTGGAACCTTGGAAAGTGGTGATAACGAAGCACTCATTTCATGGGGCTGCCGGGAGTAGGAAAGGATGTAATTCGTGAGGATGTGCTTTATTCAAATGGCATTAAGTCCTACTGCCTGCCTCTGGTTCTCTCTGCCCTGCACACGCATATCCATCTCTCTCCTCCCTCCTCCTCTCCTCATCCGGAGACGCCTTCTCATCTATCATGGTGGGCTTACTTTCAACCTGACACCGGTTGGCCTCCAAATTTAACTCCATTCACCAAATTATCCCTCACAATTGGGGCGCGGGAGGATGTCCGCATTGAATCCGTCCAGGGGCAAGGGCTGACAAGGGGACCGAATCCTTGGTTACTCTGCCTGGAGCGATGCTCCGTTGGTAGTGTCTCAGTCCAAACCCACCTTGGTTACTGAGCATGCTCAGAGCTCCTTCTGGAGCCGCCAAAGGATGGACATCATTTCTACAGGATTTTGCCACTATGGAGAGAAGGGCGGGGCTGTCCATCATGGGCAGGGACTGTTACATGGAAAAGACGCGGGGATAGGCGAAAGCAATGAAGGGTCCTCAGCGAACGTGTTACTGGCATACATCAAAATGCCCCCTGGATGCTGAACCACCCGGCTGTGGCTAGTCAACTCGCGCATACACACCAAGTCCTCATAATCTTTCTGCTGCGTGGCCTCACACCATTCAAGGCACTCATCCCAGTCAGCATCGCATCTCCTTACCCTGCACGGGACGCGCGCGCACTAACGTCTCGGGCACGCGGCGTCTGGCAACCTAGGAAACCCCGCGGCTCTGGCGCAGTGCGCAACGGGGGCGGGGGAACGAGGCGGGGCGCCCAGGAAGCCCAGCAGTGCTGGAGATTTGGGGAGTGGGCTTCAATGTGTGTCCTTCCCCCTGCTTTGGGGGTGAGAGGAAGATACCAGATGAAGACATTCCACTGGCCCCTTCCTGGCGCAGTGGCGCCCTTAGGGTACATGACGCCCTTGGGCAATATAGCCGGTCTGCACCCTTTCTCACTATGCACCTAAGTTGCGTGTTGATCTGAAATTTGCAGACTTCACTCTGCTACACTCCCATGAGCTGTAGACTGTCTCCTCTACACCACCCCTCTGCGTTTCTCCCCGCCATTCTGCGCGCTCCCCACCACTGTGGGTGCAAGTGAGAACCTTGTTTCAGCCTCTGCTCCTAGTAGCCCAAGGTCCGTGGGTTTGGTGTCCCGCGCCTCGTATGGCCCCACTGTCCGCACGGCCTGCGCCACACCTTCCCCATCCTCGGCGCCGCCCCGTTCCCCTTCCCCCGGGTGTCCTGGCGCCTGCCACTTGGTGCCCCTTTCCGCATCCATCAGCCCTCATCGCAGGTAAGGGGCAGGGAACCCTCTCCACGGTGGGCCCTCGCCGCAGGCCAGACTCCGCAATGCGGTGGGGAAGAGGCGTCTGGCATGTGGGGGAGAGGGGCGCGGGGGCCAGGGGCTGCGCCCTCCGATCTTCGCCCCCGCGTGCCCTGCCCCATACTTACCCCGGCGCGCCAAGAGCGGTCAGCGGGCCCTCAGCTCCGCATCCATTAGCCAGTGGTCTGGCCGCTTCACTTCCGGAGTGCGGGGCTCCCGGCGGCGCGGCCCTCCCCAGCCTCCCCGCCGCTGCGCTCCCCTCCCCGGCGCCGCGCCCCGCCCCCGCCCCGCCCGCTTCTCCCTCCTCCCGCCGCTGCCGGGAACTGGCAGCCTCTCGGCTCCCGCTGCCGCAGCGGCCGCCTTTCCAGATCCAACTTCGCTGCTCGCCCGAGCTCGTGCGGCGGCGGGGGGCGTGGGCAGGGAGGGGAGAAAGCGGGGTCAGGGGGAGGGACCAGGAGGGGTGCGTCTCTCGCTCGCCATCCCTCCTTCCTTTCTGTACACCTTGCGGTAGGCAGAGAGCGGCCGCCGCGGCAGCAGCCGGGGGGTTTTGTGCATAGAGACAGGCAGACTTAGGGACCGGCAGACGGACAGACGGACAGAGAGGACCCTCCCCAAGCCGCCACGCCATGGCCGAGAGGAAGCAATCCGGGAAGGCAGCAGAGGACGAAGAGGTCCCTGCCTTTTTTAAAAACCTGGGCTCAGGCAGCCCCAAACCCCGGCAGAAATTCTGTGGCATGTTCTGCCCAGTGGAAGGGTCCTCGGAAAACAAGACCATCGACTTTGACTCGCTGTCCGTGGGCCGGGGCTCGGGGCAGGTGGTGGCTCAGCAGCGGGACGTCGCCCACTTGGGCCCGGACCCGCAGCCGCCGTACTCCCGGCAGGGCCGGCGCACAGGCGGGGAGCCATCTGTTGAATCGGGCCGGAAGGTGGAGATCCGGCGGGCCTCGGGCAAGGAAGCCCTGCAGAACATCAACGACCAGGTTGGTATGGGGGCGGGGGGCGGTGTTTGAGACAGAGGACGCGGCGTGAGGATCGCCCCTTCCTTGTCCCTCTACCAGCTCGGTGGAGAACCGAGAATCCCGGCGTGCCCACTGTTCTGCCCCGCCTCGAATGTCGTCTCCCTGCATGTGCACACGTACCCCACCCTGCCCGCCCCTTCTCCGTGAAGGGTGCTGAGAGGCTCTGGCTCGGCAGTGGGCGGCTTTGCGCCCACAAAGGCTGCCCGCGCCTTCCAGGGCCTGGGAGGTAAAGGATGGACCTATCCCCGGCTGGGGGAGTCGGGTAGGGGGTCTCATGGTTGGAGAGGGGGATGGGCCGAGGCTCCATTCTTCTTAAATCCTCCGGGGCGGCTTCCGATTGCAGCTGTGGCTGGCTGCCCCACCCTTTTTTGATGCAGCTCAGAGCGTAGAGTGGAGGGTTCGCAGGAAGGTCAGCGGGCTCCCCGGGGGTCGGGAGGGGCGGGGGCCTCGACGGCCGCTCCCCGCCGCGCCCTGCGCGCTCTCCTAGAGCATCCCCTCTGGCGCCCTCCGCGCTCGCGTCCGGAGCTCGAAGGCCAGGACCATGGTCAGCGCCTCCCCGCACTGCCTGGGAGAATCTCTCTCATCACCCTGACTCCCGCTCACAGCGTGAGAAGAACCAGGGAGGCGTTGGAGTCACGCGAGGAACCGCGACGCTCCTAAATAACCCGTGTGGAGACCAAAGTTCCGCTAAGTATCTCAGCAAGGGCTTCCCACAGCGCTCCCCCCGCCACTCTCTGGGAAGGGCTTTGGGGATGAGGACTAAGTGGATCATATTCAAAGGGTTAAAAGAAAAGAAAAGAAAAAGGAAAATCCCTCACGTTTTGAATAGACGGCCATAGGTGGACTAGACCCCCTATAATGTGTTAGTGGGGAAACAAAGACCAGTTTGGTAAGCCTGATTTCAGAAGATGTTTGGCATCTTCGGCAGATATGTACAGTGCGCATTTCAAGTGCAATAGTCTTCTCACACCACGTGTTTTTTTTTTTTCCTTTATCAGGGTGACCTTCATACTCGTGCAGTTTTTTCCCAGTCTTAATTTCTCAACTGATAAATTACAGTGTGAGAGGTTTCAACCCTTGTTTTTGATTTTTTTCCCCATGCCCATTGGTGAAGATGAGAAATCTCCAATGATTGATTATTTATTGACTACCTCTTTTGTGCCTTGTTTTCTGGGTAGGGTGAAGGTTAGCTATAAAAAGTTCAGGGTCATTTCTTCTTAAGGGTCTTCCAGAGTAGCTGGGAGTGGTCTGTACATATTCAATGAGTGATAACAAGCATTTATTGGACATTCAGGTTGTATGCTTACAGTGAACCCATCAGAGAACAGCTAAGGATTGGTGATAATGGTCTGGACATGTTACTATTTCCTGATGTGGCACAGAGTTTTTCACCTTTTGACTTGTATAAGACCAGTTCTAGGAGAGAGAAACCATTTGCTGTCATTTTCAAGTGACAACTAATTACTTACTTGACTCCTCCTCCCCCATCCCTGTCCTCTGATTTATTCACGTGTGCATGTGTGAAGGGGGACCTGATATCCGTATTTCACTATGAATCAACCAGGAGAACTTAATACAAAAACTCCATTTGTTCCAAGTGATCAGACAATTAAACCAAAAGTTTCTATAATGTAGCTTATCCTGAAAGCTGAGTGAGTGTGAAATACTTCCCTATATAAACATATAGGTGAGAGTCAGACCATGATCATATAACATCATGGGTGTGTGATGTTCATCTTCATCTAGTTGTGATGATAACTCTAATGTCCTAAAGGGAGCAGGAAAATGCCTTGAGATAAGGAAGGGATCGTTTAAAAACTGGCAGATCAGGGCGCAGAGGTTGAGAGCGGCCATCCCTATGATAATGGCAGTGAATTAAAACCCAAGGGGTTTGAAAGGCAAAGTTTCACTGGGTTCAGTAATACATTATTTTTCCTGTCCGTTTAGAAGCTTAGCTGTTTAATCATCAGAGCTACCTATTTGAACACTCTCTGAATTTAACAGAAATTCTAAATTGTAAACCTAGGGCACATGGAGCAGAAGATTTGAAGAGGAAATACCTAACAAATACGCAAGGCAATTTCAGCCCCTGGAAACCCACGTTTGCCTTAGGTGCCCAGTTATTAGTAGCAGAGGGTGATTCTGGCTTGATCTTTCGGCAGCCTTCCCTGAATTTTATTTTCAAAGTTGCCTTATCACATAAGGGCTGTTCATATGGGATTTTTTTCATTTGTGACTAACAGCATTTACCAGGATCAGTACTTAGAGTGTTTGAAGATTTCATGTCCATGCAAGAGAGAAGAGGCATCTGAGGGTGCGTGTGTATGTATATAACAATGCTGATTCCCCAAAGCATGGTTGGGCCCACCACTTTGACTGAATCAAGTAGCCATTACTTAGGTTTCAGCTAATGAGCGGGGTGACTACCAGCATCTCATGCATCTGAAGCCCTGGAACAGAGAGAGGTGGAGGAGAAGTAGAGGGAGTGGATCCCCGGGCCCCTGACTCTCCTCCCTGAATCTGTATAGGTGTCATTAATGTATGGTCAGAAGTGGCTTTGTTCACCTGTCACTCTAGCAGTCCTGCTGTTCTAGCAAGGCTTTGGGAAGGGAGGGTACCGGGCTTCTTAGCGTGGATACCACATGGCTTATGGGAGATGAGGGGAGGTTGAGTGTCTGCATTTGCATTTGCAGGTTTGAGCAAATCGGCACCAGAAAGCAATGGGTGTGGCTTGGACTAGGATGGTAGATTATGGTGAAAGGAAAGAGCCTGTGTAGTGAATGAGAATAAGGAAAGCTACCTCATTACTCTCTTTTTCCTTTGTGTCCTTAGGGACGTTCACCTTGGGCAGCAGGGAGGTTAAGTTGATTACCACCCATGAAGGACTCTGAGTCTCTTGAAATAGAGAGCAGAGGGCGGTCTAGTTGACCTCATTCTCCTTGTCAATGCCCAGGGGTGCCTCAGCCTTTCCCCATCTTCCCAGGAATTCCCTCCATCCTGCCTCACACAGGGTTTAGCCAGAACCAGCAGTTTAGCCAGGGATACTGGATCATAAGCATCCCTTCCAAAGGGGCTTCCAGGCTCTTTTCCCAGCAGCAAAGAACCTATGCAAACTAGAGTGTCGGGGGGTGAGTCTCCATTTCCCTGGGGTAGGTGTCAGTGAGTGAATTATACAAGAGAGCTGCTGAACTTGACCAAATCCCCAGATCTTTAAAATGCTTTCTGATATTCCCTTCCATGCTGCGTCCCCATCCCCTTCCCCCATGCTGATTGTCTCCCAGCCCTGGGTGCCCAGTGACTCTGTTGCCCTCTCACTGTTCAGTGCCACCCCTACACCACCCTGATAGTGATGCTCTTTTTAGATTTTTTTCTCAAAAAGCAATGAGTTCTGAAATCACTCTCTTCCCTCTTGCCCTCCTTTCTCCTGTTCAGAATCTCTTCCTTGTATTAATCTTAGCTAGAGCGAAATCTCAGTGATTGAAGGCGTTCATCTCTTATGTGAATAACTGATACACAAGTTGTCCCCAGAGATACTTGTTTGATAATAGACTAGCCTGTTCAACAAAATGGATGTCTACTTAGCGGAATGTGTGATACAGATTTGGCTGGGAGCCTAGAACAAGGGCATTAATTTGATACTTTAGAGGCCACATTGTTTCAAAGGGGGAGACACAAATATGAACATTTGTGTGTCCAAGATTTCAGAAAACCTCAGACCCACCTGGGTTCCAAGGGAGAAGGGTGCTTGGGGAGGAGAAGGAAGTGGTGATGACCCCTAGTTACTGGTTGCTCTTGATTTCCCAAATGATCATATAATTAGTTAAAATTTAAAGCGTAATTGTGGTAAAATACACAGAACATAAAATTTACCTTCTCGACCATTTCTAAATGTACAGTTCCGTAGTGTTAAATATGTTTATCCTCTTGTGCAACCGATCTCCAGAATTTTTTTGTCTTGCAAAACTGAAACTCTGTGCCCATTAAGCCATTAACTCCCCGTTCCGCCTCCCTCCCACCCTGACAACCACCATTCTGCTTTCTATGTCTACGACTTTGACTGCTCTAGGTGCTTCATGTAAGTGGCATCAAATGGCATTTGTCCTTTTGTGACTGGCTTATGTCCCTTAGCATAATGTCCTTGAAGTTCGTCTATGCTATAATATCTGACAAGATTTCTTCATTTTTTTTTTAAAAGGAAAAAAAAAAACTTTTTTCTGGGGGAGAGGTATTTATTTATTTATTTAGTGGAGGTGCTGGGGATTGAACCCAGGACCTCGTGCACAGTAAGCATGAACTCTACCACTGAGCTACACCCTCCCTCTGAGATTTCTTTCTTTTGAAAGGCTACATAATATTCCTATAATTAGTTAAGTTTTCACAAGTTATTTATTGATGATTGAAAACTTTATTAATGAAGTAATAGATCTGCAATGAATTAATCATGAGAGGAAGTAAGAATCACATTTTGGATGAGAAAGACTCCCTCAGCTTGGGGACCCAGGCTTGAGTAGGAGAAAACTCTTACCGGCTTGACAGCCTCTACCATCTTCCCCTCTTGTCGCTCAAGGGTGGAGGGGAGAATCGCTGTCATTGAACCTCCAGTGACATCTGACCATGACCTCTTTCTTGAACGTGGCATGGTTCACTTGTGGGCCATGGAAATCAGGCATGGGCTGGGCATATTCCCACCCTTGGGAGAGACAAGCTAGGTAATCTTGTGGGTCCTTTGGTGCCAGCGTCCTTCTCTACTTCTCTGAGAAAGAAGGGAAAGTCAGAGTTGGTCATGGATTCACATGTATGCTAGTACTGAATGTCCGGGATGGAGAGAGACCTAACGGTTGTTTAACCCCTCACTTTAGAGGTGGAGACAGTGATGCCCAGAAAGTCAGTTCTTCATCCATAGAACTCAGGTGACAGTCCCACCACTAGGATGAAGGCCTCTCATGCTGAGTCCTATGCCAATAAAACCTTGTTACTTACACAGCACTCCCAAGGTCTTGCTATTTACTAAGTGCATGAACCAGGATTTGAACCAAGGTTTCCTGATGCAGTCCCACGTTTCGTGCAAGACACAATTTTGTGGCTCAGTTCCAATGCAGAGATAGCTAGTAAACTTAAAGGTACAATTTAGTTTTGTAGGCGAAATATTTCGTATCCAATGAAACTTCATATATTCTATGGGGTAGGCCCTATGCTAAACACTTCCTATGCATTATCTTATTAATGCTGAGACAGCTCTGTTAAGTAGGTGCTACTGTTATCCTTATTTTGTAAAAGAAATATCTGAAGGTAAAAGAAACTTACAAAGCAACTTGCTAACTAAAAGCCAGAGGCAGAATTTGAACCCAGGTGTACGTGACAAAGGGGCATCTTAATCACTGTGATGTACTGGATTGCTTTTTATATTAATTATGCTTTTCTCATTTTATCTCCAAAGAATTAAGTATTGCAAAAATAGTTCTGAGTAGTTCTGAGTACCTACTTTTTTTGTTTCTGTTTTGCAATGTACTCTTTGAAGCCATTTATAAAAGAGACCATTGATCTGTCTTTATGGATGTGACCTACGCTGCTGATATTCTGTCTTTCATTTTTTTTTTTTAAACCCAAGACATGGCTTCAAATATCCCTGGGACAGAGGCCAACTCTGACAGTATGAATGACATGCTTGTCTCAGATTAGAGCAATGTGAGGACAAAGTGATTTTCCCACTTGCTATAAATCATGAACTACAAGCAAATAATGAGGAAGTCAATAAAAGCTTTGGCAGGAGGGCTGGTGGACCCTTGAGTGGGGTTGGTTGGCACTCATGGCCACGGCTGGAAGCATAGATCAAGAGCTGGGCACAAACAGTGCCTTGAAGGGAAAGCATCCGGGCTTGAAGGTGGCTTGGGGTTAGTTTTTGAGACATACAAACAGCTTGCCTGGACTCTGATTCCAGGGCAGCTCCCTGGTGGAAAGATCTCTGGGCTAGGAGTCAGGGAGCCCAGCTTGTAGTCCTGGCTTTGTCTTCATGAGCCATGCCACCTGCATGGCCATCTACCTGGGGCTGTCATCAGGCTGGTCCTTAATCTCTCAGGCTCCTTCTCTCATTCCCACTAAGGGCTCTGAAAGAAAGCTGCTGTCCCTGGCTGGTTTTCTTGTTTTTCATTTTTTTTTTAGTAGCAGTAAAATTCACATGACAAAATTCTTACTTTAATCATTTTAAAGTCTACAATTCAGTGGCATTTAGTGCATTCACACTGTTGTGCAACCATCACTGCTGTCTAATTCCAGACCATTTTCACCACTCCAAAGAGAAATCCTCTATCTACAAAGCAGTCACTTCTCAACCTCCCCTCACCCCAGCCTGTGGCACCCCTGAATCTACTTTCCTTCTCCATGGATTTGCCTGCTCTGGGCACTTCACATAAATGGAATCACACAATATGTGGCCTTTTGTGTCTGGCTTCTTGTACTTAGTGTAGTATTTTCAAGATTCATCCACATTGTAGCACGTATCAGCGCTTCATCCTGAGCGACATTCCACCATTGCCGTGGACCACGTTTGTGTATCCATGCATCAGTTGAGGGACACTTGGGTTATTTCCACTTTTTGGCTATTATGAGTAATACTATTATTAATATTCTTTTGCAAGCTTTTGTTTGAACATATGTTTTTGGTCCTCTTGGGTGTGTACCTAGGGGTGGACTTGTTAGGTCATATGGTAATTCTAGGTTTGGCTTTTGGAGGAACCACCAAACTGTTTTCCACAAGGGCTGCACCATTTTACATCCCCGCCAGCAGCATCCAAGGGTTTCAATTTCTGCACATCCTCCACAACACCTGTTATTTTCCCTGTTTTGATTATAACCATCCGAGGGGATGTGAAGTGGTATGCCATTGTGGTTTTGATTTGCATTTCCCTAATGAGTGATGACATTAAGCACTTTCCGTGTGCTTACTGTCATTTGTATATCTTTGCAGAAATGTCTGTTCAAATCTTTTGCCCATTTGAAAATTGAGTTGTTCGTCTTTATGTTGTTGAGCTGTTCTTTTATATTTATATATAGTCTGGATACTAGCCCCTTATTAGATAAAAGTTTGCAAATATCCTTTCCCATTCTGTTGGTGTCTATTCACTTTTCGATTGTGTCCTCTGATGCACCAAAGGTTTAATTTCAATGAAGCCCGATTTATCTATCTTTTCTTTTGTTTCTTATGCTTTTGATGTTATATTATCTCTGGCTGTTCTCAAAACTGCTGGATCACTGAAATCTGGCAAAGAAGTCCAGGGTCTCATTTCCTAGAATCAAATTCATATAACTAAATTCTGTTGTTTTAAGGGAGCTTTGAAATTCACTTAGAATTGTATTTGCGATAGCTCAGCATTCTTGAGTGTTTCCTGCACTGCATAGGTCTGGCCTTTCTGTCTCATCATCCTGTTCATATAAAGAAAACACTTGTGTGTGTGTGTGTGTGTTCACACATATATGTGGCTTTATTTATTTATTTATTTATTTATTTAATTATTTATTTATTTTAATGAAGTTGAAAATTTGTTTTCCAAACCAGTGATTTGGGAGTGGTAGGGATGGTTCTCAGGAGGACAGTGACTAACAAGATGAATTTAGGAAAAATAACTTGGCGAAATGAATTGAATTCAATTTTTATCTTGTTCTATTTTTAAGAAATAACGTGACAGAGTACTATGTTCGTTGTAGTCTACACTGACATGGAACTTTTTTAGAAAAAGAAATCACTGGCAACCTTTTTAGCTAGAAATGACTACTGACAGCATTTTGTGTATTGTTTTCCCCAGTCTTTATATTCCTACCAAAAATGAATGAGAAATACTGTGTTTCAGCCTCCCTGACATCACTGGGTATTATAATTCTTATAAGTATCCCCAAATTTATAGGTGACAAGTAGTATCTAGCTTTTTGCCAATTTTCCTGCTAATGTGTTCATGTTTTAAACACTGATTTATAAAAATTCCATGTAAAATGGATGCATTTTTAAATCTCTTGTTACACGTTTTTCCCTAGTTTAGCATCTGATTTTTTATAGCCTTTATTTTTTGACATCCAAATTTAAATTTTACATAGTTAAGTCAGTTCATCTTTTCTGACTTTTTTTTGTCTTTCAGGATTATTACTTATTTATAAAGAAAATTTAAAACCTTTTTAGGTTTTGTGTTTATTTATATTTAAATCTGGCACTTAATTTTTGTCTATAAATTGAATAAGGTATAACTTAATTTTCCAAATAATTAGCTAGTTGTTCTAATGGAATTTATTGAATAATTGATGTTTTTCCACTTATTTTTTTTAACATTTTTTATTGAGTAATAGTCATTTTACAATGTTGTGTCAAATTCTAGTGTAGAGCACAATTTTTCAGTTATATATGAACATATATATTCATTGTAACATTTTTTTTCACTATGAGCTACCACAAGATCTTGTTTATATTTCCCTGTGCTATACAGTATAATCATGTTTATCTATTTTGCATTTTAAAATCCCAGTCTGTCCCTTCCCACCCCCCGCCCCCTTGGCAACCACAAGTTTGTATCTATGTCTATGAGTCTGTTTCTGTTTTGTATTTCTGTTTTGTTTCATTTTGTTTTGTTTTGCTTTTAGATTCCTCATATGAGCGATCTCATATGGTATTTTTCTTTCTCTTTCTGGCTTACTTCACTTAGAATGACATTCTCCAGGAATATCCATGTTGCTGCAAATGGTGTTATGTTGTCAGTTTTTATGGCTGAATAGTATTCCATCGTATAAATATACCACATCTTCTTTACTCAGTCACCTGTTGATGGACATTTAAGCTGTTTCCATGTCTTGGCTATTGTAAATAGTGCTGCTATGAACATTGGGGTGCAGGTGTCTTTTTGAAGTAGGGTTCCTTCTGGATTTATGCCCAGGAGCAGGATTCCTGGGTCATATGGTAAGTCTATTCCTAGTCTTTTGAGGAATCTGCATACTGTTTTCCACAATGGCTTTCCTTGCTTCCCTCTCCCACTCTTAATGATTTAGATGTCTTCTTTTACAATTTTGTGTTTATTCTTTTTGTAATTCATGGCAGTTATCTCCTTTCCAGTTATGAGTTTCTCATTTTTGTAGCATCCTGCTTCTTTTCTATTTAGAGTAGACCTGTCAATATTTCTTTTAGCATGGGTTTAGCACGTCTCAGGCTGGGTGTCGTGGGGACCCTTTGTGCCCGTTTAACTCAGTTCTGTCAGTCAAGGGGTGCTCAGGGCAGATCTGAGCCACGGAGGCTCCCCCTTCATCCCCCCGGCCTCTCCGTTGGAGGGGGGAGATCCAGCGAACGAGCGCCAGTCCTCCTCTGCCGCTCCCTCCCCGCGGGATCGATCCCGCACTGTTTTGCTTTTTCTTTCTTTTTTCCTTTTTTCCTACCAGATTTTTGGCGTCTTTGTCTTTCAAAGAGGGCGATGTTCTGTCGGAGTTCGGCAGGTGCTCTTGTTGGCTGAATGGGTCCGTAGATGTGAGTTTTGGTGTATTTGTGGGAGAGGGTGAGATACAAGCTTCCTTCTACTCTGCCATCTTGTTTCTCTCTCCACTTATTTTTTATATACTCAACTTCTTATATATATATGCATGGGTTTTGGCTTCCTACTCTGTTTCATTGATCTGCCTTACTAATTTCGTAGTGGTTCAATACCGCTTTAATTCCTGTAACTTTTATTTTGAGGTATAGTTGATTTATAATATTACTTTAGTGTCAGGTGTATGACATAGTGATTCAGAATTTTTATAGATTATACTCCAATTATACTTATAAAATATTGGCTATATTTCCTGTTCTGTACAATAGATCCTTACACTGTAACTTCAATATTTTTATTTTTCTTCATTTTTTCCACCATTCAACTGTATTTTCCATGAAAGACATTTTCAGTTACAGAAACCTGATATGATTTTTACCAGAATTATATTAAATTTATATATTGAATTATAAGAAATTTTCCTTTTTAAGGTAGTAAGCCTTTCTACCTCAGTTTACAGTATGTCCTGCCATTTTTTCAGGTATTTTGTTGTATTCCTCTGAAATTTTTTTGTTACAGATTTTGTTGCTATTGTAAATGGGAAATTTCCCCATCATATTTTGTAGTTTACATTCTGGGTGGCTCTTGAGTTTCACATTAATTAATAATATGATTTTATTATTATATTTATATATGATTGCTTTATTGAACTCACTTTAGGTTCTCAGTTGACATTGTTCAGTTGATCCTCTTGGAGCAGTTTAATTATCTAATATTACTTTTATGTCTCTTTCTCGCCAATTCCTTTATTTATTGTTTCTATTCCTGGTCTCATTACATTGCTTGAACCCCTAGAACCATGTTGGATAATGGTGGTTACAGTAGGGTTTCCGGTTTGATCTCCGACTTTAATGAGAAAGCCTCTATGCTTTCTTTATTGTTTGAGAGAGAGATTTTCTAACATGTTAAATAACCACTCAGTTCCTACTTGTGTGTACTGTCAACGTCCTTCTGCCGGTGACCACCAAGAACAAATTGGATGAGATGGATTTATTGCTTGTTGCAGGGAGAGAGACCATACACCACAGGGAACCATGGGGCACCCATATGGTTCTCCCCGTATGGCATTAGGGCATTAGGGAGAGATGTGGGCTTTTGTGGAGTGATTTGGGGATGGCCTAAGGGATCACGCATTTTCTCTGGACTGGGTGCTGTCATAAAGTGGTGATGATTCTATGATTGGGTACCTCAGTAACTCTTTTTTTCTTTTTTTTTTAAAAGGATGAGACAGATTTGTGGAACCGTCTCACAGCATACGTTTTTTGCCTGTATTATTTGTTTTCTGAGGGGAAGGTAATTATTCATTTATTTAGCTTGGAGGAGGTACTGGGGATTGAACCCAGGGCCTCTTGCGTGCTGAGCATGCGCTCTACCACTTGACCTACACCCCCACCCTCTCAATAACTCTTAATCGCACAAGGGCAGATTAGACTGGGGCTAAAGCTGTGGTTTGTAAAGAAACACTGGGCACTCGTATTAATTAGGATAGGGGGATTCTCTGTGGTGGTGTGTGACTTGGACCACATCCATATTTTATTAGATGTGATTCTGGAGGGGCCTCATCTTTGTTTCGATCCATCGTGGTCACTGCGTGGCCTTCTCTGCTGTCGATGCTCTGTGAAGTCTACGTTTACTTGCTGTGAGTGCCAGGCAAGCTCTGGGCAACTGTTTTCTGTTTCTCAATATACTGTTAAAATCAGGGCTTGGTGTATTTAGATTCCATTCTGTAATATTTTATGTCTGTTTCTGTTTTAGAGATGTTTGCTTGTCGTCCCCTGAAGATGCCAAATAGTTTCCTGAACTCCCCCTGCCTCCCTCCAAGAGATGGTATCTCTTACCCTTAGTTCTGTAATTATTTTTCATATGTTTGATATTTTTCCCTTTTTGTTACCTTCAGTGTGGGCGAGATCCAGTCAGAATCCATGTTTTTAGCAGTTGAGTGCGTGAACAGTCTTTGGCCTCATTCCCTGACTGTATGTACCAGTTGAATCTTCTTTTTTATGCTTGTAGTTGGAGGATTGATTCAAACACCAGCTCCTTGTCCAATTCCCATTTTCTGGTGCTGAAGTTGCAGGCTTTGGCCTTCATCTCCAGTCAAATTTCAAAAACAAATTTGGGGAACCACTTAAGAGTTGCCAAATTCTTATGCTGCCAACACAGGGACACTAAGGAAAAAACCTCAATGTAACTATGTAGTATCATCTCATAAAATGAAGACCGTTTTATTTTATTGTATTTTAGTAAGGAGGCATTTTTTTCTTTCTATTAAAAAAAATTTTTTTAAACACTTAATTTTTTTTTTTTTGGTTGGGGGAGGCAATTAGGGTTATTTATTTATTTATTGTTTTTTTAACGGAGGTACCGGGGATTGAACCCAGGACCTTGTGCGTGCTAAGCACGCATTCTACCACTGAGCTATACCCTCCACCCATTAAAACCATTTTAGTCCTAAAATTATTAAAGGGGGAAATGACTCAAGAATTTGAATATATACATAAATTGAGCTTTATGAAAAAATTAAATGAATTGTCTTTATTTTTCTCATTTTGACCTTGATTTATAAACACCTTGCCCTGGGCAGCCTGGTATCAGCGGCCAGGCCAGCGTTGGTTGAGGTGGCATCTCTCTTACCTCTCCTTGTCTGACCTTTCCTGCACAGTCTCTTTCCAGAAGTTTTTATCTGTGTTGGGTAAAGAGACATGACCCCCTCACCCCGACCCCCAATCAATATGGGCAACTGCTTTAAAATGCACTGGAGATTTGTTTCAATCAGGCATGGGAAGGCACACAGACATGGAAAAGACTGTCCTGAAGGAAGACGCTTGTGTACTCACAGGTTCCTGGAAACAGGAGACAGAGCCCACACGCTAGGGCTACGTGGGGGCGCATCAGAGTCAGTCAGGAGGCAGGGGAAGTGGGGGGAGGGCATGGAGAAGAGCCGCTATGTTGCTTTCTGAGAAGGAACAGGCAAGGCAGGGTGAACAGGCCTAGGATTGGCTGGTCTGGATAATTTTAGTGGGCCCTGGGACACAGGTGCTTTCTCTAGTTGTCTGATACCTGATTAGGGAAGGTGTTGTGACCCCAAGTTCAAGAGCTTCACAAAAGAGGCAGTGGGCTTATGCCTTCTGGGTTGACTGGTTTGCATATGAGAGGAACACTCCCTGAGAACCCGGGACGCTGGGGACTGGCTGGCTCTGGGAGGGGCATCTCTCCAGGGTCAACAGGACCCCAGATGTCCAAGGACCAGAAATACAGAATCTAAAAAGGCATGATTTATATAACAATACGAGCTGGCAATGGTAGTCCTAAGATTACAACAAAATTCTGGCCTTAGGTGTCTGTTGGCCTTAGGTTTTCAGAATTATTGGGCGCTTTTGTTTTTGCATGATCTTCATTCGTATTTCAGCTGGAATGCTCTATTGGGACTTTCCGGCCTCATGCCTTAAGTCTGGAAATCCATAATCTGACTTTCTTTGTTTTTGGCTGGGGCAGGTAATTAGGCTTACTTATTTATTTATTTTTAGAGGTGGTACTGGGGATTGAACCCAGGACCTAGCGTATGCTAAGCATGCGCTCTACCACTTGAGCTATAACCTCCCCCGCTCATAATCTGACTTTTAAAAATTTGATGCATGTTCAGAGTTTTGGTCACAGTCACTAAAGGCAACGGAGCCAAAACCTGTCCATCACACTTTTGGACTTTCTATTTATTTATGTAAATGAACTACATTTCTTACAGGGTATATGATTATGCCAAAGCTGGTAGTGAAGATGACTAGAAAAAATTAACTGCAAAAAGCTGTCATCTACAGGCTTCTCCAATTTCAGTGGCAGAATTAGGAAAAACAGGATTTCCGGGAAGGGTCAGCATTACCTCCTGACCATGAATTCATCCAGTGACAGTGAGCACCGTAATCACTGCATCGTGGTGGCTTTCTTAGCTTAGCAATGGTACACCAGCAGAAGTATGTTTATCATGTTATTCTTGAAATAACCTTTAACTGATCTGTGGTATTTCTGGTCACATCCTAATTAGGTGTGGACTCTGAAATTGTCATGTAGGATTCAGGAGCTTGGTCCTGCATGGAATTGTCCAAGTTTGGAGCCAGATAAAGCAATGCAGAGACATTCTACAAATTCCTCAGGCCTGACAGGGCTCTGGACTGCTATTAGAACTCTTAGATATTTAACCTTATCACCAGCTGGTTCTTTTCCTTTCCTTTTGGCCACTTAGTTAGAAGATGTATTTCTGTGACAAAACATTATGCAGGAATCCATTATTAAACATAGAGATAAGGCAAAAGCCCACTTTGACCATTCTTCCCATCCTGGTCCCCTCCATAACCAAGGTTTAGCCATTCCTTTGTATCCTTCCAGCCCCTTTCCTGTATTTACAAGTGCACATGTCCTTGGAGAAAATTATTTGTGTGCGTGTGTGTGTGTGTGTGTGTTCCATAAGTGATGGCACTGTGTCAGCCACCTGTTCCTTTCCTGTCTGCATTTCAGGGGTCTGTGTTACTATATATAAACTGTGTTAGTTCATAGGAGCTCCCAGTCTTTTGACTGCTGATGCTAATAATGGTCACTGATATTTTTGGGATGCTGACCCCATCCCGGGCACTCTTCTAATGTTTTACATGGGGTCACCTCTTCAGGCCTTTCAGTGACCCTGGGGAGTAGGTTTTATTGTCTCCATTTTAATGAGGAAACGGAGGCAGAAAGGGACCAAGTAACTTGCTTAAGGTTATGTGCTCAGTAAGTGATGAAGTCAGGATATTAAATCAGGCATTTGGTTCTAGAATCTGTATCCCTAATCAGAACATTATTCTATGGTATGAATATACCATGGCATATTTAGCCATTTTTCTGTTGTTTCCAGTTTTCATTGATAATAAGCAATGGTTCGGGGGGCATTCTGTGGATACTCACTTGCTCGTGGGAGAATGTGGGTGCTTCTCTGTGGTGGATGCTGGAGAGTGAAACTTCTGGGTCCTGGGTAAGCACATCCAACATTATGATAGATGCTGTCACCCTTGAAAGGGCCTGTCCTTTTCACACTCCCACCAGCCACATAGAAGCATACCTGTTTCCCCATGACTTCACCAACACTTGATGTCAGATTTTAAAAATTTGCCAGTCACATGGGTTAAAAAATGGTATCTCATAATTTTCTCTTGCCTTTGTCTGAGTGCTAGTGGATGGAGCATATTTTCATATGGTTGCGGGTCATTTATAGTGCTTATTTTGTGAACTGCCAGTTTGTAATCCTTACTCATTTTTCTGTGTTAATATTTGTCTTTTTCTTTTTGGTTTCTAAGAGTTACGTATTTTGGGTTCCACAACTCACCCTTCAGCCCACCCCCAAATGGCCTCAGTCTCTGCTGAAATTCATCACGGCCAATGCGTTTTCCACGAAGTGGATTCGACAGACCCTGCCCTGTCATCGTCTTGCTCTGTAACCCAGTAGTTTACCACCGCCCCGTTTTAGTGGGTTTGAGGACAGTCCGGCTAGTAGAGGAAAAACATGACCACTAGATGGCAGTAGTACACAGTGAGAGTCATTTGGGTGGCGCTTTGACAAGTTGCTGGAGAGGTGGAAGAAATGATTGAACTGTTCTGCTTTGTTTAAATCAAATATATATATATATATTATATAAATCCCCAGCACGTAAATGCCTGAGCCTCAGTAGCTTAACAAGAGAAAAAAAAAGAAAGAAAGAAAATTGTAGAAAATATAAAGATACAAAAGAACATCTTCCATTAGTTATTGGAGCCATGGTACCACACTTCATGTATGCTTTGAAAACCCTACTGTGTACTCACAAGAGAATGAAGTTGAAAAAGGCAAATTGCATCTTAGTATTATTATGATAATAGTTTTTATCTCCCTGCACCTCCCTGTAAGAACCAGTGCTGGAGCGAGCGCCTTAGGACTCAGAGTGGGGCTTATATTTTCTATGTCTACTTAGATGAAGGCATCCAATCCCATGGTTTAAGTATGTGTGCTAATGACTTCAAATTTGTATCTCCAACTTATACTTATCTGCTTGCCTACTCAACATTTTCACTTATATATCCAATAAACTTCTCAAAATTGACATGCCCAAAATAGAACTTTTGATTTTCCCTAAGTATGCTCATCTTCAGGTCTTTTCAATGTGTGTACCACCTCCATGGTTGCACAAATCAAAAATCACAGTATACATCCATGATGTCTCCATGTCCCCCATCCCTTACGTCCATCCCATCAACAAGCCTATAGCGTTTACCTCCACGACACACCTCAAATCCATCGACTCCTTTCCACCTGTCTCTGCTCTTCCACTCAGTCCCAGCTACCGTCATGTTGCACCTGGACCACAGTAACAGCCTCCTAATGGTCACCATTGATTAACTCTTGTGCTACTATAATCCAGTTGTCCCAAGCAGCTAGAGTGGTCTTTAAAAATGCAAATTAGATTGTGCCATTCTTCTTCCTAAACAAGTTTTGGCTTTCATTTTAGTTCGCCAAAGACTCTTCATGATGGACCGCTCGCCTTCCTCTCCAGCAGCATTCAGACCACTCATCCTCTTCTTCACTATCCTCTAATCACTCAAGACTCTTTTCTCTTCTGTGGACATGGCAGTCTCCTTCTCATGTCTCAGTCTTAGCGGTGTCTCTTCTCCCTACTTGGTTTGTTCTTTCCATGAATAACTCCTTTGCGCGAATAACTCCTTTGCGCGAATAACTCCTTATTATAATTTCGGCCTTAATTAATTAATTTTATTTTATTTTTATTCTTTTGTCCTTTAACTTTCATTTTTCTTTATTATTATTATTTTTAATGGAGGTACTGAGGATTGAGCCTGGGACCTCGTGCATGCTAAGCACACTCTCTGCCCCTGAGCTATAATCTCCCCTCTAGGAGGCCTTAATTTAAATGTGTTTACAGCAAGCTTTTCCTCTGGAAAGCCCTACAGAAAAGCTTCCTTTTATCTGAAGCAGTGTTGTCCAATAGCAATACGATGGAAGCCACATAAGTAACTCTATGCTTTCTAGTAGCTTCTGTGAAAAAGTAAAAAGAAATATCGGAGAATAATTGTAATGATGTATTTTATTTAAACCCAAATAGATCCAAAATATTGTCATTTCAATATGTGATCAGTATCATTAATGACATCTTTTACATTATTAAAAAATTTTTTTTGTTTGTTTTTTAGGGAGGGTAATTAGATTTATTTCTTTGTTAATTTATTTATTTTTATTTATTTTTAACGGAGATACTGGGGCTTGAACCCAGGACCTCATGCATGCTAGGTCCACACTCTACCACTGAGTGGTAACCCCTCCCCACATTATTTTTTTTTAATACCGTCTTTTTTCTCCCGGCTTTATTGAGATACATTTGGCATAGCACTGTGTAACTTTAAGGTGTGTACCATGATGATTGACATATACATATGTTGTGAAATGACATCCTTGCTGCGTCCTTGCTTGAAGAAATTTCAGTGGCCTTGACGTACTCTTCCCCACGGCTCTTCTCCATCATCACGTGCACGCCCAGACCTGGCCTCCCCAGCAGATGAGGACTTAGGAAAGGGTCTGCGTGAGGCTCACACTGTGTCTCTCAGCTCTGGCCTTGACCCCAAAGGGGAATAAAAGGGAAGGGCTCAAACCAATGGCTGCCCGGGGCTCATGAGTGTAGGATTCAGACCCCTGCAGTTCTGGTGATAACCTGGATCCTACCAGATCATGACTGCTTCTGGAATTCTGTAGGTGAGATGGCCAAATGACCTGATACAGAAAAAAAAAAAAAAAAAAAAAAAAAAGGAGGAGAGAGAGTGAGTGGGAGGGGGCAGGATAAGGACCATATGTCCCAATACTGGGTTGAAAGAACATTTCACAAGGTGACCTTGGTCATCCTGCCTTTGCCTATTTGAATTTTCCACACACCAGCCAAGAAGGAGATCTGTTACCCGGGAGGCTGCCCGTGCTTAAGGATGGCCTTTGTTCAAGGGCTCCTACCCCATTCCCATTAAGGAGAAGTGTCCGGAGACACACCCACGGTTCTAGCAGTTTCTGCAACACGGAGAGTGTCTCCCAGAGACAGCCCAATCCACCTATGAGTACAGGGGGTGCTGGTAGCAAGTTAGGGCGCCCAGACCTCAGTGACAATTCCACAGGCTCCTCTACTGGGAGGGAATGGCTGTCATGGGTGCCCCTCAGTCCTCCTGGGAGCTGTTACTGAATCAATGGGGCTTAAGGCAGAGCCTGGTTATGAATTTTGTGCCTCAGGAGATCAAGTTCCAGTGTAATTGTATTTTATAACTGGGACTTTTGTTCAGGGAGCTTACTCATGTATTCATTTATCTGTCCTTTTCCCACTAGTCCGTCCACCCATCATCTACTCATGTACTTTATCCTTCCATCATCCATCCGTTATCCACCCATCTACCCATCTATCCATTCATCCATCATCCATCCATCCATCAATCCATATTCTATCCATTATCCACCCATCTACCCATCCATCCATCCATTATCCACACATCTGCCCATACACCCATCATCCATCCACCCACCCATCCATCCATCATCCATCCATCCATAATCTATCCATCCATCATCCATCTGTAATCTATCCATCTATCTATCCACCCATTCTTTCAGAATTTGTTGTGTGCTATTGTATGCAAGGCATTATGGTGGCTGCTGAAAAAGGAAAGCGTAGTCTCTTCCCTCAGGAAGCTTGTTGTCTAGGAGAAAGAGACAATGTATAAAGAAATAGGTGCAGGAAACTGTTTCCAGTGCTCTGTTAGAAGTCCGTGCAAGGCCCAGTGGTGGGTAACAGGAGTGGTCAGTGCCCTTGGGGGCTCAGGAATGGCTGCTAAGAGAAGGTGATGGTGTGAAGGATCAGAGAGGGGATGGCATGTTGAGAGGGGTGGGGATACAGCCCGACACATTCAGGGAAAGCGAAGAGTTTGGTGCGGCTGAAGCAGGGGTGTGAAATACGGCTGCAGCGAGTGCTGAGGAAAGCAAGGCAAGAGATGTAGGCAGAGGCTGGGTTATCGTAAAGGTCTGGGTACCACGCTCAGGCTTTGGGACTTTATCACACTGGTAGCCGTTAAAGTATTTTAAAAAATTTTTTTATTGACATGTACTTGACTGACAATGTTAGTTTCAGGGGGTTTAGCAAAGTAATTCAATCTCACATATACATAATACATATTTTCTTTTCAGATTCTTCTCTATTATATGTTATTATAGGAAATGGAATATAATTCCCTGTGCTAGACAGTAGGTCCTTGTTGTTTATCTGTTTTATATACAGCCGTGTGTGTCTGTTACATTACTTCACCAACAGATGCCACTAAAGTATTATACGCAGAAGAGACACATGGTCAGATGTGCACTTTTGAAAACGTACTTTGACTTCAGGACAGAATAAGACCCAGGAGCCGGGTCCCAGTTAATTAGGCAGGGGGGGTTGGTGACCGCTCTAAGGGAGGCTGCGGTCCGGGATGGAGAGGACAGAGGAGGAGACGGGGAGGGCACCGCCTCCCCCTTAGTCTCTCAGGCCTCCTCTTTCAGCCTGATCACCTTGAAGTGGCCATTTACTAGTTGAACTCCATTTCTCAGCTCCTGAGGAACAGAAGGGAACTCCCAGGTGTGTGGACAAGTGCAGGCAGTCGGATTCCTCCCGTAGTGGCCACACGAGGTCAGCGTTGCCCGTGGGTGTGGCGTCTAGCCTAGAGGCCCACAGACTCGCTGAACAGTCTGCTCACAGCGCAGCTCCTGTTGGCTACATCCCTTCCTGTTCCCTTATCGGCTCGTGTCCAGTGAGGTCCCATTCTGTTTCTGCAGGGACGCCGGATGTGCTCGGAAGTTGGATGGTACTCAGTCTTTGGATGGGGGACACTGGCAGGCACAGAGCCCCCAGGCCAGGCCTAGGGTAGAGGAACACACTTTTCTGGAGCTGGTGAAGCAGTGGGTGTACAGGTGTCTCATTCGATGACCTCGCTGTGCACAGCGCTGTGTAGTACTTCTGGGGCTGGCACACAGGGGCTCGTAAGCTCTGGCTAACTTGAAAACAAACCGTGGGTGGGCAGGGGAGAGAGGAGGGAGGAAGGCAGGGGGAGGCAGAACAATCTGATTAAGGGAAAATTCAGAGTGTCTTTAAATCTTCACAATATCCAGCTGGACTACTTCCAAGAATTCACAGACTCACCTAACACATCGCCCCGAAGGGGAGTGGTGTCCAGGGAACCTGTCTGAACACCTGAGCCAGCAGCATAGAGTGTTCTTGAATCAGTGAGTCGTCCTCAGGATTTGGACATGGCTGGATGCTTTTAAGAGACTTAAACTCCCCAAATATTGCTTATATTCTCTGGGCACAGAGTTCAGCCCTTTTCTTGGCCCTTTTCGGAAAGGACAACAGCTTCTGAATCAAGGAGGGCCCAGACTGACGGGGATCTGAGTTCTTTTCTGGGTGTGGGGGGACCTACACCTGAAGTCTGATCCTGGAAAAAGGCCCCTCAACAGGGTGAAGAAAGAGGCCACCTACACCTACCTCTTCCTGGTGGGTCCTGGTTTCTGCTAAACAAGTATTTTACACATTTAAAGGACTAGCCCCTTGGGCTTGGGGGTCACCATGCAGACCTGGGTTAGAATCCTGCTCTCGCTCTTGTGTGAACCTGGGCCTGGAACGAGAGGTTTCTTTGAGCTTTACTCTCAGGCCTGGAAAATAAGGAAATGGAGACTTACCTAGTGAGATTTTAAGGAGGAATAACTAAGATGTATTTAGGGGGACAGGTATAGCTCAGTGGTAGAGCACATGCTTAGCATGCATGAGGTCCTGGGTTCAATCCCCAGTACCTCCATTAAGATTAAATAAATAAAAAACCCAAATTACCTCCCCACCCCAACAAAAACAAAAGAGGTATTTAAAGCACCCAGTGCTGCACCTAGACCATGGCAGGTGCCCAGTGAATGTCAGTGCCCTCCTTACTGACTACATAACGATGTTTTAAGAGAAGACAGACGAGTAGAAAGACAGTGATGATAATATTAACCACTCTTTCACAGGGTGTTCCCACTGGGTAAAGAGCAGGACTCCTGATGCACTTTGGGGAGGGGGAGAGTCCTGGGTAGGGAGTGAGACCTGCATTGTAGCTCATATTCTCCCAGCTTCCTCTTCTGTAAAAGGAGGGTGGGGGTGATGTAGACTAGTTAAAACCATCCCTGGCCTTATCTCTGGAGATTCTAATCATCAGGCCTGAGCTGGGGCCCCAGGTGACTCTGATGCAGAGGCAAAATCACTCCGGGTGTTAAGACCCAGAAACACTGAAATAAGAAGTATCTCCAAGGCCCTTAGTCCTGAGTCATCCATCACGCCAGGCAAGACCTCAGGGGACCAGAACCATTCTTATTTTTCGCCACCAGAGGGCAGGCCTGAGGCATGACAGCCAGAGTGATATGCTGTGTTTCCTCTCTGACCCCAAGGAAAACCTGTAGTTCCGCAGAGGGTGCCGTGGGAGACAGGTAAGGCAGAGACCATTTGGGAGGACAGTGTGCTAAGTGGGGATAAGAGGAGAAAGCCGGCATCTACTAGACTCTATGAAGTGCATGATTTCCTCTGTGTTCTGAGGTCTGATGAGACCTGGACAATGAATCTCGTTTCTTCTTCACGCAGTAAGGACTTCTCAGGATGCTTTCACAGCCCCAGCTGAGTTGACCAGTAGTTCCTCCAGTTCCAGCAAAATCGGCATCTGGCTCAGAGAGCCAGTCACTGCTGACCCTCATCAGGCCCCACTCTGTCCCCCCAGTAAAGGATGCCCCCGCTGGGGATGGCAGTGGGCAGGCTTGGATCTGTTGGTCCTTGGCTGTCCCTCTGCAGACTCTGCCCCTTCAGGGTCACATGCACAAAGCAAAGGACCGTCATGGCCCGATTCCAGCTGCAGAGAAGCAGGCGTCACTTCCAGCTCAGTGTCCTAGTCAATGCCCTTAGTTTTTTTGGCAAAGAAGAATTCCAGTACTTTCTCTTTACCACCGCATTAATTTTAACCTCCGCAGGATGCACTGGAGGCCACAGCCCTTGGCGTCAGGACTGCAGCAAAGTGAGGACTTGAAGTTTTCTCTTCTTTGCCAGCAATTTATATTTGGACTTTCCTACGTGATGACATCCTGAATGATGACATCCTGACTTCCACATAGGCCCCGGGAGCCACAGAAGCAGAAATGACTCCCCCTGTCACCCCCACCCCCGCTTGCTGAAGGGGGAAGATGAAACCGAGAGCAGTGGAGGGTCTGGTCCCAGACGGGACACTGCTGTGCTGGGCACCGAGGAACTGAAATTGGCCCAGTCACCCAGTGATGGTACCACACCTCCCCGCCCCCAGTTCCCGGCAGGCTGACCATCTCAGAAGCCCTGCCTGGACGTCATCACTTGTACATCCATCCGTGCACCCCGTCCTCCTTGAGCCCCTACCCTGTTGGGTCCTAAATTAGGGTAAGAGACGAGTGAGACTTTTAAAAGATCCCTATTGCGTTCAAACTTCACCTGGCCTTTACAGTACAGGTGAGGGTAGGGTAGTGTAAATGGACCAACACGATAAATGGTATAATTTAGGTGTGCACAAAGGGAGGGTAGCGAAAAGAACGGTTTAAGAAATTGGAGCTGAGAGAAAGTGACTACAGATGCCTTTTATGATGCTGGCGTCGTTTTCGGATTGCATGCTCTCTCCCTGTGTTTTCTCAGGCTCGGTGGTTCATGGCAGTTATGTTTAGAGGAGGTGTAGCTTAAAATTCAGGCAGCTGCACCCACGCAGAGTCATCAGTTGCACTGTAACAAGGTCCCCTTGCAGTTTCAGGGACTCGGAGGAGAGGAGCTGGGTGGCCAAGGAGGAAGCCCCAGCAACGCTTAGAGCAAGGCCTGAGTTGGAGACGTCGCTGACGTCCAGACTCACCTCGGGGTGATGGGGAAGAAACTTTTCCTTGTATAATAGCAATGACAGTATTTGTTGATGTACCAAATGTCGAGGGTCCTGCCACGGATCAGGCAGTGTGCGGGTCACTGGAAAAAGAGGACTGCAAGGCTCTTAGCCTCTGGGAGCCTTGCTCTGATAGGAGAAATGGACAAATAGTTATCTTGCGACAGGCTGTATGCTCCAGGAGAGGGGAAAACAGGAGGCTGTGCTGAACGCTTTAGGATGGGGGAAGATGCACCCCTACCTCGAGGAGTGACATTTAAGCTCACTCTTAGAGGAAGTGTTGAGGGGACAGGTAAAGGGAGCAGCATCGGGCAAGCCTGGATCTGAGAAGACATGCTACCTAAAGGGGCAGTGCGTGTGTTGGTGTGTGTCTGCATGGAGCCCCTGAGCGTGGGGATGGGGATGTGGGTACCGAATGATGGGAGATGAGGCTGTGGAGAGGCTGTCGTCAGTCTGGTATGGCACCTGAGCAGAATTCACTCCTGGTGCTCATGGATCAAGAGATGGGTTCTGCCTTCTTCCAGACAGCCAGGATGCCCGAGATAGAGCCATTTCATTAAGCCACTATCTCATTCATTCTTCACTTCTTGCTCTTGCCGGTTGCTGGTGGAGGAGTATGGGAAGGCAGGGGCTCTCGGAGAGGGTATGAATGTGGAATCAGCCAGCTTACAATGCTTTTAACTTTTTAAAAATTCAGAAAAATCATGCCTGAGAATCAGTTTACATACTTGGTTCAGGGACAATGATTTGCAACTTTACCAGAAATTTTCATTGAGCATTTATCTAAAGACAGTGTAAAAAAAAAAAACAACTTTGTATTAGCAAATCAATCAGTGACAAGTGGGTGGAAAATTCTCCCCCACATCCTTTACATTTCTGCATTGACGGTAAGTATGGTAAGAAATGCAGATTGCTGACAGTTATTTTCTTGAGTCAATTAAAACTGTTTGGTATCCTCTATGTGCCAAATACTCTTAGGCTCTACTCAGAACAGACAAATCAATTTTAACCTTCCATCTCTGGATATTATGAGTGGTAATGTCAGTGATCATGGACTGGGATCCTCGTATCAATGGGTAGAGAAATGAGACTTTTACAAATAAGATGGACACAAAAGCTCTTGAGAGCTTTTATTACAAAGCAAAATATTCAAGGGCAAACTGATACATAAGAAGGTACAGTTAAAGCCGTTAAGATCAGGCAATTCAGGAGCAGGAACATAGAACAACCGTCTAAACAAGTAATTAGAGGTTATATTGTTTTAATTTGAGTCTCCTCATTTGCTTGCTTGCCAAGGAGTATTTTCCTTGATTTCATAAGACACTCATCCCTCTGCTGCTCCCCCCCTCCCCCGCCCCAGTTGGAGCGTACAGTGGGCTTTCTCTGTTGGGACACATTCTCTGCTTGTGACTTTAACCATTACCGGCTGACACCAATACTTGCTGACTTCAGCTCACTTGACTCTCAGCACATCACATAGCTGGAGGCGGGGAGCGCTCCTTTTTAATTTTTAAGATGCACAGCTAATTAGAACTCAAATGAATTAAGCAGCTGGGAAGCTCATGCATGCCCCACAGCCCCTTTCGGGGACTTTAGAATTTACAGGAATAGGAGTGAAAGGGTGCATTTTATACCTTCTAGAAAGATGTAACTATCCAAAGTGCCCAGAGTGGCCAGATGCAGAAAGATGGCAACATGGGCCCACAGTAGCCTCAGGATGATTTTGCCTTTATTTGGCTCATCTTTGCTGAGTAGGTGTGAGCCAATTAAAGAGTCTTTTTCACCTTTGCCTGAAGGCCTAGATCATGTCAGGATTCTATTGTTTGATCTTAAGCAGAGAAGCCCAAAGTCACGGGCCAGCCCAGAGGTCTTAGTCATTGTACCTGGCTGGGCACCTTCCAAAGAGATGACCTTTGTTAGGTGGCTCAGGATTAACTGGTCCAGCATTTTTCTTCCACAAGGATTCTGAAGGAAGAGCATCAGAGCAGGGTTTGGACAGACCCAAGGGGTCCCAGGCCTGGTCAATTGCTAGCCCAAGAGAGGCCCTGAATGCCACTTTCAGTGTGACTAGAATCTCTGGCTGGGGAGTCAAGACTTCTCTGTGTTTTAACCTCTGATTCTGGGAGGTTTTCTCCATAATGCAGGATTTCTTTTGGGATATAAGCTCTCCTTTCTTTTATTCCTCCAGTTCTCCAGTTCATCTTCTGGCTTTCTGCCTCATTGCATGATGTGGGGGCCTGCCTACAGCAATGTAAATCCTTGGGGCTCCTTGGGCGCTGCAGTCCCAACACTGTTCCTCAACAGAACTGCAGGCAGCAGCGAAATGACCCCCTCCCCCTCCCCTAAATGGGTGTAGGTGCGCAGGACTGTTGAAGAGGAGAACTGGGGCCTAGTTTCGTTCTTTTTTGTTTTTTCTTTGCTTTTTCGCTTCACCAGGCAGCTGCTGCTCCCCTCGCCCCTGCCCTCAAGTTCCTAGCGACCCGAAAGCACAAAAGGACGTTTCGGGGTGGGTTTCCATCCCCGGCAGCGGACTACAGCCTTCCCCTGCTGCCTCCCTTCCCTCCTCCGAGCAGTGAGGGCTTCGGACTTTCATTTCCAGCTGCCAGGCCAAGGATGCTCGCCCTTCGGCTCCACTTCCTCTCCGCGGCCTCACCCCGGGCCTGCGCCCCCACCCCCCACCCCGAGCCCCGGGAGGCCAGCCGGGCGCCGGCCGCTCGCAGGCACGCGTCCAGCCTCCACTCTTCGGGGCCGGGCGTGGCCGGCGCCGCTCCTCTCAGCCCTGCTCCCCTTCTCTCCGCTCGCTGCCATTTGAATTCCCCCGTCGACTCCTGGGCGGAGGCCGAGCGAGCCTTAGCGAAAGGCGAGGGCGGCGGGAGGAGGGCTCGGGCGCCCCTCCCGGGCGGCGCGGCGCCGGCCGGCAGTGAAGTCGCGCGCTCGCCGCCAGCAAAGCCATTGGCTCGGCACAGTCACCCCACGCGGGGCTGCAGCGGCGGCCTCCGCGGATTGGCGCGCGGGCGGGCATCCACCGGGGCGCGCGCGAGCGGTTGCGTGCCGCCCAGGCTGCACCGAAGCCCACCGTCTTGGGGCTGTAAGGATCATCCCTCCACTGTCCCTAATGACCACCCCTCCGCTGTCCCTGCGTTGCTGATGCTGCATTGCAGGCTGCCGCCAGCCCCGATCGCCGATGCCCTGGCCCAAAGAAAGGGCGCGAAAGGCGCGCTCCCCGCTCGGGCGCACGCACCGACCGCCGCCCTCCGCCGCACACTGCAGCAATTCGCGCTCTCGCGCCGCTCCCCTCCCCGTCTGCGCTCATTTGCATACCCCACGACTGTGACCAATCAGGACTCGCCTCTCTCGAAGCGGATGGCTTTGGCCTGAGAGGAAAGGGAGTGGCTGGCGACGCATGCGCCGCGGTGGCTGACTTGAACCGAGGCTTTTATTGCTGTAGTTTATTTCCACCCCCTTCCCTCCTGTTCTCTCTCTCTCTTTCTTTTTTTCCGCCCTAGCTGGGGCAGTGTTGGAGGAGAGGAAGAGAGACAGGATTGCATTTATCTCTTACGTTCCTGAAATCTGCTATCAGCAAGATCAGCTAAGCGGCTGCACATTTTTCAATCCTGCAAAAAATACCAAGTCTCTTTCCTGGCAGTTTTTATTTTAAAGCTGCCCTCTTGAAATTAATTTTTTTCCCAGGAGAGAGATGTCTTATCAGGGGAAGAAAAATATTCCACGCATCACGGTGAGTTTGGTACTTGGGAAATCTGCGATCGGCCAGCAACCTTTTGTGGCAGAGAACGTCTAAGGAAATTTTTTAAAGGAGGGGGAGGAAGAGAGACCCAACATTTTTCCCTCTTTTTTCCCCCTTTTTTCCCCCGTTGCTACCAAAGAAGGCGATAGTGGTGGTGGGAGACGCACTCCTATAGAATTGTAAACCACAGAGTTTCTAAGGCATTAAAATAGGAGCGTGAGTGCGTTAAGGTCGTTTTAGGTAGCGCGCCAGATCCGCTGTACGCTTTTATTGTCAGAGCGAGATGCTGCAGTGCTGGCCTGCGGGGTGTAAGCAAATGGATGCCAGATTGAATATGCATGGTTGAAGCTCAGATATTGTTCTCCGGGCTGCCTGCTGTGGAGCTGGACTCCAGGAGCTGGATGGAGAGACGGGGAAATGGATTCTCCTTGTGTCTCCCGCCCCCCCACCATAAAGGGCTTTCTGGAGCCTTCCTCTGGCTCCTTAGAAAAAGGAGCGGGTTTCAGCCCGGAGGCGTAATGACAGCCGATGGATGCTGAAAAGAGCAGTGTGTACCGGGATCCTGTGGAAACGGGAAAGAAAAACAGGGACGTGGTGATGAGCAGAGGAGCGGGGGAAGCGCGGTGGGGGTGCGGTGCAGGCGTGGGTTTTTTGTTGACCGGGACCGGTTTTTGGTGGCCCTCTCGGCTTTCTCGCCCAATGGTTTGGGGCTGGGATCCTGGCTGGGCTCTGGGTTCGCTTTCTTGTGTCTTTCTGCCCCTTCTGCAGCCAGGAGGCGTCCGTGTTGGCGCATACAAAGCGGGCTGGGAGGGTGGGCGTTGGGGACATAGCCGAGCCGGGCTCGGGGAGGTAATGGCGCTGCGCGACGCGCGGAGCAGATGGCCCGGCCTCGGTCAGACAATGATCGCAGCGGCCGGAGGCGTCGGCGCAGCTCTGAGGCCTGGGGTTGTTAGTTTGCAAATCACGAGAAGCTCTAAGCGATGACTTTGCGATGCTTCGGCGACGAACACAGGTTCTTGTTCCCGTTCCTCCCCCGCCCCCACCTTCTCCCCATCTTTTCCTGGAAAAATCTCGCCAATCCTAGTTCTCTCCATCCCCGAATGAAATCCCGGGGAGGGAGGAACGCGAGGGAGATTCATTGTTATATAATGATGTGCAATTGCAATTGGCCAGCTGATTGCTGGGTAGAACCCAGGGCTGAGGCAGTGACCGAAAGAATCTTTGAAAAGTCAAGATGTGTTCAGAGCTGGGATTAAGGGCGCGCTTTCGCTCTGGTTTCCTCGTTAGCCACCAGCACCCCGCCTTCCACTGGATGCACAAGGGCACACCCATCGGCAGGAGAGAGATGTGGGACCAAATGCACAGGGGAGGGGGCGTGTGCTCAGGAGGATTTTAAGGGATGAGCTGTTCTACAGCGAGGGTGGCGGGTACTAGTTTTTTCTTGAAGGCCAAATACCCAACATCTCAAAGGGCCGAGCGCGAGGGGGAACCCAATGCTATGTATTCCTTGCACCGGAGGAAGGAATCTGGGGAGTAGGGGTGGGGAACAGATTTGCTGCACGCCTACAGTAATCTGCTGTCTCAGTGAATGAAAAAGGCAGTTTCGTTTTGACAGTGTGGGGAGAAAAAAATTTGAAAAGCAAACAATCAACAAGACTGATTTTTTTTTTTACAAGAGCGCCCCCCTATACACTTTAAAAAAAATCTGGTTGCGTTAGGGTAGGACGTTTAGCATGGTTTCCCTCCCCCCATCAGCACCGCCAGCCTCTTATGTAAGAAGCCACTTGAGTGAGCAGGGCTGTGATGTTTGATATTTTTCACCACCTGATGTTGGCTCTGGAGTTCGGAGTGATGGCTGGAACAGGTACCACAGTGACTAAGGGAGCAGGTGGTGAAGGGCAGGGTTTCTCCGTGCCTCCCAGGCAATGTTTATCCTGTCAAAGATGGAGTCTGGGGAAGAGAGGGAGATCTCTGTAGAGGGAGATAAGTGCACTGGAATTAGGTGACCTTGGGCCGGTGGATTAACCTCTCTGAGCCTCAGTTTCTGTATATGTTTTGGGAACAAAATTCAGCTCCATCTGCCTCCCAGATTTGATTTGAGGCTTGGGTGACATGGCTTATAGAACAGGATTTTGTAAAGATTTTTACATTTACCTTATGTAAGTGCAGGAAGTGTGCTGACTGTTCCTATTTGACTTTCCAAAGTCTACAGCAGAATGAAGGCCCCCACAGTGCACTCAATTAAAATAAGCTTATTGTTTTTCATTGGTAGAGGAACAGTAATAAATACCTTCGAAACCTAGATGTGTGTGCATTTATGCCTAAAAGCCTCTTTTCCTCTAGGTCTCTAGTAGCTTCTGCATTTTTTAAAAGAGTTGCTATAATTTTCTCTTCTTGGTAGTTGCTAAATATAAATAACACTTCCTGAGAATATTATTTTGTAACTGAATTTTGAGTTAACCATTATCAAAATGAATGCCTTTCTTTGAAGTGCTTTGCATGTTCAAAGGGCAATTGGTTAAACCCAGTCTGGAATAATACGGGTGCATATCCATTGAACAGAGGATTTTAACATGCCATTCCATCAACAGCATTTGAGATAGATATGAATCACAGTGTAACATTTCTGTTACATTCTTGGCCCTTATGCTTGTCACATGTATATATTTTTTGCACCATTTAAAATATAAGTACATTGATTTTAGAACTTGCCCTGTCACCTACTTACCCTAAAACTTGACCTTTTTCTTAACAGCTTAATAGTTGAAATGGTGCATATTCCAAGTGTTTTTCCCCCTCTTTTCTACAGTGGCTGTGCTTTACCTCAAAGATGAATGCACATATAAAGAACATTCTGAATCGAAACCTTGCTATAGTTGAACGAAGTGTGTTTGTGTAGCGTATCCCATGACAACAGACTTTTGGTTAATTTTCTCCAACACAAACCTCGCCAAGAATTGACTTCCCCTACATGTGGGTGTATTTTTTTTTTTTTTTAATGAAGTTAAGCCTAAAGCCATTTAAAACTATTGTCTTCTTTATCTGAAATGTTTTCATTGTTCTTTAGAGGGAGATTGTTAGGCTTTTTTTCCATTCTTTCTCTGTTTTGCTAATGGAAAGATCTAATGGAAAGAGTTTTTTCTTTTCTTTTTTAAGCTAGGATAAGCTTTGAACTTGGCCAGTATGTCCTGATTCATCAAATGATAAATAGGTAGCCACATACAGGTTCATCTTTGTCATTGAATCTTTCCCAAACTGGCTCATTTTGAGCATCACTTTTGAATGGTGAACATGTAGCCTTAGTTCATTTATCTTAGTACCAGCGTTTTCATGGGTCAGGTGTACATTGTGACCTTACTACTTCTTTGTTTCAGAGTGATCGTCTTCTGATCAAAGGAGGTAAAATTGTTAATGACGACCAGTCATTCTATGCAGACATATACATGGAAGATGGGTTGATCAAGTAAGTGTAACTCATTTTCTAGACAAATGTGTGTACCTGAAAGTGTTCCTAAGCATTACCTACAATTCACACACAAAGTACCAAGCTTTAGTGACTTCAAAGGGAGACTCACTAAGTATCTATTTAAGCCCAGTTTGATTGGAGATAATTAGTGAATTTGAAAACTCAGGTTTACGGAATTCAAAGCCATGATTTACATGCCCAAACTCAGGTTTACGGAATTCAAAGCCATGATTTACATGCCCACGCATTTCCTTCTGTGTTATGTAATTGACTATTTTTAACTGCGGTGACACAACATCTTGTTGCCGGCTCAATTACTTTGTTTATGAGCTATTGAATATACTAAAGGTTTTCCTAGAATGTAGTTGTGTGGGGTGGATTGCCCATTCAAAGGACACAAACGTGAAGTACAGCCTCTTCTTTTGTGACAGTACATCTGCTTTCTTAATCAAGAATCCAAGTCATTGGGGCCAAAGGACACCAAATTAATTACTAAGTAACAGAGACAAATCACTGCCTTGTCCAAGGGAATTTTAGGTTTCATTCCTTAAGTGGCAACTAACACAAATAGGACTGCCCTTGTGTTTATTGTGTATTGTGTGGCAAAGGAGAAAACAACAGAGCCCTTACTGAATTAGGGTATTTTTGGACCCTGGAGGGTTAAGTGAGCTGAGGCCATCCCAGTATCCTCGTGCCCTTCCGACTGGGACGACTCACAGGGCTCTGGAGAAATAGCACATCTGTTTAAAGACAAACACTACAGCGAATGACATCTTTTAAATAAGCAGCATTTATCAAGTGCTAGCAGTAATCCAGTCCAGAGGAGGGGAAAATTGTAGTGATTTGTCTGTTGCCTGGAAACTCACACCCTGATTTATGAACCTAAAACAGGTTTTAACATTTCCACATTTAATGTTTTCTCCATGTGTGTTTGCTAGTGACAGTCTCAGCTCCAGGCTCTCAAATACCATGACTTTCATGTTCCATGTTCCCCCAACTGGAAAGCAGCATGATCTGGTCTGGAAGACTCTAGCCTGGAAGTGAACAAGACAGTGTGCTATTTTTAGTCATCACTAATTTGTTTTAGAACTTTACCAGCTCCTCCTTTCCTTTTCAAAAAACTGGCATAAAGATGTAGCAAAGATATTTTTTAAAAATTGGAAATGAATCCATGTCCCCCAACATCATGAATATTATTTTTTCTGCCTTTTTTATCTGAGTTGCTGATCACATGATTCCACATTTTTAAGTAGTTCCAATTCCAGTGTTCACTTACTAGTTTTTGCTCTGTTTTATTCTACCCTCTGCCCTTCTACCCCTATTTTCTCTTTGTTGGAAAGGATATGGTGAAAATCAATGTTTGTAAAGTGCAACCTGATCTGAAGAACATGGCTATAGGATAATTGGCTCAACTGAGTGTGTTACAGAGAAAATGTAGTGGTATTTTATGTAAATATCTTGGGACTTTGTTATCATTTGATCATAGGGGTTTTCTGGTAACTAAATGTCTTTGATCAGAGCCTCTGATGCCTTATTTAAATTTTGTTTTCTGGTATGCTCTGCATTGCCTCTTAGGGGGTAGGGAGTGCACACATTACAAATAATACAATAAATCTGAACAGTCTTTGGAATGTTGTGAAGGATAGTTTAAGGCTTGGTGAAAATGTCTGTCAGATCCCATTTGATTTGGGGACATTTCATTGACAACTGTTCTCGCCTACCCTGTTTATTTAGGCAAATAGGAGAGAATCTGATTGTGCCAGGAGGGGTGAAGACCATCGAAGCCCATTCCAGAATGGTGATCCCTGGAGGAATTGACGTCCACACCCGCTTCCAGATGCCTGACCAGGGGATGACCTCTGCTGATGACTTCTTTCAAGGCACCAAGGCAGCCCTGGCTGGGGGAACCACCATGATCAGTAAGAATCCAACGAAGCTGGGCACCATTATTGTTTGAGAATGAAGCTGTGTTGTTTGAGTCTTCCCTTCTAAAGGTTGCTGACCTGAGAAGTGGAAGGGGGTGGGGTGGGGTCAGCCAGCCTTAGTCTTTCTTGTTCCCTCACTCTCATTCTCTGTCCAACTCTGAGGTCACCAGTTAACTTGAAAACATGCTTCTAGAGAATTTGGAAGTGCAAAAAAGTGGCTTCTTGCCTTCTCTGCTCCAGAACTTTTGTCTTCCTTAACTCGCAAATGTGATTTGATTGTGGTCATTTGGAAAATACAGCATTTGGAGTAATCTTCCAGGTTTTCAGTTTTGAGCCTTTGCTCATAAGTATTTGATTTTTGGCTTTTAAAGCATTCCTGAGGGGGTCTCTTCTTGGAATGAGGATGGAGTACAGCAGATGAACTGTTGAACCAGGAGCTTCATTTTCACGGATAAGAAAATCAAATGGAGGGCTTACCTCCTGGCCTGGCTTGATATAAATGGAATTGGGCAGTCCTGCTTGGAAAGGGACCCACGGATTGTTGTTTAGGTATGAAAACTGCTGCCACAAACAGCTGGGTGCGCCTTATATACTGCTCTGAACCATTTACGCTTTTCGGTCAGCCAAATCGAAAGTCTGTTTCCTAACCGATGTGGAGAGTGTGTTTGTGAATGGTCAGTTTCTAGCATGCCTGCTGATGGTTGCTTGGACGGATATCATTTTGATTTTGAGGAGCCTGACAAGCTGCACAGTGGCCTGTCACAAACACATTTTTTTTTTTAAGATTTTATCCAACAGTGAATTTCAAGATATACTCTGTCTTAAATAAAAGCTTATAGTTGAGATCACAAGAGGGTCAAAATGGAAAGAACTCAGCTGTTTATGCTTTAGAAAAGCCTATCTTATTGATTTTTTTTTCAAAGTGATGCTTTTTCTTTTTTTTACCTGGAATTTCAGGGTCTGTTTCTGAGCTTCGTCTTGTCTGCCCTTCCACCCAGAAGAGCATTGCCATTCCCTTCTGGTCTGAGCTCTTTTACATTTTATTTTATTAAAAAAATTTTTTGCAGGGGGAGGGAGGGAATTTTATTTGGTTGTTTGTTTGTTTGTTTATTTATTTATTTATTTATTTTTGGTGGAGGTGCTGGGGTTTGAACCCAGGACCTCGTGCATGCTAAGCACACACTCTACTACCTGAGCTATACCCTCCCCTTCTTCTAGATTTTAAATCCCACACCTACCTTCTTATGTTTTTCCTAGTCTTTGGGAATGTCATCCCTGACCAGGAAGAGCCTCCACGTTGGAGCCTTACTGCCTCTTTCATGATACATGAAACACTTTTTGTGTTACCTTCTAACCCAATGGGTGCCATTCTCGGGGATGGGGGCAGGGCGGCGTCTACACTCACCTTGGGACCCTGGCCTGTGTCCTCCCCTGCTCTTTTGTCAGTGGTGTCTGTCAGGACTCAGCGGCACCAGTGGGCACCCTCCTCCAGGGCCGGCGCGGAGCCACACTGGAGCCTGGAGAAGCACAGACTGCTTGGGTGTCAGCCAGGAAGACCATGTCAGGGTTATCATCTGTCTCAGTTTGGAGTCCCTGCGGGGCTCTTAGGCTTGTGCCTTAGTCATGGAATGTTAATAAGTCACAAATAATATTCCCCAAGGGAGGGGTCAGTGGCGTCTGTCATTGGGCTGAGTGACAGCCCCCTGAGGCAGAAATACCCCCAATTACAAGTCTGGGGATCTGATCTCCTTTCCCTTCAGTACCAACTCGCTGTGTGACCTTGGGCAAGTCACCTCGCTTCTCTAGGCTGCTCGTCTGCACAGTGAAAGATTTGCACTGGATGCCCCTAGGGGTCCTTTCCTGCCCCCACATTTGGTGACTCGCTGAGCTCAGAGACAGTTTGCCTCTAATCAAATGTACTTCACTCTGCAGACCCACCAAAGCTTTGCTTTCCCTCCACCTTACTTGAAAGACCCCATCCTACACTCCTGAATGTACCTCTTCACGCCTCACACGTGACCCATTCGGTGGCCCTCCCTCCTTGTCCCTCTCTGCCTTCCCTCCCCCCAACACTTTCGCCATGTGGTCCCATCCCTTCCTGCGGATGCCCTGACTTTCTTTCCTGCCTTCTTTCTCGGTGGCCGTGGGCTTCTTTCCCTTCCTTCTACATGGTTGCCTTCTGTGCAGGGACGAGTCATGCACTTGGCCCGGGGCCCCGGAATAGGCAGCAGATGGCCCTTATGGCAAATTGGAACGAAGGAGGAGGGAGAACTCAGACCGCCTGCCTTGCTCAGTTGAGCGGAATGCAAGTGTATTTTAATGCAGAGTCTGTGACGCAGTCAAAGAGTAGAGGGATTTCCTGAGCAAACCCCAAAGAACGGAAGTGATCGGAGGTGGTGATGGGGATGTGATCAGGGTTGTCACCCCCAAACTCCACTGCTTCTATATCCTGAGAAGACTATTAACCACTCTTGCAAGTGCCCAGCCATGGTCACTGACCTGTATAATACAATTGCTACCAGCCTGCCCTTCCGTCAGGAGATGGGTGGTAATGATACAAGATGAGGAAACTGGAATTATTTTTTCCTGCTTGCCGGTCATGCAGTCTGCATTACTTCAAACGAATGGGTGACTGGAGCAGGCTTTCCAGAGAGAGCCTTGCAAAGAGGAATAGCCAGCTTACTGGGACTTCGTTGCTACCTACGACCTGCTCTTTCTATGCGATGGTAGCTTCTTTAATGAATATTGAGGCCAGAACGAAATACTTCAGGCACTTTGAAGAGATTCACGTGAAGACTTGTAGGAACAAGCTGTTGAAGTAAATGGGTACCACACTGCCTGCATCTCCTTCCTTCCATCTTTCAGAGTTTCTCTGTGTCCCCTGAACCTGCTGATAAGTCCTCACCTGCCCCTTGCTGTGGGTTTCCCGGCTCACGGGACGTGGAAACTCTATTTCTGTCTCAAAGGGCACTGCCTGCAGTGGAAAATGCAGTTGAATATTCCCAGTTTAGAAATGGAGGTGCTACGTCAGCAGCAGAAAATAATATTATTGCCATCAGACAGAGCCTCTCATTGAGAGCTGGACAATGAGATCTCTGTACGGGGCCCTCAGTGCGGGGCAGAGGCAACGTCCTTTGCCCTTTCTGACCAGTGAAGTCGGGGCAGTGGCTCTAGACTTGCCCTGTAGACGGCATCCAGACTGGCCTGGGGTCACAGAGGTGGCCAGCGTGCTGTTTGGGGAAAGCACTGCTGGCACCTCACTGCTGGGGCTTTAAGATCATCAGAGCTGCTAAGACCCCACAATCTCCAGGAAGCAGGTGGGAACAGTTACTTCCATTTTATAGCGGGGAAGACTGAGGCCACAGGGAAAGGCAGGTTCCTCAGCGCAGGTGGCAGGTGTGGAATTAACACCTGTGACTGTGGCGCCATCACCTGCCAGCTGTGTGACTTTGCTTTAAGCCTCAGTTGCCTCATTTGCCAAATGTTGTTGCAAAGATGGACCGTGGAGGCTTCAAAACAGTACCTGGTCCGCAGTTGTCACTCGGGCATGGTGGTGATTATCATTCTGTCCCACGTTAGGTGCCCGCAACCTCCCATCTCTGCAGAGACCTGCTCACCCTGCTCCCCAGAGCTCTGCTCTCTCAACAGAGCCAGAGAAAAGGGGCTGCAGCTTCAGGAGAGTCTGACCTGAACCTTTGCTGGGAGCAGGGGTTCTCCAAGCATGGTCGGCCGGCTGGATCCCCTGGGGTGACTGGTGGTGCCTCTTCAAACATTCAGCTCCTGGGCCCCACCCAGCCCCTTGAAGTGGAGAGTCTGCTGACGGGACCTGTGAATCTGTGCTTGAGTCTGGTGATTGTCAAATGCGCTTGGCGAGCTGTTGGAAAGCCTGGATCCCCGGGGTCCGTGCCAGAGCTGCAGGCTCTAAGTCTCTCAGGATCGAAGCCCGTACTCAGAGAGGGGAGCCTGAATGTTGTTCTGCTGACCTGAACTCAAGGCTTTCCGTGGGGAGGCGGGGAGCCCCCAGCACCACACACAAGGGGGCTTCTTCGTACAGCAGAGTTCAGGACGGGGCTTGAGCACAGCCAGGTGAGGACAGAAGGTGGCTTCAGAGCTAGAAGGGGCCCTCTCTCCTGAACTCTGAAATTGTCACTTCCCTTCTAGATGTGGTTCCCCAGAGGTGCCTGGCTCCTGCATCCAGCTATCCCCAGCCAGACTCATCCTCTTCTCCTGACCTCCTGTTTCTCCCCCGGCGCCCAACCCTGGAGAGGGTTGCCCTCTTGGTCACGCTGGCTTGAACCCTTGGGGTCACCCTGTGCTGAATCAGGTTAATTCTGTCTCTGCATTCTCTCTGGCGTGTTATCTCTTCCTTTACTGATCCGGACCTTTGTTGTCTCTGCTGGAGCTCTGCCCCAGCTTTCTGAGGGTCTCCCTGCCCCGGTCTCCCACGTCTGCAGCCTGCATGTCTCCTTGCGGCCCGGGCTCTTCCTCCAGACTGATGGTGCTACGTTCTTCCTCTGAAGCCCTCAGAGGCTCCCTCTGGCTCAGAGAAGGCACTCCAAGTAGCAGAGCACAGTCCCGCTGCCCCAGCCGGGACTCCCGTTGTCAGGCACCTCAGCCAGGGATACCCGTTCCCCTTTCTCTGCCTCTGGGAAATTTCATGACCCTTTGAGGCCCAGGTTAGGTGTTACTTCCATCCTGAAGCCCCCTGCCCCGCTTCCCAGTTTTAATGTACTGCTTATTCTGTGCGCCTTGGCCAACATTGGTTTTTTAATGCCATGGTCCTTAGAACCTTCATCCTGTGTTACAGTTTGATCAAGGCTCCTCTGCCTCTTCTGTTTTCATGTTCCCCACCCACCTGGCCGCATCTCACTTCAGAGGCACTCCAGTAAGGCCTTACAGTGGAATAAATGAATGAATGAATGAATGAATGAAATGGATGAATGAGTTTGAGCGCTAATAGAACTTGGTTTCCTGCTTCATCTGAGTGAGATGCCAGAGGACTGAGAATCTTGGGGAGGGGAGGAGGATTTACACGTCTGATGTTTAACTGCATTCATTTTCATGGAAGCAGCTGTCTTTCTAAAAAAATTTTTTTTTGATTAAATTTTATTTTTCTTGGGCAGAGGAGATAATTAGGTTTGTTTATTTATTTATTTTAGTGGAGGTACTGGGGATTGAACCCAGGACCTTGTGCATGCTAAGCACGTGCTCTACCCTTGAGCTATACCCTCCCCACAAGCAGCTATCTCTTCAGACAGAACCTCTGTTTTTGCCGCCCCAGCCCCCCGTGGCTGTGGTCCAGTCTGCTGTTGCAGCATTTGGGGGAAGGGGGATAGGCCGGGGGAGCCTGCAGTCTGAGCGTCAGCCTGAGATCATGGATGGGGGTGGCGCCCTCTGTCTTCTGGAAGGAGGTGGGGAGAGTTGCCCTGGTGCTGGTCCTCCTGGGCTGGAGTTTGTTTGCTCTCTGAGCACACAGGGTGGTCCCCGAGTACCACGGCGGGCTCAGTAGTCATTCTCGAAACCTCTTGGGCTGGTCCAACTCTTCCTGGAGAGCCATGTGCGTGGGAGACAGGAGGCCTGAGATCCAGGCGGGGTGGCTTCCCACGGCCCTGCTGGCCCGGCCTTCCTGGGGGACGTGGCTCGGCGTGTCCCTGTGGCACATCCACTGCTTGTCATTTCTTCATCCATGTGGCATTTGGGTTTGCGCCCTGCCTCTGATGGGTCCACACGTGTGAACACACACTCACACTGTAGTGGGAATGTGTCTGTAATCGATACTTTGATGAGTCCCTTCGCATCAGTCGTTTGGCTCAGCTTAGAAAGTGTTTACAGAAGAGCCCGACCACATCAGACAAACGCCTCCAAGTCCAGGACCGAAGTGGCCGCCACAGAATCTGCCTGTGGCTTGGCGATTAGAAGGCCACATTATCCGATGGGCTGGCGCTGTGGGCGCTGTCTGTCTGCGCCTCCTGGTGTCTCCCCGGCCCCACGTGGGCGAGGGCGCACATTTCGCTTGTGGACACGAGGTGGGGGTGCTTCCTGCAAGCGGACAGCACAGGACGGCCTGCTCAGGTGTCGCCCTGTGAATCTCAGCCACGAATGGCTGGACTGGAAGAATCTGTCCACTTCCTGGGATATTTCAGGCCCGTCACCTCCTACCTGGTGTTGAGCAGAAGGCAGGAAGGGAGTGAGGCAGATGAGGCGTCCTGAGGGGTCGCACAGCTCCTCCTGCAGGGCCAGCACACACTTCACTAGGTGCTTTTCTCACGAGGGAGGCTATTGGGTTGGATCGACCAGTCAGCCTCATAGCCCTGTGGAGTTTAGGGTCTGCTAGAACCTTCTGGAAGCAGGTCCCTAGTTCCTTTATAATGTTCACTGTGGCAGTTATCCTAATCTACTCAGGGTTTCTTGCCTGGCTCCTGGCCCTGAGAACTGGCTTTGGGCATCAATCCTGCCCACAGAGGGAGTGGCCTCCATCTCTTAAGAAGGTGCCTGCATCCTCTGTGATCCCGTTCTGACTCTGCCTGTGGGTGCTGTACCCAGAACATGGAGAGTCTCTGTGGTGGATGTTCCCGGAGCCTCTTCTCTGACTTTCCATGGAGCGGGATGCTCAGACTGTTGGGAATGTCCTATCAGTCCTATGGCCCAAGGTGACAGCGAGAGCCTGGAGTGGTGGTGGGGGACATGGACATGCGGGGCCTCAGCAAGGTCTTTCTAGCCTCTGGATGTGAGGGCCAGGCTCCACGTGCTCAGCTTCACTCATGGCTCGATAGGAGCCCACATGACACACACGGGTCCGGGGATGCCCGTGTGCCTTGTGCCGGCTGAGTGAGCTGGGCAGAGAAGTGCCAAGCATGTGGGCTCGCCCCATCCATTATTCTATGGCCCCCAGCACACATGGAAGCTGCCTGGGGAACAGCTGAATGAGTCTGGACCAAAACCTTGACCCCACTGCTCCTTCTACTCTTGGGATCTTTAGCATCGTTGTCCTGGGGCCACTCTCTTAATGTGGAATCTTACCTGGGACCCCCCCCCCCCCCTGGCAGGTAAGACTGATGAGAGCAGGGCTGCTCTGGCTGAAATGGGCTGTGGGAGAGCCCAGATCCTCGCCCCTGGCTCCCTGTCCTCCCCTTCTTGGCAGGCCCCTGCCTCTGGGGGACCCGAGGGCTTGGGGAAGCCCAGTTGGAAACCCCCTCTTCCATCACCACCTCCCCTCATTGTTCACCTTCCCTCCGAAGCCTGGCAACGGGGCTGGTCCCCACACAGCTTCTGAGCGGAGTTGCAGGGGGAAAGGGTGTTTAGGAAGAAGGCACATACCCATTTAGTCACTTGGGAAAACTCCTGACCGCACTGTAAGTTTGCAGTGGTTTTGTTTAAGATCCCTCCTTCTGTTCTAGACGGGAACTGGGACGGAGCACCCGTTTCATTTCCCCGCCTAGACTGGCGTCGGTTTGCTGTGCGTTTCGTGAGAGTGTCTTTTCCTAATAGGTGAAGGCTCTGCCCTTCTTTAAACAATGAGTGTTGTCCGTAGCTCTGGTCCCGGATCACCAGCTGGGGCCCTTCCCCTGCTTTGCCCCACTTTTTCCTCTTTGAGAAGACGTTTCTGTTTCTTCTCGGGAAATGATTATTGATTTCCCTCGGCTTTGAGGGCTCTGCTTCCGACCGGGCTGCTGTTTTTAGGTGAAGCCATTTACCCGAATGGCTTGCCTTCGTCTGTCTTAACTGCCGTGGTAATGACCGAGGGGAACGGCAGTGAGGAGAAATTAGAGTTCTTTCTGGTTAACCCATATGGGAGCCAGCTCTCTTTGAATGTGACTAAATTGTTCCCCTAATGATAGGGAGGATGCGGCCGGGGCGGGGCGGGGTCTCTGTGGCCAAGGCTGACTGTCCTGTGAAGGGAATTTTGCAAATGAGCCAGGGCTGTAGTTACAAACCTCCACTGCACACTAGAATCCCCTGGGGAGTTTTCACTAAGTACAGAGACCAGAACTTCTGATTTGTGCTCTAGGGGGCCTGGGCATCGGTAGTTGTAAAGCTTCCAGTGGGTGGCCAGGGTTAAGAGCCATTAGGTACCTATTCCAGCGGTTGGACTTCTGTGGAAACTGAATGAATGTCTGCTGAGGTTTTCTCAAAGCTAGAGGTGCCTACTGCTCTCAGGTGCCTGCTATATCCTGACCTCTTTGCAAAGGGAGGGAGATAACACTGTTACGACCTGGGGTGGCTGGGTTCCTTACCTAGGTACTCTCCAGAAGCTTAGGAAACAGGATGGGGCTGAGCTCACATCACTGCAAAGGGCCTCCTCCTTGGGTTGCTGTCCTTGGTGTCCTGGAAGGGCACTGGTTAAGACTTGGAGTCAGTGGGGTGAGAGGTGATGAGCAGGATGGGGCTGGGGGGTGGGACGAGAGAGGGTGCTGAAGGCAGAGTGGGGCTGGGATGTGGACTGCTGTGCCCAGCCCTGTGGGCCACCTGCTGTGCTGGTTTCCCTGAGAAAACCCTACTGTCTTTAGGTTGAATCAATAGTGTTTATGACCTAATCTCCCTCTAATCATAGGTCAGAACTGGAATCCCTCCTTGTGGGGAGCCCATGAGGGAAAAATCAAAAGAGCCTGGTAATAACATAGAATCATAGACTTTTAAGGCAACCATTCAGATCTTCGGTCCCAGCCTCTCTCTCTCTCTCTCTTCCTCTCTTTCCCTCCCCACCAACAGCTGGGTGAAATTAACTGGAGCTTGTTTCAGAGGATGAGATTGCAAGGAACAGGATAGGACAGGGATGGGAGAGCTCCGACCATCAGAAGATCTAAGTTTAATTTCCCTTGCCAGCACTTTCTGTTTGGACGTGATCATCTAAGATATTCCTAGATGGTAATTTCTATGTCTATGAGGCGGAGACAGTAGATTGCTGTTTCTTAGTGTTATTGGCAAAGTGGGTGAGATTGCTATACTGTTTAAAAATGATGATTGTGACACGTTTGGCACATGGGTGAATCAGTTGATCAGCTGATCTGTCTACCTGTCTAATCTATAATCTATCCATCTAATCTGTATCTCAATTACCTCTCTAATCTATCATCTATATCTAAAAAAATCTATCATCTATCTTATATGTCTAGTCTGTATACCTAGCTGTTATTTATATAAATCTGTATCATCTATCTAATCCATCTGTCTGTCTATCTATCTATCTATGTATCTCCTATTCATCTCTTCTGATCTAAGGATGCTGTCAGATGCCAGCTGATTCCAGCTGGGTTATCTCTCTTTACTGCCACTTGTGGGGAATCAGGAAGAAAGCTGAAGCTTCCTTTCATTTTCAAGCTCATGTAATAGAGTTCCTGTTTTGAACACAGCAGGAAACACAACCGTCTATGAGAAGCCCTTTAAGGTGGCTTCTTATACCAAAAACAAAAAATAAAAATTTTCCTTTTTACTCTTTTTCCTCCTCCAAATAACCCCTGGAGCATTTGGAGCTTAAATTTTTCGACAACACACTTGACTGCACAGATGCAAAGCCACGCCACCAGGAAGCAGCTCATCCAGTCAGCACCTCTTGCTAGATTCGCGTTTTCAGCCAAAAAAGGCATCAAAGGGGGCAAACGTTATAATAGGTCGTTACTGTGCTGTTGAATGCCTGGACCCCTCGTTTCTGGTGGTGGATTCGTCAGCGTCCTTGCGAGGAGGTTTGCACTCCTGCACAAACATCTCCCTTCCCGCAGCCCTGCGGCTCACCGAGCGTCCCGTGCACAGCCTGGGGTCACTCCTTTGGCAGCCTGGGTGACAAATTCTTCCCCAGGGGGTGTTTGAGCTGAGGAAGTATTTAGCCATCCAGGGCCTCACGCTCAGAGATGCGTGGCAGGCGAGTTCTGTGGGACACAGCTCGCTTCTCTCTGGGTGGGCGCGGCCAGGGACGCGTTCCTCTTTTGTCAAATGAAAAGGACCGCGTCGGACCCCTCAGAGATGCCAGCGCTGGTCCCTTACCCATCGGTGGTCAGTTCTGGCAGGGACAGGCGGCTGCTTTTCCTTCAGTGTACGTATCTCATGCTTCTTCTGTTTAACCAGGACTCTATTATAGTTGTTTATTTTATTTTTTGCCGTAGTTCATTAGCTCCACAAATTATGGAGATAAAAAAGCAAGCAGAACAGATCCATAATTAAGGCAAGAAGAGAGTTTAGTTGAATAACTGTGCCCTGAGGGGCTGACAGATAATTTGAGGGCAACGTTGAGCCCAGTGGAGGGGGGCCGGACTTAGTGTTTTGGACGAAATGCAATTTTTGCTTCAGAGTTTTGAATGCAAACTTGACAGAGTATCTCAGCTCGGCTCAGAATTGGTGGTGTGTGTTTTTTTCTTTTTGTTTTTTTTTTTAATTTTTTGTGATGGAGGTACTGGGGATTGAACCCAGGACCTCATGCATGCTAAGCACAGTCTACCACTGAGCTATATTCTCCTGTGGTTGTGGGTTTTTTTTTTTCTTTTTTCTTTTTTCTTTTTTTTAGTAAAATCGGTAGATTTATAGCTTTTGCTCTTAATTTTTTAAAATAGTGCATGCTCTTTACCAAACATTTGAAATGAAGAAATGCAGAGTCCAGCAAAAATCCTCCATAATTACAATTTCCATAGCTGACAAGTGGGTAGAGATACTCTAAGGGAGTTCACGACAACTGTATATGATCCATGTATATGTGTATGTGTACATGTGGGGTGGTGTGTTTCAAGTGTCATTTTTGCACAGTTAGGTGGGGCTTCAGCCCGATGTGTAGGATGGGCATTTAAGTTATTGCTCAAATTGGATGCACTTTTGAGAGTGACACGGATGCTGCTGATTGTAGTCCCAGGACAACAGCGAAAACCAGGGCTGCCCAGGTAAACCCAGAGACATGTCACTGTTCCTTTAAGGGGCTTGTAAGTTGAGTTCTCGTGTCCTCTGATGAGCTCTGAAAGGGAATGAGCTAGGAGCTGCTGTCTGGACCCCTCCACCGACCTACAAGGAACCACAGCGGGTTGCTGTGGTTGCTGCATGATTCTGTCCTTGCACGAGAGATGGCAGAAGAAAGTGGGGTGATTTGGAGGGAGCAGATGATGGATGCCATTTATTGAGGACTGTGCCACACAAGCCCCGTACACACCATTTCTAAACCTTCTGTCAACCCTCCAGGTAGGTGGGTGTGTCCTCATGCAACCCGTGAGACATGGGGAGCCGGGAGAAGCCACGTGATACGCCGGAAGCCACGGAGCGTGCACATGTTAGGTCTAGGGTGCTGAGCCCAGGCTCTGGGCTGATGACCCTCTCAGACCACAGCATAACGAGCACTGTTTGCTTTTGAACAACTACAGAGTGTGCTCACGAACGCTGCTGTGTGCCTGGCATCATGCTAGGTGCTTCCAAACGTCCGAGAGCCAGTGCCCGCCTGCAGTTTGCGATGGGGCATGGCGCTAATATCTAATAACCCCTCTCCAAGAAACAGACAGATTTTTAGTGTTCAAGCTTTATCTTGACTTTCAATCCTTTATTTAAAAGTAATTTTTCCATAATGTGAAGGAAGAAAGTGATCAGATACTGGCCCTCTGTCCCCAAGCAGGAGGCTGTGCCCAGCAGTGGGGGAGGATGCTCACCAAGACTGTGGTGTGCCGAGTGTCCCCAGTCTCCCGACAGAAGCCCCGGGTTGATGACCTAGATTTCCCTCTACATCCCAGGGGGGATTTGGAGAGCAGTCAGGAAGAGTAACTAATGCCAGGAGTTCATCAACTGAACTTAATCTCTCTTCTGGGAGGCCCAGGAGCCCTTTTCCACGCACGGCCAGATTGTGCTGGGTTCCGCCACACAGGCTGCTTCAGAGGTCTCCGTGCCCTTGCCTGGGTGTCGTCCTTCCCTGCTTCTCTGGCTGGCTTTAGAGGTTAGTCAGGCTCTGTTCTTCCCGAGCCTGGCTGGGGAAACACCTCGGGCAGAGGGCATTTTTTTTGAGGAGGAGCAGAGACGGGGAAGAAGATCAAACAGTGTCTCAGAGCTGGGGTTGCTGCTCCACGCATTGTTTTTTTCCTTCATGGAGATCATCCAAGGAGAAGCATGAGGTGTAACGGAAAGAATTTGAGGCCTCAGCTTCTCGACAACACATCTTCTTCGAGCTGGGAATCAGGAGACCTTCGTTCTGGTCTTGACCCTGCTCGTATTAGCTCAGGCAAGTTGCCCCACGTCTCTGTCTTGGTTTTATCAATTGTCAGAAAGGCCTGGATGACTCTTTCTTGCCCAGGAGGGTTGCTGTACGGATTTGGTGATGGATGTGGCTGGGCTTGATCAGGGTGTACAGAGGCGAGGTGGACCTTGACCGGCAAAGCTTTTTATCATGACGCCTGGATCCTGAGATGTTTGCAGGGCCAACTTTGTTTTGTGCTGATTGACTTCCGTCATCACCTCTCATTTCATGATTCACCTCTTCTCTTATTCTTCTCTCGCTGAGAGTCAATTAAAATGCTCAGCATGGTTCTGAAGTGCGTTTTCTTTGTCATTACAGAGGTACATCCTCACCATCACCTGGATTTCCTTTCTGGCTGAAAACATTCAGCTCTGTTTATTGGAGCGGTCCCCTCCGCCCCATCCCAGCCCAGGAAAACATATTTTCTATCTTATTTTGGAAAAGGAAGATTCACTTTGCTGAATTTGACATCTGCTTAGTGGGAGTTTCAGAATATCTGCTCATTTTCTCTCTTTATGTTGCAGAAAAGGGTGCTTTTAATTAATGGTTGGCTCAAAGGGCAGGTAAAGCTTCCATGCCAAAATCTTTGCTCCTGGAGAGTGGATGGTAGTCCGACACCTGATGCCAAGCTCTAGGTTGGGCTGTGTCTGGGACTCAGAGGTTGATTATTGAGTCTCCTCATTTTGCAGCAGGGAAACCAGGCCCCAGGAGCTTCTCCGCCTCCGTGCCCTTTCCCCCACGGAGCATACTTCTGTCTGTACAATGCTTACGATGCTTACGTGCGTTTTAGCTCACTACCACCGGCAAGTGCTGCTCATGGCGGGAGAAGCCTCCCCACTGCGCAAAAACTCACCTCCAAGAAAGCTTGCTTTCCGGAAAATAACCCAAGAAGGTGTTCTCTTCCCTCTTTGTGTGGAAATGTGAATTTTCATCAAATGGCAAAGGCTTCTTAAAGACGAACTGGAAGAGCTGATCAACAAAAAAGAAATGGGTTCTGTTATGTCCGGGGATGGAAAGTAATCACTCAGCCGCTGTATTTTCTGGGTCCCTTGGCTTGTGCGACTGGGCATTTGACCTTTTAGGTCTCAGTTCTAAGGGTGTCAGGGGGTCCAGAAACCACGTGCTGCACAGCATTTCTGCCTCTGACACAGATCCTCCGTTTCCACTGTCTCCTTGCCAGTGGAAGATGGCCTCTAGCGACTGATGGCTTTTTCATCTGCACCAGAAAATATTATTTTTCCTGATTATTCTCTCTCTTCATGCGTTGGCTCGGCCCCTGGTTTTCCTCATTCTCTTTGTCCTTAAGGCAATTTGCAAAAGACAGTCTGTTCTTCTTGCTTGTTCTTAGGATTTCCAGCAAGAAAACATGCTGTGTAACAAAAGTCTTATCAGTTTAGGTTCCATTCATTCATTCTTTCATGATTTATTTATTTATGCAGGTGTGTGTTGACTTACACAAACCACACTTGCTCATTAAAATTTTTTTAAAAAATTGTGTACAATTTATTTACCATAAAAGTCACTCTTTTAGTGTACCTTCAGTGTTTTTTCGGGTATTTGCAGAATTGTGTGACCATCGCTACTATCTAATTTCATTATTTATTTTTCTAGGCAGGGGAGGAGGTAATTCGATTATTTATTTATTTAACCTTTTTTTTCTTTTTTTTAATATAGAGGCTCTGGGGATTGAACCCAGGACCTTGTGCATGCTAAGCATATGCTCTACCACTGAGCTATACCCTCCCCTCGGCTACCATCTCATTTCAGAACATTTTTTACTATGCCCCAAAAAGCTCCATATCAATTAGCTACTTACCTGCCTTTTCCCAGTCTGTGGCAAATACTAGTCTACTTTTTGTCTCTATGAATTTGCCTATTTTGGACATTTCATATAAATGGAATCATACAATATATGGCCTTTTGTGATGGACTTCTTTTTCTTAGCATGATGTCTTCAAGGCGCATGCATGTTGTAATGTGTATCTCTACTTTATTCCTTTTTATGGCCAAATATTATGTTGTAGGATATACTGCATCTTGCTTATCCACTGATCAGTTGATGGCATGAAGGTTATTTCTACTTTGGGGCTTTTGTGACAAGGTTTTGTGTGGGCGTATGTTTTTATTTCTCTTGGGTATGTATCCAGGAGAGGAATTGCTGGGTCATCTGGTAACTCTGCCTTTAACTTTTTGAGGAACTGCCCAGCTGTTTCCCAAAGTGGCCACACCATTTTACATTTCTGCCGGCAGTGTCTGAGGAGCCTGGTTTCTCCACATCTTCGTCAACACTTGTTCTCTTCCATCGTTTTGGTTACAGCCATCTCTGGGGGGTGTGAGGTGATATCTCACTGTGGTTTTGACTCCAAGGCTTTACTTTAAGGTCAGTCCACTCATTCACTGACCCTCAGTCACAGTTGGCTTGATCTGTGACGTGAGAACTTGTAGCCTCTTTGCTCCAGTGTCCTTCGTCTGGCACCCTCTCTAGCCTACCAGGCCGGGCCCTCTAGGGCGAGGACTGGCTCTCTCCTGGGCCCCTCCCCCTCTCTCTGCAAGATCGATAGGGCGGGACGTGTCCCCCACTTCCTACGAGGAAACTGCAGAACAGAGAGGTTAAGTGACTTGCCCAAGGCCACCCAGCTAATAGGAGGCTGGCAGAGGACTCAGACCCTGGTCACCTGGCTCCCGGGCCCGCACGTGTCCTGCTTGGCATGTTGCTGGGGGCATCAGGTGTGACACGTGGTTTCAGTCCGTGCACTCGATTTCAGGGGACTCCATCCTTGCTTTCCGGATGCTTCTGACGTAACAGTGATAAGCACCTGATAAAACTGAGAACTGAGAATGGTGCTGGGTGGCTGAGGCTGCCTTGATGTGGGCGGAGTGGGGGAGGTAACAGCACAAAGGATGCGGTCCTTTCCCGGCGCCATCACAGCTATTGCTCTGTGTAAGCAAATTTAATTAGCTCTGTGGTTTCCACTGCTGCGAAAAACTTCATTCATCCCTCCTGTCACTCAGCCGTTCAGCTGACCTTTATGGGGCCGCATGGTAGGTACTGTTCTAGCCATTAGAACTGCAGGTACGGTCTCTGTTACCTGTTCCCTGTGGTTGGAGGTGAGCCCTTGCTTCCTGTTTTTTCAGCGCCTCTCCAGTCTCTAGCCCCTTCAATTTACTGTCAAAATTCAGCGAGACCTCTCACAGTCACCAGGACACCGACTGTGACGGGGTGTGGCCCGGCAGGCAAGGGTGGGGTGTTTAGGGCAGAGGACTCCCCTTTGCTGGAGAGTCAGTCCCTGAGGGGGTGCCGGAGGAGGGCGTGACGAGGCCTTTGTTGTGCTGGGGCAGGTCTTCCAGGGTGTGAGCAGCAGCGGCAGGAAGTTCTAGGGAGGTCCGGGCAGGGAGGGGGTGCCGGCCTCTGGATTTGGCCTGTGGTGTTTGAGTTCTGCCCTCACTGCACACCATCTGGGCAGTGATTTCCATTTTCAGAGGAGCTGCAGTTTTTTTTTTCCCTCTTTCCTTCTTTCCTTTTTAAAAAATTGTGGTAACATATACGTAACATCAAGTTTACCCTTTTAACCATTTTTAAGTGTACAGCTTAGGGGCATTAAGTACATTCACATGGTTGTGCAACTGTCACCCCCATCCAGCTCCAGAGGTTTTTCTTCTTCTCAAATGGAAACTCTGTCCTGCCCTCAACACTAACCTCCTTGCCTCCCTCCAGCCCTCGGCAACCCCCGTTTTACTTCTTGTCTCTGAATCTGGCTGCTCTAGGAACCTCAGTGTAAGTGGGTCTTACATACAGTAGGTGTCTTTTTGTGGCTGGCTTCTTCCCCTTACAGAACGTCTTCAAGGTCCATCCATGTTGTTGCAAGGAATTTCATTCCTCTTTAAGGCTGAATGATACCGCATTGTGTGTCTAGACCACATTTTAAAATCTACTCCTTGGACACGGGTTGTTTCCACCTTTTGGCGATTGTGACTAGTGCTGCTGTGAACCTGGGTGCACAAATGTCTGTTTGAATCCTTGCTTTGCATTCTTTGGGGCATATACCCAGAGCGGGAATTGCTGAGTCATGGTAATTCTAAGCCGGTTTTCTGATCAGTAATATGATGTTTCAAGATGACTGAGGTGGCTTAAATTTTTAAAAATTATTATTTATTTTAAGTTTTTATTAATTGTTTTAAGTATATGACTTTCTCTTTTTTTTTTTTTGGAGGTGGGAGAGGTAATTAATTATGTTGTATTTATTTGTTTATTTTTTTATGGAGGTGCTGGGGATTGAACCCAGGACCTCGTGCATGCGAAGCATGTGCTCTACCACTGAGCTGTACCCTCCCCATTGAGGTGGCTTAAATCTGAGAGAGGGTACAAGGTCTGGACCGTGTATCTGGCACATAATAAATGTTAAGTCCTTTTCTTCCTGAAAGACCCTTTTGATTTTTCTCCTGAAAAGTATCTTCTTTAAAACAAAAGCACTTTAACCTATTTTGATGAAAAATTCCTCTTCAGAGGTAGCGCGTGGTTTCTCCTGAGTGGAGAGACCAGCACCTGGTGTAACCCCTTCCTGCCGGCCCAGGGTTATTGTCCTGAGTCCGTGTTATCGCACTGTGCTCACCTTGAAAGGGCTGGGCGGCGGGCGACCCCCTCGCGTGGTCTCTGGCTGTTGGGAATCTTTGTCTCTGGCTCATCGTTGTCCCGCCTCCTGCCTTCCTGTCCTTGCTCACGTCTTGGTGCTTTAGTGTACCTGACTGGTGCTGTCGCCCTCCCTCACTGAAGTTCACATTTCAAGTCTTCCTTCTGCTGGGGGACCGGATGATTGAGATTCTCATAATTGTGTGAAAGTAGGAAGATACAGGACCTGAATGAGCATCTATAACCACTTCTCCCGAAGGGCAATTTTTTGGACCGACTGGAGGTCCTTTCTGGCCATTTCATGGAGTCTGAGTGAGGACTCAGTGGCCAGATTTGAATAATGAAGTGTCACTGCCTCCAGGAAAGTCATGCGAGGGAGGCGGTTTTCGAAAGCCAGGTGAGTACTCTGCTGGGTCTGAGGGGCAGGTGGCTAGCTTCCACCTTGATGGTCTCTGAAGGCTTCCTGGAGGAGGGGGCAATGGACCTCATTGGGGAAAGAAGAGGTGAAGAAATGTGTGAGAGAACAATTGTTAGTCTGTTGTAGCTAAGTTTTTGTCTACTAAATTTTCAAATATTAAAAGGAGTTCTAATACCCAGTATTGCAGTGAAATGGGCACTCACGGACTGCCGAAAGGTGTTTCCACTGGCATGGCCTTTCTGGAGGGCAGTAAGACAAAAATCTGACAAGAGCTTTAAAAATTTATGAAGAAAAAATACTCATACCTCTTGACCCAGAATAATCTATGTGCAAACATTTAGTTCTAAAGATGTCCACTGTAATGTTACTTATGATGAGAAAAAACTAGAAACATCCTAAATGACCAAAATAGGTGATTGGTTAAGTGCCTTTTGGCACCTCTAGGACAAAATAGTATGTAGCCATTAAAAACCATTGTGGGAAATATTTATTAATATGAATATGTTTATAGTACTTTGGTGGAAAAAAAAGGTAGGGCTCGATCACTGTGTCCGATTTGATTCCACTTTTCTTTTTTAAAAGGGCTTTAAAATTGAAGTATAATTTACATACTGTGATATTATGGCACTGCTTTCATAAAGAATGTATGTGTGTGCAAATAAGTGGGTAGGAAAAAAGATTGCAGGGGCAGACCCCAGCATATGAGTAGTGATTTTCTTTGGATGCTGGGTGAACAGAAAGTTTTGTTTCTTTCCTCAATTCTTTCTGGTTTCCCAAGTATTTGGTGTTTAAGTGCTCTTGCATTAAAAGGGATTTTATAAAAAGCACGTTCCCTTGGAGCTATCCTTGTCATCTGGGCTATTATCTCTTGCCCCTGTCATTCCTGGGAAGGAAGAGAACATAATGCGAGGAAGTGTTTGAATTTGTGTTCGGCTGTGCGGGTGGTATTCGTGTAGAACCTGAACGCCCCCCTGCCCCCACTGTTGCAAAGTGTAATGAAGGCTCCCTGAACAACGGAGTCCCTAATCGGGCTTAAACCTTGTTGTCCAGATACACTGGCTGTTAGTCAGTCTTATTAATCAGCTGTCGGGTAAAAGGGCCCATTGAACAGCCAGCCCTCAGCCCGCGATGGGGAGCGCATCGTGGTACAAGGGCCGTGCTTCAGGCTCCAGAGATGTTATGCTGTGTTTTTGAATCCAGTCCAGGTTTCTAGGAGGAAAACACCCGTCAATTATGTCGGCTCTCGAAAGGTCCCGGTCAACATATGACATCACCAACTCTTCCTTCCCTGCCCGCCTTTATTTGGAGGGGACGCAAGGAGAATTGTGCAACGTTGGAATAAACAGATTAGAGGCCAGATTCCTCGTGCTTTTGTTTCTGGGCTGAGCTCCGGTCTGAGCGCCGGCTGTTCTTTGCCAGGCGCAGTGAGACCGGGCCACAGCAGCTGTGTACACGGGGGGAAGAGTTGCTCGGTTTGCTAATTAGAGCCCCGGGTTCCCGCCGGTTCTCGCTTGCCCTGGGCGCTTTTGTCTCTGTCGTGTCATTAGGTGTGCGTCCGCAGATGGCGTCCTGGCTTGTAGAGGGTGTGAGCGTCCCGCTGTTTCAGTCCGTGTTTTCAGAGAAAGCTCATTGCCATCAGGTCACAGGGTTGGTCTGATTATCGACTTCAGCAGGAATGTAAACACTACCCTGTTGGATGAAGTTGCTCCTTGTTCTTTCCTATTCTTGGCAATGACCTTGGGGCTTGGGCTGGAGCATTTTAACATCATTCTTCACATTATGTACATAAGTATGCATGTTTCTATCGTTGTCTAATTAGGAAGGTGCAAGTCCTTGAGTTTCTAGTCGGATTCCCTTCCCAGCAAGGAGCCAGCAGGAAGGAAAACAGACAGACCTAGTCTTTGCACGTGAAAGCCTTGTGGTGTGACTTTTATTTTTTCGTGATGTTCCGCACAGCCCTGTCATCTCTTATTTTTGGCAGGCCAGCCCTAAATCTGTGGTCTGGTAGTCCCAGGCAACCGAAAGCTGAGACAAACAGAGGAAGTGTCATTACTCACATGTTTCCCCAGCCACCTCATCTTGGCCCGACCGGCCAGCTGCCACCCCTTTTCGAGGTGGGGCTCCTCCAAGCCGAGTCTGAGCCAGCCCCAGTCGGGGTCCCTTTAGGTTGTCCCTGCTCCGGGCCCTCCCCTCCTCCCAGGCCCCTGGGGTCCCCATCAGTCATTACTTTTCCTACACGCTTTCTGTCATTTGTTTGTGGTCTGGAATTTATGGCAGACTTTGTGGTGAAAACTGGGAAGTTGCCCCAAGTTTTTAAAAGCAGCCTGGAGGCCATGGGAGTAGAGTAGCCCACCTCCTAACCCTTTCACCCCCATCACACGCACGCAGGTGCACATGCAGGTGTGCACACACACACAGACACACACACGTACGCATCCTCTCTGGTCATCGTCCTTGTGCCCGGGGCTTTGTGCTGATGGAAGGGGGTCTTCACAGGAAATCTGCAGATCCTCTGGTTGCCCTGGCTTCCAGCTCTTAGGAAACTCACCTCCTGTAGGTCCTCCCCTCCCTACGTGGAAAGGGGAAGTGGGAGGGGAGAGCCAGGTCATCCATCCCAGCCTGTAGTTACCAGGTCCCTTAGGGGGTTTTGCAAACATACATAATTTCACTATTCTAAAAGCCTGCTGGAGATCGCACTGAAGTGATGTTTCCAGGACAAGATCAGGTTTCTTTGCTTGTGATTGGAAATCCGTGGACTCCGTTAATGCTGGTTAGTTTGTGTTTTCCGCTTTGGCCGTTTTTCTTGCATTTGATTCATGATACAAGGAATGCATTTATGTGTTCCTAATATATTCCATTTGATAGGAAGATGGTTTCCAGGAGCCAGGAGGGGCGTTGGGGGGAGGTTCCCCGGGAGGTGAAAAGTCTCTCTCTCTGTTGACAGAGGGTCTCTGTGAGTCTTCCTGCTCCGGCGTTTACTGCCTTTTATTTTATGACTCGTGCCTACTTGCTGGGTAAACAGGACAGTTTGTTGTGTTTGTTTTCGCCTTATTCAGTTTTATGCAGAAGACTGCTCTGCTGGATGAATAATTCAAAGCTCCATGCCTTTCTTGTGGCGCCGGGAGCCTTGACCTCCTCTCAGTACCGCCTTTGTCTGGCCCCTTTCCGCACACTCTTAGTCCTCCGGGGTCCCTGCCTGAGCTCTGCCCCTGCCACCTGGCCCACCAGCAGCACAGGAGGGCACCCTTGACCTCCTAGATCCTGTGCCCCCACGATGCCCAAGCCGGGACCCCCTTCACACATTATACCACAGAGTACAATTGAGCCTTTGGAGAAGACTGACTTTGTGCCAGGAATTAGGTCAAGCTGCCTTATGTGCTCAGGACAAATCCTATTTTACTTCCAATTTATGTAACAAATGCATATAGAAGACCTCCTCTGGCGGGCACTGCCCTTTACAAATGCCGTCTCATAGCAACTCCCTGAGTGGGTACTGGTATCTCCATTGGACAGGTGAGAAAACTGAGGCCCGGGGAGGGCAGAGGATCCTGGTTGTATAGCCCGTGGGCGCCAACTCGGGCAGCCCGACTCCAGAGTTTTTGCTTTTGACTCCTGTACCATGAAGTAGCCTGGTTGCTATTCCGATTTTGCAGATGGGCAAACTAAGGCCTTGGGAGGGGGGATCAAGCCCAAGACCCTGGAGCGCCAGTGGCAGCACCCAGATTCAACCCCAGATGGGTGAGCTTGCAGTGAGAGCCCTGAACCTGTCAGTGGGGCCTCGTGGGGTTTTATCCCACTCTATTTCCAGCATATTCTGCGTGTACAGTTACAGCACTGGAGGCCATTCCTACGCCATGACACTTACTGGTTCTCAAAACTTACTGGTCCTCTAATTTTTTTTTGGGGGGGTGGTTCTTTAACAGTTTTTTCCATGAACACGAGCGTGTTTAGCTGGTGGAGCTGAGGCCCAGCTGTCTGATCAGGACATTTGAGAGGCAGCCAGCTCCATGGCCTGCAAATCCCTGTACGTGAGAATCCCCAGGACCTCAGAAGCCTTAGAGGAATTCCCCGATCCAAACACTAGCCTGAAGCAACCTTTGTGCTTCTCCCACCGGTGTCTGGAGATGAGATGCCATAAAGCGGGCTTGTGTCCAGCCCGAGACTCAGGATGCCTGTCTCATTACAGGAAACAGCCCTCTTCCACAGTTTGCCTGTGATTTCAACATTTCTTGGAGAAATTCTCCATGGGCCTGGAGTTGGAAGCTCTGCTTTTTAATGAGTTGGGCTAGAATTTTCACCTTTGGCTTTCCTTGCCTTCTCCCTGGGCCACAATGTCATCCCGCTTTGGGGCTGGCACTTCCTATGAGATGTCTGTCCGTCTGGGAAGGTACCTGGCACCAAGAGAAAAGCACAGCCTAGCACTGTGCACCCTGAGGCCTGCTGCCTGGCCTCCGGCTTGTGTGCTGAATGTGGTGGGAGTCATCTTAGGGCTCAGATGGACAAAGCAAAGAGCTGGGGTTGGGGGACAGAACGTGATGGTGGCCGTAGCCACTTCATCCTGTTTTAGTTAGTAACCTCTCCGTACAGCTGGTGGATCTGCTCTCTCATCTACGACTTAGTCCCCTACTTGGGTTTTGGAAGTGGGCCATTTATTTGAAACAGAGATGGCCTAGAATAGTGAAAAGAGCTTTGTTTTTTTTTCTTCATTTTTTTACTCCCTTAAATAGCAAGGCAATAAAGTGACAATGCCAGCATTGGCTGGGGTGACATCCTGATGCATTGCCACGGGCAGTGCGAAGCAATGATGATTTGGAATGCAACGTGGTCATCTGTGTTGTGAACCGCAGCTCACCCGGTTATCCCCACCATAGGATCCTCTCCAGAGACAACCGTTTAAAGTCAGGGGAAGGTTATTTGCGTGATTACGTTCATAGGAACAGTATGTATAAAAGAGGAAAATTGGAAGCAGCCTATCCGTTCGACCAGGGGAATGGTGAAGCAGTTGTAGCAGGTTCCCCCAAGAATAACTCTCAAAAGAAATGGAGTTATGAAGAGTCTCAGATGACATGATACTACGAAAGAAGCCACAATTAAAAGTGAATGTGCCCTGTGGTTACACCCACAGAAAACATACGCGCATGACAGATCTGGAAGATGACATGGGAAAAGGTTAATAGCTGTTATTGGGATGGTGGGATTATCAGTAATATCTCCTCCTGTTATTAAAAAAAAAAAAAAGTAAAGGAAACAGTGCAGAGTTTGCATTCAGACCTAGGACTAATTCTGCTACATCTTATTATGTGTCTTTTAGCGACTCTTGAAACTTCCCTGGGACTCAGATTCCTCCTCAGTAAAAAGACAGAATCATTTCTAAGGGTCCCTGGATCTGAAGCTGATTGTAGCCACTAACAGACAGTCTTTCCAAGGGAGTTTGCCAGACTTGCTTATATCAATAAGCAATTAGTAAAAGAACCCGGGGGGCTGTTCGTAGCATCACTGTGCACAAACCGTGAAGTCCTGTAGGGCCGCTCAGTGCTACTGACTTGCTGTCACCATCCATGGCTGGGTGATGCCTTCCCTACGGGCAAGACTCCGCCCGAGCGCTTCCATTTTAAGTGAACAAAGAGCAAACTGTCAAGTCCATGGAGGCTGGTTTTGAAGTTAAAGCTCTTTTGGGCAAAGGGGGTCACTTCCCTCCCTTCCCACGCCCACCGGTCGACTCTGGGGGCCCCTTCCTGGCAGGTTGACCCCATGCTGCCTCCAGATGGGTTCTCAGTCTCCCCATGTCTGCTTTTGATGAGTCAAGGAGAGGATTTCCACTTATCACCACCTCTGAAAGGACTTATGCGTTAGAGATGGCCCTTCATTGCCACACAAAGAGTTCATGAGCCTGGCCTTTGATCTGATGTGCAAAGAGGCCATGTGCAAGCCATCCCAAGCTTCAAAGGGAAAGATTTTATAAGGTGCTGACTTTTGGACAAGCTCTTACCTGGCGCCCCAAATTGAATCTCCCTGACTCACAGTGACTGTATCCTCCCGTGTCCCCCAGGTCAAGTTCATTAGCTGCCCACTTAAGTGAAACCTGCGTATGTTTTCGATGAGAGAAGAGGGTTTAGGTTTGGGAGGTCGAGGGGCGCGCTAGTCATAGCTATGCCGAGAAGGTGGTGGTTGGCGAAGGCTGTAAAACGAGGCTGGTTGGAAGTCGGGCTCTATGTCAGTGTCTGCGCGACTCCACGCAAGTCCCGTGGCCCCCAGTTTCCTCGTCTGTGACGCGAGCCTGGTGAACCTGCCCTGCCTGCCTAGTTTGAGCATCAGACGAGACAGGGCGTGGGTAGCACTTGGCGAACCACTGAAGCGCTGTACCCATGTGAGCTTGATATTGTTGCTGTCAAATACGTATGTGCAGTGGTATGAGATTGTAAAATGATTCAATTGTCCCATTCCTATTTTTAAAAAATCTCTGGAGGAGCAGGTATGCTTCCCTAAAGTGGAGAGCTTTGGTTATGCCTTGTGTTAAATTGTGAACATGGAATGAAAAGCCGAGAGGCCTTTCCAAGGTCGTGGGTTTGGAATCTGGGCCCTCTCTCTGCCCTGTTCCCCACTCTCCTTTCCCACCCTCTGTCTCTGGCTCTCACTCCTGGACTCCAGAGTCACCTTCCAGCAGTCTGGAAGGAACGGGCAACCTCATTCCAGCAGGCCCAGGCTAAGGGAAGAGAAATCTGGTGGGCGGGGGGCAGTGGCTGCAGGTGCGGGGAGCTCTAGGTGCTTCTGGTGGGCAGCTGCCTTTGTGCAGCAGGAGCCAGCCCTGACGGTGGCTGCAGCCTGTGGGTCCCACCTGCTTCCAGCTGCTGATCATGGGGATTTGCGTGAGATTGAAGAGGGCATGGGTCCCCAAATCCATCAAGCAGTGAGGGCTGAGCCCAAGACACTGGAAGACTGTGGGAGGCAGAGGACCGGGGAGGGAGGAGATCGGGAGGGAGGAAAGAGAGGAAATGGTGGGAGGAAGGGGAGAGGAAAAGATAGATGAGAGCAAGAAAAAAAGGAGCCAGACAGAGAAAGGCCCGCTGTTCTGTTCAGATCCCCAGCTTGGACCTTTGGAATAGGAGTCAGATGTGTGAGTGGGATCTGATGAAGCAGGACCGTACTCCTGGGCACCCAGCACTGAAAATGGCGGGGAGAGAGAGGAGCCAGGAGGAAATTGTTCCCAGAGGTGGAGGCTAAGTTGCAGAGGATCATCTGGAGGCGGGGGGAGGGGGTGCTGCTGCGGGCAGTCACCCCAGGTGATGGGAGCGTGTTCAGGCCAGGGGAGGCTGGGGTGCAGCAGGCCCAGAATGAAGGGGAGGCAGGAACTTGGGGCGTCAACAAGATTCAGCCCTTTACCGAGCTCGGTGGGAAGGGCAGGGCAGGAAGAGGGCAGCAGCCCGAGGATGGAGCAGGGTCATTCCTACATGTACCTCTTAGTGTGTTGTTTTTCCCCAAATAGATTTTAAGTATTTCAGGGGCACAGTTTGTTTCCTCCAAAGCTTGGTGATCATCAGATCCCTAAAGAGGCTGTTTGTTTATTTCACAGATACGTTTTACAGGCTCTGGCCTCCACCCTTGTTCCCACAGATCTGGCGTAATGATTCTAGCAGTGATCGCTGGATACCGAACAGTTCCTTACAGCTCGACTTGGTTTATACAAATATACTCGTTTCGTTTTCAAAGCAACATTACATTAAAGAAAGTTTGGGAAAGAGACAAACCCAGGTGCCTTAGGGTTCGAGCCGTTACCATGCCTGCGATGGTTAGGCTGAGTACACAGGTGTCCTGTTTACTGAATTACTGAACTGCTTGCTGTAGTTATAAAAAATAAAGGGATAGGACTGAATTTCACTTCTCCATTAACCACCCCTCCCCGCTCGCTTTTGGACAGGGGTGGTTAGGAGTAGGGGTACTGGAGTCCCACGTTGGGGGTCCCAGCTCGCCCCTGCCAGACAGCAGTTGCCCCGGCTGAGGCCACGTCACGGCCACCTGCCCGAGTTCTGGCCAGGGCCTCGCGTGGCTGTGGCAGGGCCGGTGTGGACGTCACGTGCCTTCTGTGGGCCAGGCCCGCTGCCTGGTGCGCTTTAAGTTACATGAGCAGGTTATTCAGTCTCCCTGCCCCTCAGCTCCTTTAACTGAAAACTGGGGCCCGCCCTGGCTCCTACCTCGGGGGCTGGTGTAAGGATTAAAGGGCTCATCCAGGGAAGATGCGTGGATTAGTCCTAGACACATAGGAGGTCCTTGGTGAATATGAATTATTTTTGCTATTACTCCCATCTTCAAAGTGTATGAATTACACTCGAGTGAACCATCCTTTCTTTGGCAAGCGCCAGCCCCCGGCAGTGGGGCCCCTTGCCAGCATTCAGGAGGGCTGGATGAGAACATTGCCTCGCAGAGCTGTGTGCTCCGGGGGCTCTGATGGAAGGCGAGGGGTCCTCAGATGGGCGTGTTCACTCATAGAGTCCCATGGCTGGGCCCCTGGAGGAAGGGTGGTCCAGTACTGGAGCTGCCTGGGGCCTTGCTTGACAGAGGCACATGTGATGCTTGGTCCCTCTTGTGCTTATTAAGCGCCTTCTGTATGCCAGTCCTCCCGCTTCGTGTCTGGGGGGGACACAGAGAGGAGAATGTGATTGATAACTGGTCCTATTTGGTGCCTTGTGGCCTTATAGGGAACACTCACAAAAATGCTCTGTGGTTAGGTTATTGTCACCTGCTTGTAGATGAGAAAAATCAGGCACGAACATTTTCTAGATAATTCCAGCTGTTAGGGAAAATGCTTCCTTGCATTGTGGGAGAAGAGGTATGTTTGCACGAGGCAAGTCGTTAGCCCCGGAAGCACAGGCTTTAGAGGCAGCTTAATACTTCACAAGGGGATCTGTGTGGGAGTTTTCTCTGTGCCCCTTTGTCTTCCTGCTGGTCTCATTGAGAACTTCTCTGTAGCAGGCACCCTCCTGAACAGTTCCCATCCACCCTCATTCATTTTCACCCATTAGTTCCCATCCTAACTCATTTGCGTCTCTCTGGAGCCCTGTGGGTTAAGGGCTAGTATCCACCCCCTTTTCCAGATGAGGAATCTGAAGCCCGCGGACGCTGAATATCTTGCCCACAGTCATGTGATGAGGCGGTGGCAGAACTGGCCAGGAACCCAGGCATCCAACCCCCGTGTCTCCTCCACACCCTCTCCTGTGGGTACCTCTTACCTTCCTAGGCACAGGTGCTTTCTCTTCCCTTTCTGCCTTTTTTCAGAGCAAGGCCATGTTATCCTAACTGGCAGGCCGGTCTCCCGAAGGCTCTTATCTCTCCACCACACAAAAGCTATTCCCGGTTGATTAGGTCACCCGGCGTTTTGCTGAGTGGACGCCAGCCCGGGAGCTCCATAGATAAGCCAGCGGTGGTTTGTGTTGTCATCTCCCTGATGGTTGGCTTTTAATTCAAGTCCATGAATTGATCTAAGATGACAAAGGGAGAGGCGAATGCACGCACAGTTAAGTGCAGGGCAGAGAAGGGGGCAGCGCTGATTCCAGAGGGGGAGGGCTGGGTGGCCAGTTCTGATAGGGTGGGTGCCCCAGGGCGTGTGTGTTGACTGAGAGGAGGGTCTACACCTGCCCCTACGTGGGTCTGTGTGTGAGGCTTTGGAGACACAAGGGGAGGGTCCGAGGGGGGACCCGGCAGGGCTGATTCCCCATCTTCCTCCTGCTCCGCCTGCTTATGCCCCCAGCAGACCTGGAACATGGTTCTTGCTCAGCCGCCTCAATTCCAGATGACTTTTCTAGCGTCTCTATGTTAAACACGAAGGGCCCCTGGCGAATTGATCAGAAACACCGACTGCTGGCCTTTTACAAGCTTGGGGTCTTGGATGATGTCAGGGCTGACTTCCCGGTTGGGGAGTTGTACTCAACTTAGGCAAGATGTTACCTCTGGAGGGGGGTGGTCACTGGGTAGAGGGTCTGAGAATCTCTCTGTACCATTTCTTATAAGTGCATGAGAATCGACAGTTACTGCAAAAAACACTTTTTTTTAAAGGGTCCTTTAAATACTACAAACTCCAAAGAGGTCCTAGATTTGAATTTTCCAGAAGCAGTTTATTTATTTGGTGTCTGACATTTTGCCAATGTCCAGTAAACATACAATAGGGTACCACAGCCACTCAAGGTCATAAAAAGGAATGAGGGGCTAATAGATGCTACAGTGGGTGGACCTCAAACGCTACGCAAAGTGAAAGAACCCAGACACAAAAGACTACGTATTGTATGACTCCTTTTATGTGAAACCTCCAGAATAGACGCATGTATAGAGACAGAAAGCAGATTCGTGGTTGCTTAGGGCTGGGAGAAGCAGGGACGGGACGAAGCCGGGAGGGTGCTGATGGATGCAGGGTTTCCTCGGGTGATGTTCTGCAGTTAGACTGTGGGGATGGTGGCTCAACTCTGTGACTAGACTACAAGCCATTGAGCTGTACAGTGTAAACAGGTGAATTGGCTGGTATGGGGATTCTATCTCAGTAAAGCTGTTTTAAAAACGTAGAGTCCTTTGAAAGTTTTAGGAGAAGTGGTAACAGTCCTTTGGAAAGAGCAGGTGTCTTCTGGATGCAAGCCCTTCTTGGACCCTGGCTGTAACTCCGTTCAGGCTGCTGTTCTGGGCATGTACACAGCAGGGTGGGTGGTGGTCGGATGGGGGTGATGCAGCAGGAGCCAGAATCAGACTTCGTGCCCGCTGGTCCCACCGATCCCGAAGTCCATCTTCTTTTCCCTGCCTGGGCCAAGGCTGGGTTGATGAGCTGTCCCTCCCCTCTCACGCGAGTGGGGAAAAGTCAGCTGCAAGGCAGAAGCCAGGCTCTTGCAGGGCCAGATGGCTTAGGAAAATCACCAGGGAAAAGACCAGTGAGTTCTGTGGAAGTCATTTCCAGGCTCTGTCCTCAGTGGAGAACCTCTGCTCCCTCCGGAAATGAGTATGACACTCTGCCCTGTGCCCCAGAGCGGCTCTTCCCAGGAGAGCTTCTGTGGGGAGAGAACTGTGGGAAAACATGTGGAGGCTTTTTGTGGACACGTTTCTGAGTGTCATTAGCTCTTGGACAAAATGTGTTTATTTCCCTGAAGCCCTCAGCATTGCCTGTGTCCTGAGCTTTCAGGGGTACATAACTCTGGGAGCTCTGTTTCTGAATATGGAGGGAACCCGATATTTTTGGTAAGTGATCATGCTGTTGTAAACAGGACCGTGCTGGTAACTGGGTGTGAGCTAATGGAGGTGGCAGTGGGAAAAGATTTGCATTCAGTTAGTGATGCTCAAAGTGGTCCCAGGAAGTTGCATCAGCTCCCTTGGAGATTGTTAAAAGTGCAGTCTGAGGTCGCAGCCCGGATCTACAGAATCTAACTCTGCGGGGTGATATCCAGGAACTTGTGTCTTAAGAAGCTCTCAAGATAATTCTCAGACACGTTGAAGTCTGAGGAGCGCAGCACCCGAGATCTTACCTCTGCTTGGGGTTGATCAGAAAAGTCGGGTTGTGTTCCCAGGAGGGCACGGCCTCCTCTGCTCGAGCTGGTCTCGCAGGGTGGAGTACGAGCTGGAAGGGAGTGGTCCTTCATTTGGTGAAAACATGTATGAACACTTCCTGTCTCCAGGCACCCATTCCCTGCTTGGACATCCTAGTGAGGGCGGCGGGGGGCAGGGGGATCAGACAGTAAATTAGGAAAACTTGATACAGAGGCCACTGCAAATGCGGATGCGACCCTGGGATGGCGACATTTAGCCCAATCAGAAGGAGGAGAACGAGGTGCCCAAGTAAAGAGGGAGGCGAATGGATTTCCAAAGAGAGAGCACTGCTTGCTGTGCAGAGGCCTGGATGTGGGGGAGCTGGACGAGTCAAAGGGTGGGGCATGGCCCGGGTGGCCCGAAGGTGCGAGCAGGCAGAAAGGGGCAGAGGTCACGTTGGAGAGAAGAGACAGGATCGACAGCGCAGGATTCCATCAGGGAGTGGCAGGATCTGATGAGAGATTTCAGATCCATCTGGTTGCTGCTGAAGGCTGGTTTGGGGGAGGGCAAATGATGAAGCCAGGGGCGGGACTCGGGAGATTCTACCCAACCTGTGATTGCTACAGAGTCAGGCTTTTGTCTCTTTTTGGCACGAGGAGGGGCGGGGCACGGGGGTGGGGGCCACAACTTAAGAAGAGAAGTTGGAATTGCTGTGTCAGGGTCTCTGCGTTAGCCCTTTACAGCTAGTGCACATCCTCCCTGCTTTCATTAGGTAACATTTGACGTTCTCTGTATCACAATACCAGCTATGTATTTATCCATTTAATTACTTATACGGCTACTACTCATAAAAAGTAAATTTTGTCAAAAGAAAATACAGCTTACATGTCCGTATCTTTGAGGCATATAAAGCCAAACTCAGTGACAATTGAGCAGCATCTGCAAGATTTGATCCAGTTCAGAAATCTGAGCTCACGAGCAGTACCTGGGCTGGCGTTTTCTTAGCTGAGAACTGCTTACTGGGCTGTAGAAAATCTAATACTTAGGAGAATGATTCACTGCTTTAGGCGTTGAGAGTCTTGGGTGTTGTCTTCGTGGTTGCATAAGTTTGATTTGACCTTGGACACGTCATTTCAGTTTGTATTTCAGTGTCTCTGTGCAGAAGATAAGTAATAATTCTCGTGGTAATGGAGTGAGCGCTCTTCAAGACGTAGGAGCGATAAGAGCATGTGCAAAGGCCCTGTGGCGGAAGGGACTAGGCTGGTATTGTAGGAACTGAAAGGCAGCCTGAGTGGCTGGAGAGAAGAGTGCAAGGGGGAGATGGTCCAGGGTGATTTGTAGAGGTGGGCAAGGGCCAGGCTGGGCAGGATCTTTAGACCCTGTTGGGAACTTTAATTTTTATCTGAAGAGTGAGGGAAAGCTGTTGGAGAATTTAAGTCAGGGAGTGACTTAAGGTTGATAGAAATGCTGTCTTATTTAATCCTCAGAACAGATGTATGTGGTAGGTAATATCCCTGTTTTAAACCAGCACAGAAACTCAGGGTAGGGGAGATTAAGTGGCTTACCCAGGAGCAGCTTGCTGGGGTGGTGGAGCCAGGAAACAAACTCAGGTGAGCCTGACTCCAGAGTCCTCTGTCCTCTCTATCAGCCTACCTCAATAATAATATAACAATAAGCACAGTTTTAAAATGCTTTGAACTCTTAGTTGAAAGATCTCCCTTAAATGACAAAGTGGCATTATACTGCAGAAATCCGAGTGGTGATGAGAGAGTGGATATGCCGCAGAACTTTTAAAAGGCCCAGTCTGCATGGCTTTGCTCCAGCATCCTCAGGTTCCTTGTCGTCGGGCGGGGGGGCGTCTCAGAAGCAGCTATCAGCACAGCGAAGGGCTTGGCGGCTCGGGCCCGCCATTTGACATTGCCTCCGTCCATAAGGACTCATTGTCCGTGAAATGTGCCCGAGGTGTGTGCTTTCAGGGGTTCTGAGCGGGGAAGTCAGATCCGGGCAGGTTACGCGTGGTTTCACTGGAGCAAGCGGGCCTTGCCAAGTTTCTGCTTTCTGCTTTCTCCCTCTTGGGTAGTCAGCTGGCTTAAGTGGGTTCTTAGAAACTGATTGGGGAGGTCACCATCTCAAGTTTGAACCCAAGATGCCTTGTTCAGGATTGGAGTGGGGAAACGTCTGCCGGCCTGCAAGCCTTGAAGCTCCTGTTGGTGACGACACATGTCTGTTCCTTTCTAGTTGACCACGTGGTTCCCGAGCCTGGGACAAGCCTGCTAGCCGCCTTCGACCAGTGGCGGGAATGGGCCGACAGCAAGTCCTGCTGCGACTACTCTCTGCACGTGGACATCACCGAGTGGCACAAGGGCGTCCAAGAGGAGATGGAGGCCCTGGTGAAGGACCACGGTAGGTTGGGCGGACCCAGCACCCAGTTCCTTCTCAGCCCACGAGCTGACATGGTGAGCTCGTGCCTCGTGAACGGTGACTGATCGATGCTTTCACGCCCCCTGTGCTGCCAGGAGAGAGGGCCTGGGCTGCAGCCCATCCTGATTGGAGGTGGCCGAAGAGCTAATTGCGGCTTACTGGTCTGCGGGAACTGTGCACCCTAACCAGGTTGGGGCGCTGAGGCAGCGGGAGGGATTCACCCTTAAAGGGTAACTGCGTATCCCGGTGAGGACTCTGGGCCGTCTTAGGAGACTGCCTGGGACCCTGAGGACACGATCTGGGCAGCCCCTTCCTGAAAATTCAGAAGAACCAGGGTAGATTTGAAGGTGATGAGACTCTGGGACCAACTGAAGGATCTTTTTTTGTTCCATAGGACTATTTGGGGGAGCATATTTCTAAGGACTGGGTTCTGAAGGATGCCCAGGGAGGCTGGGGGAGTCCTAACTACTCAAGGCGCCTCTGGGACCCTCTCGTCCACTCAGGGAACCTTGGGGCTTTGGGTGGTGTTATGAAAGCACGTCTTTGGGGGTCTTCTTGACCTTGGCTGTAGACTAGAGGTCACATGGGATCACATGTTGACCTCTTTGGATCCTAACCCTCAGGGAAGCATCTACACTTTAGGGTTCTGGAATGCCTAGGCTCAGAAATACCATGAGCTGGGAATAAAATGGCAGGAGGGAAATCTAGGCATGAACATGGTGGGTATTCATAGATTTGGCAGAAAAAGCCTAGAATGGTAATCTGGAGTCTTGGATTTGTTTCTTTGCTCTTCCACAAACTAGCTGTACGACCTTGGGCAAATTGCTTCAGTTTTATGAGTCTCAGTTAAAAAAAAAACTCACATGAGGGTATTGGGTTAGATATCCTAAGATTATTCTGGCATGAAGGTCCCACGTGAAAGACATGAAGTAGCCCTTGACCTTCTCACTTTGGCAACACCAAGGCTCAGATGGATTCGATACTTGGAATGAATTTACTGCACCTCAGCCTGGAGGGTTCCCACAGCAACTGTTGCCTAGGAGGAGAGAAGGGCCGGGATGTGCTAAGGCGTTGAACTCATGCAGCTTCCAGCACCCCCGGGGGCTTGAATTAAGGTTCAAGGCTAGAGGCTGTCAGTACAGTTGTTTACCACCGTGATGGATGTTGGGCAGGGATGTTTGGTCTGGCGCCTCTGGAAGCAGGAATTCTAAAATGCCAGGGTGAGGACTGTGACATCTACTTGTCCTGCTGACGGACCTTTTCATATTTAAAAACATTCCTTAAAAGTCAGCATGGAGGGCAGGGCAGTCTGTTTACCAGAGAAAAGACATTTATTTTAGTTCCTCATCTCCAGAATCTTCTGATTCATTTTCTTGTTAAATTCACAAAAGCTCGAGGCAACTTTTATTTTTTGACTTTCAACTTTTAGTCATGGTAAAATACAACATAATGTAAAAATTACCATCTTAATCATTTCTAAGTGTGTTGTTCAGTGACATTAAGTGACATTAAGCCTTTCACAGTTATGTGCAGCCATCACCTCCATCCATCTCCGAACTCTTCATCTTTCCAAATTGAAACTTAGTACCCACTGAGCAGTAAGCCCCTATTCTGTCCTCCCCCCAGCCCCTGGCCACCTCCATTCTACTTTTCTGTCTCTATAAATGTGACATATAAGTGGAATTCTATAGTATTTGTCCTTTTGTGACTGGCTTACTTCACTGAGCATAATGTCCTCAAGGTTCATCCATGTTGCAACATGTGACAACATCTCCCTCCTTTTTAAGGCTGAATAATATACCTTTGCATAGACTACATTTTGTTTATCCGTTCATCTGTGGACACTTGGGTTACTTCCACCTTTTGGCTAATTGTGAATAAATGCTGCTGTGAACAAGGGTGTACAGATACAGGCAGCTTTAGTTTTGGTATAGTTTTAAACTTAGAGAAAATTGTAAGAACCCTAAGAAGAACTCTTTTGCACCCTATTGCCAGACTCACCAGTGGTTTATATTTTACCATGTTTGCTTTGTCATTGTCTCTCGGTCTCCATCTCTGTCTCTCTTTGTCTCTCTTCCACTTTCTTCCTCTCTCTGTCTCTCCACGCGTGCATAGTATTGTAACTTACCGATTCTCTCCCGGATTATTTGATTTACTTGTTAGTCACATTCTCACCTCTCTGTCTTGTCTGTCACTAGGGGTAAACTCCTTCCTCGTGTACATGGCTTTCAAAGATCGCTTCCAGCTAACGGATTCCCAGGTAGGAAGAGTCATCTTTTCTGAACAGGCTCACTGGCATTTGGGACGTTCGGGGCACTGCTGTTGTCTTGAACGCTGCCTCTGGTATATGCTCATGGGAAGTGGCTGATGGATGAAGTCCCCGATGTAACTCCCTTCAGGGAGGTATGAGCCCAGTGTCCTGGCCCCCAGGACTGGGGTCCCACCAGGCTCTGGAATCAGCCTTGAGCTGCCTGCTGTGGGTCAATGTGGCTCAGACGCGTGCTCAGACCCTTCTCCACAAACCTGGTGCAGAGCAGGTGCCATCCATGAGCTTCTCCTAAGCCATGCCCTTTTAGGTTATGCCACCTCTGTTAATTCCGAGGTCCTGCCCTGCCACCTGTGTCCAGAAACATTGCCCATGGGTGTATCAGAGATGCCACCCTTAATAGAAGCAGTGAGGGGTGCTGGGGCTGGTCCCTGTGGCTCCCAGGGAGCTGGTCATACTTGGGATCAGGGAGAGGGAAGTCCCGTCTCTGATCCCACCCCTCCCTCTCTCAGATCTATGAAGTCCTGAGCGTGATCCGGGACATTGGTGCCATTGCCCAGGTCCATGCAGAGAACGGCGACATCATTGCAGAGGTACGTGATTCCTCTTTGTCACCTCACCACATGGACCCATGGGACGAGAGGCAGTCTCGAGAGAATGGAGCTGCTTCCATAGCTCAGCTCCAGCGGGTGGGGGAAGCAGAGTGACCGGTGTGCCTGTGCAGAGTCTCACCGACAGTGTGAATGTTGGGGACACACGCTCTCCTCCGTGTGTTCTGCAGGACATGCAGCCTTTCTCGCGTGCTGTGACGTGGCTGCCTGGGGGTGGAGGGTGGGACGGGGACTCCCACACAGACATATTTTACACATATTTTAGCCCTGGGCTGGGGGCACATCATCTTTTGGGATCCCTGGGTGGGGGGACAGCTGTGCATATTTGGCAGGACTGAGAACGGAGTATTAAGCCCTCTCTTCCTGGGGTCTTAGGATGCGGGCCGAATGGTCAGCAGTGCCATTTTTACGTCTTGCCCGAGTAATTTTTACCCAGGTCTCAGCAGTCAGAGCCAGCTGAGATCCACTGTCCCTGACAGCCTGGCTTCCTCTACACATTGTAGGAACAGCAGAGGATCCTGGATCTGGGCATCACTGGCCCCGAGGGACATGTGCTGAGCCGGCCTGAGGAGGTGAGTACCTGCTGATTGGGCTGCATGAATCCAGGTCCCTGGGGGGCTGCCAGAGCCACGCAGGACCCACTGCCTGCCTGTTGAGAATGGGGCTTCTCGGATTGGTCCCTCCGAGAAGTCACAGTTACCTGCATGTGTGTCTGCACAGGCCAAGTGAATAGTTAGACTGTGCTGTGGGGTAAAACGTGTGGCTTGTTTAGTCTTGAGACTCCTCTTTCTGCCTCTAATTCTCCAAGCCCTTTCTTGGGTGGATGGACACAAACAGCTTTTTAGGAGCATCCTGCAATCTGGGCTTTGTGATTCATAACCCAGGGCTCCCCCAGATCTTACCATAAAAATTCTTGTAAATATCTAAAAAGCTGAAGGGGGACTAAGTTTCCCATGGCAAGTCCACGCAGGGGTGCAGGGCACTATCAGCAGAGTGTGGGAGACATAACCTTTCAAAGTTGAGGAGGGAAAATTCAGAGCAGGGTTCTTGCTGGTGAAGGTTGAGAATCGCCGTCTCAGGTGGAGGAGCGAGGCTGGCATGAGGGTCAGAGGGGCTGAAGTGACCCCCGGGGCCCCAGGCTGTGACTGTGCCTGGCGGCTGTGATTCCGGGAGGCAGCTCGTAGGAGACGGAGACAGTCCCAGTGGCCAGCACTGAAAGCATCTGAGGCTGGATTTGTACACAAGTGTGCACACACGTGCACGCATGCATGCACACGTGTGCACACAAACCCCCCCATAGTGCACGGGCACATTTGCACACTTACACACTCACACGTGTACAGACACCCTGGAGGTTCCTTTCTGTGCCTTTGTTGCCCCTCCAGGGCTGGCCTTGGTGATCCTTTTAACCACATCTACCTGGATAAAGCTGTGACGGTGGGATGGATGCCGGAAGCATCTGGCCCCAGATCCATCCCCTTGAGAGCTGCTTGGTCCTGTGTTCAGTCTTGAAACCAGTTTAGGATCCGGCCTGGGAGCTGCGGGGACTCCGGGAGAGCAGAGGGATGCCTGGCTCTCTTGGACGCCCCATTCAGAGCTAGCATTTTTGGAGCACCCAGAGGGGCAGACACCGTGTGTACCAGTCCCCCTTTCAGTTGTAGGACAGTCCTGTAAGGGGCATACGCTGGAGCCTTTTTGCACAACTCGGGGGGGCACCATTCAGTCAACCGCACGCCTGTGTCCAGGGGACCCGTTGCATTCTGCTGCCTGCGTGTGTTGCGGCCTGGAGTTGTCCTCCGGTGGTGCCTTTGTCATCTCTGTGTCTGTGGTGTAAAGAAATCACAGGGGTGTGAAGTTCAGCATCAGCTAGAAAGTGCAGGGTCCTGCCTGCCCCCCCGACCACCCTCAGTGTATACACCCCCCCCCCCCCAAGCCCAAGCTCTGTGTGATGCCAGTGAGCCTGTGTAACCAGGTGGTGACGCCTGGGGCCAGGCTTCGTTAGAAAGTTTACTCACATCACCCAGCGGCTTGGCTGGGAGCCCCTCCCATCCGTTTGCAACCGTGCAGGTGAGAAGGGGAAGAAGATGGTGTCCTGAGAAAAGCAAGCACCCCTCATCCGGTTACACATGAGGCTCCTTGTGAGAGCCGAGGGCTTATTTCCATTTCAGAGCCTTCCTGGGGCCTTGCTTCCGTCTCTTCTGCTGCCTGCGCTGTGTCCCCAGGTCCCTGCGAACCCCAGACAGAAAGCCAGCCCGCCCTGGGTTTACTGAAGTGGCCAAAGCTATCCGAGGAGAGTGGCCCTGGTTGCTATTTTGAGCGCAGACATCAAACCTGTTTTTCCATGATCAGACACAGGAGACTTCTCTCGTGGCTGTTGTTGTGTTGGGAGTCTCAGAATCCCCAGCAGTGGGTTGGGAAGGCTCCTTTGGGGGCTGGCGGAGCTGGTGAGTCTCCGATATGGGGAGCTCTCGGTGCCTTGGGGGTGGCCTCTGGGCTCAGGAGGGGCTGCTTTGGGGACTTTCTCTTCTGTCTGCTTTCCAGGGTCACCTGCCCCTCAGCTGATTCAGAGGCACTGACTCTTGGCTGGGGACAGTGTGTGATGCTTCCCCTGAGCAGATGCACCCTTAGGACAGCCTCGTGAGCCCCCGAGCACCAGCTGGCACCTTCTCCATCGGCTACTGGAGTTGATGTTTCAGTTGGTCTCCAGAGATCTGTTAACAGTGTCTTAAACCCTATGTAAGCAATAAAAACGATAAACTATGGCAGCATTCTGAGGGCTCTGAGCTCTCCAATATGTTTAATATTGGAGGCAGGCATACACATGCCAGGGAGATGTTGCCAATCCAAAAGAAACAGAAGTTACTAACATATGAAAGTGTAATTTTTCCCCGGTCTCATCGCCAGCCTCACTTGAACCTGCCCCCCTCTGCTGCTCTTCCCAACCCACCACGTGAGAGTGCCACTGGGATTTCCCCCAGTTTTTGGCTGAGAAGGTTGAAAGGGAGACTAGAGAATGCAGAAATCCAGACACCCCCTCTCCATCAGTGGTCCCCGAGCACGTGTTGTGATTGAGGCAGTGGGGGACATCGAGGTGGATGACAAAGTGGTCCCTTCTGAAAGGGACTCCAGACAAACTGAGGAGAAAGATGCAAAGGAAGCAGGTGGGCTGGCACGTGCTCGGGCTCTGAGCAGTTACAGCCATAGACTGGTATCGGGGAGGAGAGGGGGACCTGGAGGTGAGGGTGACAGAACCCTTGATGGAGGAGGGAACTTCCTAACTGGGCCCCATGGATTGGGATGACTGGGCTGGGCTGCAAAGGGAGCATCATGTACTGACCCCTCTGGACCTTGGGTGCCTATTCTCTAAAATCAGAAAGCAGAGTTTAGGTGGCTCCCTAAATCCCTTGATCGCTCTGTAAGAAGACAATTAAAACTTTTTAGTTTTAAACTCTTAATGCTGTTTTCACATATTTAAATCCAAATTCACTGTGGGAAACAGTTTATGTTTAATATTGGAGGCAGGCATACACATGTACACACACAGCGGCAAACGTGGATCCTTCCGTGCTTCCGGGTGAAATGTGGAGAGGTGGGGTTTAAATGACCTTCTCTTTCCACGAGGTGACCTTATAGCCTCTGCCCTCCCAGCTCGGGCAGGAGAGGGGTCAGAACTCAGTTCTCAGCAGATGAGTGAATCCAGACGGGGCCTTGGGACCCAGATTCTCCCACCAAACCAGTCTTCACAGAAGCCGGTCCTCCCGGGTCGGGCCCCTGGAACTGGCACTTCCGCTCCATTTAGTGCCTAATGAGTCTGACTGTGCGTTCTGGTTCACCCAGCACGCCCTGGTCCACACCCCTTGCTTCATGCAGTCATGAATAGTGCCTCTGTTTGCTTTCAGAAGAGTCTGGGTTGGGACAGTGGGTTCGGGCAGTCACCTGCACCCCTGGAAGCCGTGTGGATTCCAGTGGCGTCCTTTTTGCTCTTAGCTCTGTGAACTTTTCGAGGTGACCGCAGGGATGCAAGACGTCCCTCCTCTGTGCTTCCCGGGCAACAGGCACTTCTGTTGTAACCGGAGCCAAGCAGAGGGAAGGCTGATCGTTCAGCTATTCCAGGAATTAAAAACACTTGGGTGTTTAATGAGCTTTTTTTCAAGAGCCATTTGGTTTGCCTTTGGGTTTCGAGACGCCTCTCTTCAAGTAGTAGAAGCCCGAGAGGCCAAATATGAATGAAGTTGTCCTCGTATATGAAATTAGATCACCCGTTAATGCAGTTACAGGACTTCAGCTCTTGGCTGAGCTCCTGTAGAGACTGGTTAGCTAAGATGATTCAGTCTGGAGCCTGGTCATTTAAATAGCAGCTCTTTACAGCCTCGCTTTAACCATTAACCTGAAATGAAGTCACTTATTTGCTCAGTAAATGTTTTCGAGCACCTGCCATGTACCAGGCGCTACACTGGGAACCAGGGAGGATGCAAAAAAAAACCCAGGGAAGACCCAACCCCTCTCCTTGAAGTGTAGAAGCTCGCTTTTTGCCAGGATTTGGGAGGGAGCAAAAGGCTTTCTGATTTCTGAGGTCCTCTGTTCCATCATTTCACTTGCTCCTTCAGCTGCCCGGCCTAAACGCGCACTGCTGATTCCTCTGTACAATAGACCTTGATCTAAGAGCCAGTCCTACCTGACTGGGTATTTAGCAGTGATCACTTGGGGTCTTTGGAATATCATTCATCGTAGCATCAGGCTTAACGAATCAGATTATTGGTTAGAGAAGCCGAAGGTCTCATGCCGAAGGTCGTGCCAGTCTGTGGCTGGCCCTGGTTGGGTTGCCCATACAGAGGGCCTTTGGTTTGCGCAAATCTGCCTGCTCCATTCCCAGAACCCTGTGAGGTCGCATTGTTCCTTGGGCAATGCTGGCTTCATTTGCCTTCATGGGACAGAAGGCCAGCTCAAAAATCTCATCACTGGGTGTCTTGACTCCAGACCACGCCCCTGGAGTGAGTGCACCAAACTGCGAGGTACCAATGTCCCTGTGTGGTGGCTCTCACACATCAGCAAGCATAACAATCACCTAGAGTTGACAAGACTTACATTTCTGGGTCCACCCCCAGACTTACTGATCCCGTGGGTCTAAGAAAGGGCCTTAGAATCTGCATTTCTTACAGACTCTTGGGTGAATGCTGATCAGGAAGGAATTGTCCCATCGTTTTACCCAGTCAGCATTGTGTCGCTAGACAAGTCCCATCCCCCACCGCGGTGCCACTCCGGGTAGAGCCCCGAGGACTCAGTGGTCTCTGGTTCATCGTTGCCTCTCCCGGTGGGGGAGGGTGGAGACGGACTCAGGGTGCGGGCAGAGCAGGGGCACAGTTCTCACGCTCTGACTCTTCTGCAGGTAGAGGCCGAAGCCGTGAACCGTTCCATCACCATCGCCAACCAGACCAACTGTCCCCTGTACATCACCAAAGTGATGAGCAAGAGCGCGGCGGAAGTCATCGCGCAGGCCCGGAAAAAGGGTGAGCGCCCCCTGCGGTCTGACTGCGCGCAGGTTCGGAGCGGGGAGGGGAGGGGGCAGCTTTTCCAGCCCCTCCTGCCAAGTGGGGCGCTCTCATCACGTTCCAGCATTAACCTAATTACTGCTGGGCACGGCGGGGAGCTCCAGTTTCGCCCTCTGTTCCGCGCGGCGGCCGCCCTGGTGTCTATTTAAAGCCTCGCGCAGCGCAGAGCGGGTGGGCGGGCGGACGCACTGGTCTCCTGCCCCCACTTCAGGAGAAAAGTTGGACTGAATTCGATGCAGTCTAAATAAACCAGGCACATACACAGACGACGTCAGTGCCACAGGCTCCATCTGGGGGACGTTCTGTTGCAAAATGCGGTTCCCCTCCGCCGTGGGTAGTGATTTCCCGCAGGGCGAGGTAAGAGCCTTGTGCGGGCATGGGGCGCGGGATCTCGCCCAGGATCCCCTCCTGTCCTGTTTACCTGGCCCTCGAGTCATTCCCTGTAGATTATAGCGACATACTCTGGGCTGAGGCTGGCTCTCTGTTCCATTGGGAAGGTTCTTGGAAACTAATTTATTAAGTGCCGCTTGCAGGGGATGGTGGGTGGAGCACCCTTATACATTATGAATGCGCCACAGCCCTGTGGGACTTGCCTGTGACTGTAAGTTTGGATAATCACACCACATGTTCCGGAGTGTAGCTCCCGGTACTGAAAGCCTGAACCTGTGTAGCGGACTTGGGGGTGGATCTTGGCCAGATGTGACCATGAATGCCATGGAAGGGTCCTCCCTCCCTCCCTCTTTCCTTCCTCCCTCCCTCCCCATTATATTCCCCGACCCTACTGACTCTGTATCTCTCCATCTTGCTTCCTCCGTTTCCCTTTATTTCTTGTTCTTTCTCCCTCCATCTCCGTGTCTCCAGTTCCCTCATGACTTTCTTCAAGCTTTCTTGTGGTCTCTGTACCTCTTTCTTGGTCTCTCTCTCTCTCATTCTGTTTCGATTCCTTTATCTCTCTCCACATGCCTTTCGCTGTCAACAAGGGAGCAGTTTGACCACTCTGGTTTGTTTCTGGTTCTCTGTGGGATGTGATCCACGTGGATCAGGAGAACTTTTTTCCCTGGTGGGTGAGTTGGTGCAGGACCTAGAACAGATTGCTCAATGACCACTGAGTCAGCTTGTCCTAAGGGATGATGGCTTCTAGCAGGACCCAGCAATTAATTCCTGGCCCCTGTTCTTTGGCCCTCCCCCTGGGGCATCTGTCCTTAGAGTCTGCACGAAATGGTTGTTGCATTACCAGCTGCTTGAAAACCTGCCCTCTCCTGGCAGCTAGAGAGAACTGCCTTTTTGAAATGGACCGTTCACTGCTCAGCATCAGCTTTGACTTGTGTTTCTCTGAGACCCCTCCCTCCCCCGGGCCCTTTATCGCCCAGGCGTATGTGTGGGAATCAGCGCTCATCACAGAATTGTTGCTTCCATGAAGTGGGGAAACAGTTGACGTTTGATGTCTGAAAAGGAGAAGTTGGGGGGCAGCTAATTTTATTATAGTAACCGTGTCATACCCAGATGAAGATAAGAACCAAAAAGTTAAGGCACCATTTTGACATTTTAATATTAAACATTTGCTTTAGCAGCATTTAAACACTGAGGCGTTGTTTTCCTATTCAGACTCTCATGCATCCGAGTTGCAGGATGGAGGAGTCTGGCATCTCACAGCCCTGGGTCTGGGGCAGGTGGCCCGGGTCCGGGGCTGCAGAGAGGGCGCTGGGCTCCGGGCCAGCCCTGCCAGCAGTGCCGCGGCTCCGTCTCCTTTCCGTGTCTGTTTTCTCGTTTGAGGACACGGAGCTGGAGTATGTTATTGGAGAGTCCCTCCTGCTCTAAGACCCTACGACGCAGTGCCCCGGTGCCTCTCTGTTGTCTTTCTGACTTGCGCCCTGTGTGTATATTGGGGGCTGAGCACCAGTAAGGGACCACTCCAGTCTGTTCATTCGGAACCTTCAGGGTGTGAGTCCAACTGTGCCTGCATTGTGGTTCCCAGGGTGGCCCTGTAGCCCTTGAAAGCCTTTGCTTTAGATGAACTTGAGCTGCCAGAAAGGAATTTCCGGTGCATTCGGGTGCTAATGAGCAAGAGGGAGAAATCCTATCTTGCTCTGAAGGCTTTTAGGCTCTTTCCATCTTGTTGGAACTTCGTAACAACTTTGGGAGGCGGCCCGGGCAGGAATTTCTGTACTGTGTTTTACTTTGCAGCTGAGTAAACTGGAGCTCAGAGCTGGTGAATGCTGGGACTGGGCTTTGATCGTCGGCATCTGACTTCAGGCCAGGAAGGTCCGCATTCATGTCTGACCTACCTCATGCTTGGGGATTGTTTTAGTATGGGAAGTGGTGTGAGCACCTCCTTTTTGGTATCTCTTGGGGTTTAGTTCCTTAACAAACCTGGTAGAAACTGGAGCCTGACCCCCCTCAGAGTCATGGGTAATATGGAAGCAAAGATTCCCCAGTGACCAAGGAGAAAACCAGTATAAAGCTGTATTGAGCGTCGACAGCTTGTCCTGGATCCAGTCCCAGCTCCACTAGACACTAGCATGCGACGCTGGGCAGGTAACTTACCATCTCCAGGTCTCATTTTCCCATCTGCAAGGGGAAGATCGTCGTAGTCACTCATCTCCTAAGGCGATGGTGATGCTTAAATGAAATAATGCATGGGAGGATGTATGTATTAACTCTGCCTGCTACTGCGTCGATCAGAGAGTGGAGGGCTGGTTTAACTCCGGGATTGTTAGAAAAGCAGAGCTCATGCCTCTGACCTGGGGCAAGGATTTCCTGCTGAGGGTTGTTTTTCAACTTCAAGTGGCTTCATCTGGTCCCTGGAGGCAGATGTGAGACACTGCCAACATTCCACTGCCCCATTTTTTCATCTGTAAAATGGAGAGCGTCCTCATTCATTCAACAAACTTTTACTATGTGATACTTCAGGCCTTTGTGCTGGAGACGAGAAATGGTCCCAGCCCTCAGGTGGCTCTGTCACTTAGCAGTGGGAGGGACTCAGGAGAAGACAGTCCCAATGGGAAATGGTCAATTTATCAACAAGCTGCAAACCAAAGATGGTTAGAGTAAGGAAGAAGACACCAGTGTTTACAGACATGCACCGCAGCCCCCGACCTGGGCTCAGAGGGGTTGGGCTGTGTAAGATGACTCAACATCTCTGCAAAGATGAGCTGTTGGAAAATCATCATCCTGTCAATGGTGAGAGCCGTTGCATCTCTGTGTGGTGGTCTGCATGTGGCTCCCCACCCACGGACCTGCAGGTCCCAAGTCTGTAAGTCAGGAGGTATTTGGGTAAGCAGAGGTGTGAGGTAGAATGTAAATGACCATTTGCACGGGGCTCTTGACCCAAAACGCTGCGTGCAGGTGTCCCCAGAGCCAGCGTTGCCCATGCCGCCTCCTTCATTCAGTGTCATTGAGCAGGACAGCGTGTCACCAACCCCGTTCTGCAGATAAGGAAGTGAAGATGCAGCCAGCGCCAGAATACCTTGGGCCATTTTCACTTTTCAAAGAAATTTAGACATTGGTCGATTTAATAGGAATCGTCATGGAAGAGAAACGGAAATGTGGAAATTGACTATCTTGCCCCAGGTCACCCAGCCGTGGGAAATAAAACCCTTAGTCCCAGACTCGTGGCCAACTCTCTTTCCATTGATCATCCAGTGTGGGGATTTCTCTCGAACAGCGTTCCTTTGACTGTGTCTTGTCCACATATAGAGTCCGATGCCTTCTGTGTGTGAGTGGTCACGTGTAGGCAGTGCCCGGTGAGCGGGTGCACACCCTCCCTCCACACCCCTGTAACCCACATGCAGAAACGTTCACGACCCAAACTCGAGACAAGACCCCCTATGCCCTGCGGGTCAGTAGGAATGGCGGGGGTGTAATGAGGCCCTAGAGGACCATCCCAACTTGGGGATGAATCCTTTGCTTTGGGTTAACACACAACCTAGTAATTGTGATTACAGTTCATGCATTTCTCTTTCCCCATCACGCCCTGCACCGTCAGCGCTCTCTTAACTACTGGAAGTGGAGTCATTAGTGCCTTAGATCAGATCAGATTAGAGAGCTAATTCCAGAAATCCCAGAACCAGTTCAGAAAACTTCAAGATTCTGCTCCTTTAGAAACACTCGGTGGTACCCAAATCTGACAGGTTTATCCATGGATAGGTGCTGGGCTGTTGAGGTCTGGCCTGGAGGTCTCCGAGAAGAGAGAGAGAGAGAGAGTGTGTGTGTGTGCGTGTGTGTGTGTGTGTGTGTGTGTGTGTGTGTGTGTGTCCCCTGGTCGGCGTCTTACTGTGCTTTTGTGATTGTGTTTTGAAATACATATGTGTACATGATTTTCCATTGTTTCTGCTCTAGATTTGTCTTGCTGCTTCTCGTTCGTGGGAAATGACTAACTGTCAGGGCGGGAGCTGTCAGGCCTCTCTAACCCCCGGCCTGCCTTTATGCTTCATGAATGCACTCAGGCCTCTTGTGAATAAACACCAGCCCCAGCGCTGCTGTTCCCGGCCACTCGAGATTGCCTGCCAAAGGCTGGCCCGGGGTCACATCCTTCAGTTTAGACTTTCCCCCGGAGAAGAAAAGCATGAAGATCTGATTGCCGCCAAGAAAATGTCGGCAGTGTGTTCAGAGGAGTGCAGAAAGGCCAACCAAGCCGGTTTTGTGGTTTATTATTATTAGCGGTAATTCTTTCTGGCATCCATTCCGGTGGTGTCTGCGGCCTGACTGATGTCCAGAAGCCCATCCGTGGCTCTCTCAGGTACAGTGTTTATCAAATCGGCAGAAGTGGAGGCCTCCTGCAGGAATGTGTAACTCCTGCCCTGCCTTTGGGGGTGCTGAACACCAGAAAACCTTGCTGAAAGACAGCAGGTCCTCTGAATCTCTTGGAATTTGAGCAGTACGAAGCAGAAATGAGCTGCAGAAATGGCTTCCTCCTTCTCAGGTGCCCCCATCTTCTCTTGAGCCCAGCCCCAGAGATCTGGCTCAGACTCGGGCTAAAGGGGCAGGTCTGGTCAGCAGTGGCCTTGAAGCTCCCACCCAGTTCTGGGTTTTGCAGAGGCTGAAGGCCGAGTTCATCCCCTTGTGGCGAGGTTCGTGTGCCCATGCACAGAGAGGGCAGGACCCAGCCCCCGCTGGAATCTGAGTCGTATTTTGCAGAGGGAGATGAAAGCCAAGGTCACGGGCACTCACACTTGCAGGATTCAGGACACATCCCAGGAACCAGCCCTTCTTTGTACTCAAGTTTCCAAAGGCAGAAGCACAGATGCAGGGAGAGCATGAGCAATAGTGAGTTACGGGAAGACCAGGAAACCGCTGATGCGCGTCCAAGGATTTCCAAAGACCGGCAGCCACTGTCGTTCTCCAGGCGGTTCTGCTCTCTTGAACAGTTTCAGGTCGACAAAGCCAGGAAACCGTGAGGGTGACGGATCCTTTGTTCTCCTAATGACTTGCCCAGCCATCACCTTTGCGCTCAGACCACAGCCAGTGGGACCTCCAGACCTGGCAGGGTCGGAAGAGCTACCCGCAGCCCAGCCATTTCCGCTGATGCTCGAACCAGAAACTCTGGGCCATGGGCGGGCGCTGGGGCTGCTCAGCCGTCTGCAGTTCATCCCCGTCCCTGACAGCAGCCAAGGCCTGATGTGGTGTTTTTCTACTTTGGGGTGAGCTGGAGCGCTTCGCGCAGCTGCCCAGCTGGCTTCTCAGACCAAATCCTGCCTGGGAGGCTTGGAGTAGGTCAGCAACCCTGGGACCTTCCAGGTGACTGTGAGCCTTGGCCTTTGTCTCCCCGGGGGCTTCTTCCTTCAGGGTGAGGCTTCCCCCGCGTTCCGGAGCTCCCCCTCCTGCCTGGGGTTTGTGACTGATTTCCTCCAGTGAGCTCCCTGCCCTGGCCCCCGCCACTCGCTGGCGGAACAGAGAGTCCTTTGTGAGATTCCTGAGGCTGGAGAGGGGGTGGCTCACGGAACCGGCTCTCAGAGCAGCCACTATCCCAAAGTGGGTGTCGTTCTGTGTTATCAAGAGATAAGGCCCTGGAAAAGGCCGTGGAGAGGAAAGGAGACACATTCCAGACTGAGTAGTGTTTGGCCTTGAGGGCCCTGTGTTTGGAGCAAAGGGCGCGCTTGGTAGGACTGCCGTGAGGGTCTGGGGAGCCCTGTGTGGGGGGAGGTAGGAGCAGAGGTGAATTCCTGGTGACAGTAAGGCTGGCCCGAGATCAACTTCCAGCTCTGGTGCCTTTACTTAATGAAAAATCACCCCTTTTAATCAGTTCTACACGCATTTATTGAGTGCCTCCTGTGTGCAGGCTGAGTCATTTGCTTCAAAATATCTCCATCAAGTGGAGACTCAAGACTTAAAACTGGGCGATTATTGGCTTATTGGAGTGGAGGACAGGGTTGAGTTTTGGATGATGTTTAACAGGAAGCCAGCTTTGATGTGAAGCCGGATACGAAAGGCATGAGCTGCTTCAGTGAGAAGTTTGCTTCTTGCCTGGAAGGCAGAAGGGCCCCTGGGGAGGATTTTATGCAAGAGAACGGTCAGGGAAGATTCTGTTTTCGGAAGATCGCTCTGGAGATGTCACGGAGAACGAACGAAGAGGTGGGGAAGGAGTTTGGTAAAGCAAAAATCAATCTGAACTCTGAGCTGGGGCGACACGATGAAGGCCTGATTGCAGGGAAGGTGCGTGGAGTGGAAAGAAAGAATGGATTTAAGGCATTAAAGCATCGGCATTCAATGACTGTAAATGAGTCCCAGCTTCCTGGCTTGTACGTGAGTGGGTAGAGGGTGTGATTTAAGCCTCGGGAAATCGGCATTCTTTCTTGACACCGCATTGAGTTCCGCTAGGCTTCTGCAGACTCAGATCTCGGTAACAGAACTGCGCAAAGTCCTGTACTTCTCCCTCTTACAAAGTCTGCTGTGAGTCTCTGGCCCTCAAGGTGGCGACTCAGGGCTCCAGGGGGTCTTTTGGGCAGATCTGGGGGGCAGGGTACTGGCTCTCACGTGCTTCCTCCCCCTGATGTCACATCTAATTGCCTCTCTCTGGGGAACACTGGGAGACACTGAGAGATGGACTGGGAGATGTCGGGAGAGCAGGGGGAGTGTTGGGTGAACTGTAAGGCAAAGTGTGAGATGCCCTGGATCACCTGAAAATAAGAGTCTAGACGGCGCTTGGGATTGAGTGCTTGGATGCATTCTGAGCTGGGGATTGTTAATGGGTTTGGGACTCATTAGAATAAGAGGCAGGATGTTTGGGATCACCCAGGGCGCGTGTGCTGAGTTAGAAGAACAGGGGTCCAGGGAGCCCTCGCTGGATGGGTGACCAGATGGCTGGGGTGGTTGCCCTCCTCGAGCATGAGTTTCTCAGCTGTGAGAACAGGCTGGCACCTTCTTCGTGGGGATGGTGAGAGCCCTCGGCTTGCTGACTCCCAGCCACGGTGGTTTCCTGCCTCCCTCTTTGTGTTGTACTCAGCTCTGCGTTCTGTTTGGCAGGAACCGTGGTGTATGGTGAGCCCATCACCGCCAGCTTGGGGACCGATGGCTCCCACTACTGGAGCAAGAACTGGGCCAAGGCAGCTGCTTTTGTCACCTCCCCACCCCTGAGCCCCGACCCGACCACTCCGGACTTTCTGAACTCCTTGCTGTCCTGGTGAGTGTCGGTGACTCGTTCCCACCCTCCGTTTTTAGTCTTCCCTCAGACCGAGCTGCCGCGGGGGGTTGACAGCCTGGTGGGCAAGAGCAAGCTCGCAAACAGAGACCTTGTTGCCCAAACTCGGGTTACCAGATGGCGTCAGGGTATTACCATGCTGGTGCTTTCGGGGGAATTCTGGATAAAAACCAGGGCCATCTTGAAAGTCAACCACAGGGGACGAGTGAGGTAGTGAAAGGATTCCACTGTGGTACGGCGTCACTCATAAGATGCCCCACGGAGTAGACGTGGACACTCAGCATTAGAATGGAGCTTCGGCATCATGTCACGTCTTCCTGGATTGCCTGTCTCCTGAGAGGAGGATAGGTGATTTCAAAAGCTTTCCGTGGCCCGGCACATGAGAAAAGATGTTCGAGGGTGATTGGAGGTCAGAGATTAAAGGCCAGTCATATGCTTCCCTTTCAGTGGAGACCTCCAGGTCACTGGCAGTGCCCACTGTACTTTCAACACTGCCCAGAAGGCCGTGGGAAAGGACAACTTCACCCTGATCCCTGAAGGTACCAACGGCACGGAGGAGCGGATGTCCGTCATCTGGGATAAGGCTGTGGTAAGGAGCGGTGGTCTCATGCCTGGGGTGGGCTCAGCCTTCTCCTGCCTCCTCAACTGAGGACCCGGGTCTCATGTGGGCCTCGACATGGCAGTTAAGAAAATTCTAGAAGCTGATACTTGTGTGATAATCTTTCTTAGGTTTGCATATCTAAGGCCGCTCCCCAGAGGTCGTTCCTTCCTAAGCATCTCATGTGTATTGCTCACCATTGTCATCCTTGGGCCAGTAGAGATGGAAAAAAAGCAGTCTTAAAAATAGTACTCTTTTGATCAGTCAAGAAAAGGTTTCCTTAGCCCCCTGGTGACTTACTCAGTCAATCTGCTCTTGGAAATGGACTCACCTTCCTTAAAGCTGCCTTTTGGACTCTTGGGGCTTAGCCCTGGTCCCCACTCCAGGCTTCTGCAGGCCTGCTTTGAACAGGCTCTGACCTTTGAAGGATCTTAGGGCTCTTTCCTTTTTAATGTCTTAAAACGTAATGATGACAGACTTTCTGTTTCTTTTTCTTTTTTTAATTGACGTATAATCAGTTTACACTACTGTGTCAGTTTCTGGTGTACAGCATGATAGTTCAGTCATACACACACACACATGTTCCTTTTCATATTCTTCTTCACTATAGGTTACTACAAGATAGTGAATTTAGTTCCCTGTGCTGTATAGTAGAAACTTGTTTATTTTGTATTTAGTAGTTAGTATCTGCAAATCTCTTAACTCCCAATTTATCCCTTCCCACCTCTCACCCCTGGAGAAATCTGCCTCACTCCTGATCTGTCCATCTCCATAACTTGGTTATTTTGAGAATGTTCTAGAAATGAAATCACACAGAATGTGACCTTTAGAGATTGTTTTCACTCAGCATAATGCCCTTGACATCCAAGTTGTTATGTGTATCAAAAATGTGTTCCTTTTCATTGCTAAGCGGCATTCCACCTTTCAACTACTTAACCTGATTTTGTGTGTGTGTGTGTGTGTGTGTGTATTGTCCTCCTCAGGTCACTGGAAAGATGGACGAGAACCAGTTTGTGGCCGTGACCAGCACCAACGCAGCCAAAGTCTTCAACCTGTACCCCCGGAAAGGCCGCATTGCTGTGGGGTCCGATGCTGACCTGGTCATCTGGGACCCCGACAGCGTGAAAACCATCTCTGCCAAGACCCACAACAGCGTAAGCCTGTTCACCACGTGGACCGGATCCAAGCGAATTACGGTCTTAGAAAGAGACAGAGGCAGGGAGAGAGAGTCCCTGGGATTCATGAAAAGAACATACTGTGATCGGAGTCAGCTTTTCCACAGGATGTGTTATAACTTGCAATTTGCTGAGAAAAAAATAGCTATTTCCTTTTCTTTAGTGACAGCAGTAAGACGGTTACATTAATCTTATCATCTGGAGTGTGACGGCTTCTCTCTGGATAGAGGCCTCTTTCTCTGGACCTTCAGAGCCTCCAGTGACATATGCCTGGTCCTCAGAAGTTTCTAGAAGCCAGGCAGTGTTCCATTTTAATAGTTTGGTGCAGCACAACTCATGGCAGCTCTTGGGGCAAGGAATCCAAATGAAACATTAAGATGGCCGCTCCCGAGGTGCCCACCGGGCGCTTTTATTCTTTGAAGCCACTGTTTTCTCATGTTAGTGTTGCCGTGCGGACGCCTAAAAGGCAGGTGCCCTTATGTCCTTCCGGCGGGAGTGAATTGACCTTGACTTCTCCCCAGATGGAGGAAATGCCTGGCAGCCGCTGCAGTGAGGAGTTTAGGATACGCAGTTTTGGGGGATCTCTTGTCTCTCAGTCTAGACTGCAGAGCCTGGGGATGCCCTGTCCTGTTACTGGGACCCTGGGCAGGTGACTCCGTGTCCTGTCTCAGCTCCTCAGCTGAGAATGAGGGGTTAGGTGAAGCCCCTGAGTGTCCTGTGATTCTGTGAGGTCCGTGGGCATTAGGTAGGGATGTTAGATGCTGTTGGTTCTTCATAGAAAAGATTGTGTGTGTGTGTGTATGTGTGTGTGTGTGTTTGTGTGTGTGTAATACCGAAGGATGCGGATAAAGGGAGAGCTTCGGAAGAGAAGTGGGTACAGGACAGAGAGTTTTATGTCAGAAACCCAAATGGCTCTCGAAGTGAATTCTTAGGGAAAGAAGAGGGTATTCTAGATCAAGTTCTAGACTGAAAGCTGGCTCAGTAGGCAGTCTGATTCCAGGTTGGCCGGCAAGTACTGACCCCTCGTCCAAGTGCCATGACAGCTCAGGGGTGGGCTTCTGGCATTTCTCCAGGACAGCGCTGGACCCTGGGCCAAGTCCCAGTTCTTTTCCCACTTGGACAGAGGTCCCTGGGCTGTGCTGGCCCCTGTGGGTGCCGAGATGGAAGGTGCCTTCAGGGAAGGCTGCTCAGCTCTCAGTATTTTTAGCTGACTTTTCCCTGCTTCCCCACTGGCTGGCGTAGCTTCGCAACAGAGCCCTACAGCCACAGCGACATGTGACTTAGATCACAACCTTTCTCGGTTCCAGAATGGCTCCTTTATGGGCAGGGGTCCTAGGGTCCTGCCCGGTGAACCTACCTCTTCATGCGCATTTAACATCACAGCCCTTTCATTTGGGCTTCTCAATAAAGGGATGTTATTATTATCCCAATCGGGAAGATAAATAAACGGAGGCTTAGAGAGCCTGAGGGACCAGTCTAACGTTACATAGCTATTTTGCGGTGGAGCCAGAATTAGAACCCAAAATTGTCCAGGGCTCTTCCCTGCCAGACTGTGTGCACAGCCTCTTGGTCAGGGTTAGAGGAGGAAGATGCTTTTCCCCTCCCTTGCAGAGTCCCATCCCCAGGGATAATGGAAAGGGCAAACCGGACTTATCATTTAAGCCACAGATGACCTAACTAGGGAGCTTGCATTTGGAGCTCGTGACCCGGCAGAGGAGAGGATGCAAACGAGTGATGATGTGAGAAGACAGCATCTGCCCCCCAGACGTTCCACCCAGACCTTTCCAGAGCAGCAACACTGCCCCACCTTCACCTCCAGGCAAACCCGGCTAGGAAATCATGACTTCTGAAATCAAGACTTCTTTCCTGTCCTCACCTGTTTTAAAGAGTACATGCTCAGCATGCTTGTGCAGCATTAATTATCTGGGAGGACACAAACAGGAGGCTTCCCGTGTAATACAGTATTTCCTACCACGGGGCTAATTAGCTTTAATTTGGAGTATTTAGCTAACTCTGGTTGACAGCCCTGTTGCTAAGCCTCTGCTTGGATTTGCCAGGCATCCAGCCAGATGAGTAATTTTAGGAAGTCTGTGTGGATGTAGGTTAAAAACGTCTGTACCTGGTAAGCGGTGAAGTCTCACTGCCTCATGGTTTGACAGTGAGTAGGCTCTGAATACCCTGGGTTGCGATCTCACCATTGGACTTGTTAATTTTAAGTCACTTAAAACCATGAGACTGGTTCCTCCATCTGTTAAAAATGGGAGATAGTTCAAAGCTCTTCTGGGCACTGGGATCTGTCATTTATAGGCAACTAAATTCCAATATATGCATCTTAGGATGTCTTTGGCACTAAATGGCTTGCCATCTTGTTGGGAAAGGGCAATAAAAAAAAGCCAGACAGTGAATGAGTGACTTTCTAAAAGCCTACTGCGTGCCGAGCAGTGGGTGAGGTGCTTTGGTCCCTGTTCTTTCTTGTGACAGCATCATTCCTGCAAAGGTGAGCCGTGTCCCCTTACAGAGGAGGAAGCTGAGTCTCAGAGTGAGTGCGAGGGATTCGTCCAAAGTCAGACAGCTGGCAAGTGGCAGACCTGGGATGTGGACCCTGGGCAGATGGCACCATGGCCAGGGTTGTTTCCATTGCTCTGGTTGGGCACAGGAGGGGTTTGCCAGCGTACAGTTAGTGGTGGAGTAACGTGGAAGAAATGGGGCTGGTTCCAGCCCCTAAAGGATGGCCTTTTCAGAGGTCATTTCCGAGCTGGCGGAATTCTCTCCTGGTGATCTACACCCAGAGGATGCTTTTCCTGTGGTCATCCTCACGTGAGCCTTGCAAGGGAGGCAGGGGAAGAAATGGAAGTTCTGAGACAGGTTTAAAGTGATCTGCCTGGAGTCGCACAGCTGGATCTCACCAGATCTAAGATGCCACCGATTTTAAGATATTCCATTAGTTTGGGTACCGCTGTGAAAGAAAACATATCTAAAAGGCGGAGCCTAACAGGAGACTCCTTTAAAAATACATCGTGCTGCCAAGGGCCAGCTGTGCTTAGTATGGGATGTGCCACGTAGAAAGGGGCAGCAAGGATTCTTGCCTGCCTCGACTTTGGCTTTGGGTGCCGAGAGGACAAAAGTGGCTCCTCTGGGAATGTGAACTAACGGCTGGGGCTCACGCAAGTTGGTGGTCTGACTCCTGAGTCTAGCATGGTCCAGAAAAACTGCAGGGTTTAATGTCAAGTGGCCTCAATGCGGTAATCCCCAGGTTAGTAGGAAAAGCTGACCCCAGTCCCCTGGAAGGACTGGGTTCAGTCTAGGCTGACGTCGGTGGTGCAGCTCCGTGTACCGGAGGACACATTCTCATTTCAGGGAGGAGTGCCTCAGAACCAATGGAAGGCCTGGGGACACACACTTGGGTCCTGGGAATCCACGTGTCGAGTCCCCTCCCCTCCCCCAGGTGCCTCGCCGCCTCTTCCTCCAGTAGCTTCCATGTCACTCCTTGGAGGCCCAGAGCCATGCTGCCAGCCCCCTGTTGCTGTTTGCAGTCAACACTGCTGCATTTTGACATTGAACGTGGCCAATGAGCCATACTCCACCCTCACCAGCCCCTGATTGGCAGTGCAACAGCTCTCTGTTTGCAGACTGACTCTTCAGCACTGATACCTGGTCTGGTAATCACCCCCAGAAGCCCATCTGCTTCTTATGGACGCAGCTGCCTTTTAATTCTCCCCGGACAGCCATTTGTGCCGGCGAGCAGGGCAGGCAGGAGGGAGCGCCAGGCATCTGGCATCTGGGGAAGGAGCAGCGGGTGGACCGAGGCTGTGGGGCGGGGCTGTGATACGTGGAGGTTTCAGTGTCAAGTACAGTGCCCCCCATTTTCTGTTGCCTCGTCTCCAACAAACTCCCTCGTGTGGATACCCCGCCTGCTTTCCAAGAGGGCGCGCGATACATCATGCTCTCACCCTGAAAAGCTTAAAAACTAAAAGGAGGGCTGCCTTGGTGGGAAATTAAACCTCCAGCAGTTTATCAAAGGCATGTCTCTTGCGTTCCCACAGTCCTTTCATTTAGGAATTTTAACTTAACCACATCGCTAACAGATTGGAAAACCAGGCAGGCCAGTGGGAAAACCGACTCATGGATGGCTCATTTCAAGATTAAATTTAGACCTTGGTCAGAGAAGGCCTGTGGATTTTAACCTGATTGGAGCTTGAGTTCGTGAGAACAAAGTCACTGCTAATACGAGGAATCATTTTCATGTATCTTTGTGGTGTGTACAGACCCTCGCGCTTTTCCATGTGATTTTTTTGGATCAATTATTTCTCCCCACAAATTTTTGAGAGGTGGGAAAGATTATTCCATGTTCTAGACGGAATTAAGACAGACAGATTAAGGGCCTGCTGGGTGGCCAATCGGGACAGGGACTCCATCTCTGGGCCTTTGTTTTGTCCGCAAGAGATTGGGCATGGGGTGCCGCCAGACCGCCCAGATCCCGCCAGGACGGGGGCGGATTCTGAGGTTCACTGTGCTGTTTCCCTCCAGTCTCTAGAGTACAACATCTTTGAAGGCATGGAGTGCCGGGGCTCTCCGCTTGTGGTCATCAGCCAGGGGAAGATCGTCCTGGAGGACGGCACCCTTCATGTCACTGAAGGCTCTGGGCGCTACATCCCCCGGAAGCCCTTCCCTGACTTCGTTTACAAGCGTATCAAGGCACGGAGCAGGGTGAGTGCCTCCGATCTCATGGGTTGTTTCTATCATGGGTTAAGTTCAATTCCACAAACACGAAGTTCTTGGAGTCAGAATATCAAGGTGAGTCTGGAGGATTCAGGGATAAGAGAGTCTTTTTATTCTTGGAGTTCAGAATGTCACTGGAGGAGTCAGGCATGTCCCCAGCCAGCCAGATGGAAATGCGACTGCAGTATGTGCTGTCCTGAGGAGCGGGCACTGAGGTTCGGAGGAGGGAACCACTGCTGCGGAGTCGTGGTGCAAAGTATCATGGGGAGAGGGCATTTTGAGTTGGGTGTTGAAGGTTAAGTAGAAGTTTGGCAAGTCAAAGAAGGGAGACAAGGGAATCAGGTAGAGAGACTGTGAGGAGTATAGAAACTGTACAGTGTATTCAGGACATGGTGAACGCGACAGCACTGGTGCTTGGGGACTGTGAGGCAGGGAATGGGTGGAGCTATTAGGGAATTAAAGGGAAAGTAAGATTGGAAAGTTAGGGGCCAGATCTTGGAACATGAGACCAGATCCTCTTCGCAGTGTACTTGGGAGTTCCTACAGGGTTTAAGGTGAAGTGCCTTGGGGGAATAAATGGGAAGCACTGTTAGTTTTTTGTAGAGTAACCAGTCACCCAAGACACACCTTGGGGGAGCTTTGCCCCAGAGCCAGGGGGCTGGCCCCATGTGACATCTGTCCCTGCCGAGCCCCCACATACGGAGCGCTCTCCATTCTCAAAGCTCACAGGCCCATGCTGAGCCCTGTTCCTCCCCCATCAGGAGAGTTGCCAGGGAGACGTCCTCTGTGAATGTGGCCTGAGTTCAGGGGGCTTTTGTGTTTTGCAGCTGGCGGAGCTGAGAGGGGTTCCTCGCGGCCTGTATGATGGACCTGTGTGTGAGGTGTCCGTGACACCCAAGACAGTCACCCCAGCCTCCTCGGCTAAGACGTCTCCAGCCAAGCAGCAGGCCCCGCCTGTCCGGAACCTGCACCAGTCTGGATTCAGCTTGTCCGGTATGGTTATGGTTTGGTCGGGACCCAGCCCTGCGGCGCCCTGCCTGGTGGAGCTGGCGGGGCTGGAGTCACCTTTGTGGGTGGAGAAGAAGCAGAAAGGAAAGATACTCTCATTCTTCCTAAAGATGTAATTCACGGTGAATGGTGGGTTGGGTTTCAGGATCTTGACACGAGTCTATAGCACGTAGGATGGCATGATGTATTCACTGTGTGTCAGACCCAGGAGATTAGAGGACATTTTTTAATGCATTTATGTCCATCGACAAAAAGGATATTGTGGTATTTTAGGATTCTCTTCTCCCTCACATGTACAGTGTATTGGAGTGGCTCATCTTGTGGAGTCTAGAGTTTCTACAGCTTAACTTCATAGCCCAGAAGCTGAGAGTGCCTCAGTCTCCTCATCTATAGAATGGGTATAATGGTAGTAGTTATCTCATGGGGTTGTTATGAGGAGTTAAGTGAGTTAATATACACGCAAAGTGCTCAGAATACAGCCGTTTGATAATTGTTAGCTATTTGTCTGTATAAAATACCAGGGAAGGTGAGAGGAAAAGGGATCAAATATTAGAGCTTCCTTATTTCGAATTCCTTCCACTCTTTCATCTGACCCATGACTAGAAACCTTCCGCTTTCCTAGCTCCCCGAGCCACAGCTGTGCATCCGAGCTTCTGTGGCGTGTTAAAGAAACAGCGAATCAGATACATTTTTTTTTCTTGTCATATATACTGGTTTTTAGAAAGTTGCCATATATAGATTACCCGTTTGCAAAAAATTTGAAAACAAGGAACAGTAGCTTTTTCATCAGGTGACATGGGCATGGTGATAGCTGTGCTGTCTTATCTCACCGGGCCATCCAGGTGGAAGGGAGCATCATCACTCCTCCTGAGTACCCCGTAGACGTGTGCTCTTAGGGAACAGAATGCTGCACCTTCACAGAAGCCACGGGCAGTGTGACCAATGAGAGCAGGGGCAGGATGTAGTCTGAGTCAGTCAAAAGCCTGAGACATGGTGCTAGTTTATAGATAGCTTTACTTCCCCAGTCGGTGGATCCAGCGAGCTTCTGCTGTGGTTCTTCGGCCACCTGAGGCTCATCCTTTTTTTTTTTTTTTTAAATAGTTTAAAACTTTTGGTGAGGTTTTAGGAGGACAAAGAATGGGTCAGACACTTTTCTCCCAAGCTGTGTTCTTTCTTTCTTTGACACTCATTTATTATCTCTCTTTGTGTATCAGGAATTGAGGTTTTGGCAGGGCTCTAGTCTTCTCTGGAGACACCAGGGGAATCTGTTTTCTTGCTCATTCAGGTTGCTGGCAGCACCAAGCTGTGTTATTTGGACTTAAAGCAGCGATTTGTGTAGCTCTGCCTCTGACCCGCCCCTCTCTCCTCTCCAGGCGCCCAGATTGATGACAACATCCCCCGCCGCACCACCCAGCGCATCGTGGCTCCCCCTGGCGGCCGTGCCAACATCACCAGCCTGGGCTAGAGTCCCAGGGCAGTCTTCTGCTTGGGGATGGGGGAATGGGACACCCAAGGACATTCTGAGACTTTCTTCCTTCCTTCTTTCCTTCTTTTTTTTTTTTTTTTAAGAGCCTGTGATAGTTACTGTGGGGCAGCCAGTTCCTGGGGCTCCCTCTCGGGCCCCGCACTCCATCCCTCACCCGGAGTCACCGATTTTGCTCACCCACGTTCATACATAGCTACGAATGTCACACCCAAGCCTATCCACCAACCCCGCACACGGGATCGCCTCCAACACTCAGACATGCGAAACAGCGCAAATCACAGTGAGGGTGTTTCTCATCTCCAACCTCTGTTGTAACCTGTCATCATCTTCCTTTTCATTGGGGGAGGGGAAGATAAAGTGAATTGCCCAGAGCTGCCTTTTTCTTTTTAAATGTTTAGAAAAGTTTTCTTCGTGGGGCTGGGGAGGGGCGGGTTTTTTTGTTTTAACTACTAAATTGGAAAGCCTAATTCAATGTTAATACAAGGGGTTTGAACTGGACATCCTGATGATGCAATTGTGCAACCATCAAGCTGATTCAGGGTGGCGGGCAGACTCGTGTCCCTCCTGAGAGGCTGTAATGTCCACCCTGCCATCCTGTCATCTTCTGGGTCAACTGTTAACAAAGGGCAGGCTTTCTTTCTGGCCTAGATTTTGCTGTAGATGAAACCTTTTTAGGATTCTCTTCTCTCTTCACCTCTTTTCTGCTCTCTCTCTCTCTTGCTTTTTCATTCGTTGATATTGTCACACGTCTGGCTCTTTGTGTTTCCTCCAGCCCTTGTCTCTGAGATGCTGATTTTTCCTCCTCTCTCCCCACCCTGCCCCGCACCCCATGGTCTTCTCCAGTGACCAGGTCTCCCATTTCACTGTGGTCCTAAAAACCCGCCTGGAAGGATGTGTGAGCTTTGTCATCACAACCGTCATAACACGCTGTCCTAGTCCACAGGAGACGGGTGCTCCCCACCCGCATCACCGGGATGTGCGTTTGAGTTTGAGTTGCTTCCCGGGTGTCAGGAAGGGCCGAGTTACTCACCCACGCTCTCACAAGTGGGCCCGGAATAGACCTCAGACAGTGCCGAGATGCTGAGGAAGCATGAGGCTCCAGGACATGAGAGGTTTTCCTCTGTGCAGTTCTAACTGGCTAAGGACACGATGGAATCTATAATTCGAGCCCCGTAACCCGAGTGAGCCAACCAGCTGTAAGCCAGCCACCTGCTCCAAGTCCCACCTGAGTATCTTCTGGGATTCCAGAACACACGGGGCTTCTCACTTCGTGGGGGGAGGGTGGAAAAAAAATTTTTTTCCCCAATTCTTTAGAAAGACATCCTGCAATGTAGGGAATTCTCCTAAACTCAGAAAGCCCTTGGGAAATTTGACCTAAAGTCCATTCTGGTTTGCAAGAGGGAAAATCTGTCGTGAGTCAGAACTGTTAGGAGGAGAAACCCTGGCAGATTGGATGCGTGGCCCCTTAGAGACCGCAGGTGATCGGATCTTGTGTCCACAGCCCACCCTCGATTCGAGTCTCAGAGACGCTTTCCACTAGCTGCCTTGTGCCCGTCCCTGTCTCTGCTGATCTGTGTCGCACCTCCTTCCAAACGTGTTTACAGATTCTCCTAAGCAGTGCTATGTTTGCCAGCTTTTATAAAACCAAATCTGCTTTTGTAAATCGTAACAGAAAAAAAGTAGGTTACGCCCATCCAGCATTTCACTCGACTCTCCACACATTTTGCCTTTGGGGTTATGGTTGGGGTTGATTTTTTTATTGTTGTTGCTGTTGTTGTTTATTTGTTATTTTAAAAGTAAATCGCACTTTTAAAGAATAATTGGTTAACTTAATATATTTGCTTTTTTTTTTTTTCTCACCTGCGCTTGGAGGAAATTTGAACCAGTTGGAAAAAAAAAATTTTGTTTCAATTCTAAGAAACGCTCGCAGCTCTCTTGTATTCACTTGAGTCTTCCTGTTTTTCCTGTCCCAGGTCATGGTCACTTTGGTTATTCTGATCGTTTCCTTAAAACCCGAAGATTTCCGCAGGCTGTGTAAGCATGTTTACCTGTTGGCCTGCTCTGTGTGTCTGTTAAATGAATGTCATGTGTAAATGCTAAAATAAATCCACAGTGTCTCAGAACTGAGTAACTGCAGTGACTTGATGCTCTAAACCCGTGTAGGCTTTACTCATAGCTGGTTTCTAACCCTTGGAATTGTGATTGTGACCACGAGTGGACGAACCTTCAGTGCTAAAGCTGATTATGTGTGTAGCCAGAAGAGTACCTTTTTTTTTTTTGGTAACCACTGTCTTAATGGCAAAATAATTATGGTTAAAAAAAAAGTCTCGTGTTTATTATTCCTTAAGAACTCTGTGTTATATTCCCATGAAACGCCTAATAAAGCAAAACGTGGTGGTTTCAGGGTGTGTCTGTGTTGAGATGTTCAAGGAGGCCGCTGCTTGGCCCGGGTCTCCATCACAACTTCCCTCCCTGAAATGTTCTGGATGTCTCCGGCCTCGTGTTTTGTTGACTGTGCCAATGTAGGGGTCTTTTCACTGCATGTCGCAGGTGGTTTGGTCCAGGCCCCTGAGGTGTGATTCTGAGCAGAGCTCTGCGTGGCGGAGCTGAGTCTCAGAAGTTCACAGACTCCACCCTGAGAGGCCGTGGGGGCCTCCGCAATCAAGCTGCAAATGCAAGTCGGAAGTGGGGATCAGTGGACCAGATAGGTAGTGTAGTGACCCCCGGGCTCTCTGCATCCTGAGAGTTTGTTCACGCTGGGAAATCCTCAAGCCCCAGGGGGGTGTGGAAGGAAAGAGGCTGAGGCTTGTGGGCTGGCATCCAGAGCTCAGTCAGGGGGTGTGCAGCACACGTTCCTCTGCCCCCAGCAAGTGCCAAGGATGCATGTTGCAGGCGGGGATGGAGGCAGCCATGCCGACCCCTGCGTATCAGATACTTGGTTCCCACAGTTACCCTGCTACCTGCTGCTTGTATCATTGGTTCGGAAAACCCTGAATGAAGAGGATGAGTGCTCGGGCCGCCCCCACCCCCTCCCCCAGGCCTGTTACACGGTTGATGAGGTCTTTTTCTCTCCTCTTGTGAATTTCCATCCAACCCTGTCCCGACAGGACGGGAGGTGATTTACAAAATATGTATACCAGACCAGACTCGTATAAACAGAGCATTTGAACAAAGAGGAAAGTCAGAGCAGGAAAAAGATTAGGTCTGAGTTTCGTTGGTACCTCACGGCTGTGAGGTGGTAAATTGGCGAGGGAGCTCTGGAGTTCCAGCAAGAAATACCAAGAAGAGGGAAACATGGCTAGAAGACCGGATAACATTTATGGTGATCGGAAGAGAAATTAGTCCTTCAAAAGGAAAACAGAGATTCCTGGTCCTCAGCGCTGAGGGCGAGTCCTGCCCGCCCCTGCATTCCAACCAAGGAGCCACATCCTTGCACGCCTAGGGTGGCTGTTACCCTGTCTTCCTTGGATGCTGTTGGCAGCGCCCATGATTCGGAATTGAATCTGTCGAGGAAAGAAGGGTTACAAGGGCTCCCCTGACATCTATGGGACCCGTGACAAGAGTTAACATGGAGATCCCAGACCCTCAGCCCACCCTCCTGTCCCACCCGAGCTCAGCCCACCCCAAGACAGTCCTCATGCTCAAGTCTGCAGACGCCCCAGCCTGTGTGTCTGAGTTCCGCCCACCCCCTAGCAACCAGCCACGCCAAGAGCTTCGCACACCTGCCATGAGGTCCTTGCTCTGACAGGCAGGCCTAGCAGAGGCCTGGGGAGCCGCTGGGAGCAGGCTTGTGTGCACATGAGTAGGGAATTGTGGGGCAGTGGCCAGAGAGCGGGCACGCCAAAGAGGGGAGGCCCATGGTGCCCTGTGGCTAAACCACGGGGCTGGGTATAGAGCTCTGGTGGTTATGATTTAATCCAAAGACAGATTTTAGAGCATCTGGAAAAAGTAAGTGGAAAACATATCCTTCAGGGGGTGGTTTTGTGTTGTGCTGGCATTGAGTTGAAGGTTATCTCCTCCGGCAAGTTTCTGGAGCACACATAATCCATGAGAAAAGGCAGATCTGTTCCTTTCCCATAACAGAGATGGGGTTACATTTTGACGGTGCTACTGATGAGGTATGAATGTTTGGGAAAGCTGTTTAATTTCGACAGGCCTTAATTAATGTCTGCAAGATAGAGGTGATGTTATCCACCCAGCCTAACTCCTGTGATAGACAAGCCATCGATCAGACACGGTGCAGAGGAGAAAACTGCGAAAGAACAATAGGAAACTGTGGAAAACTCCTAAGTGTCTCTCTTGAGGTAGAAATGGATTAGCAGGTGAAGACATGACCACCAAGGTCTTTAAGTTGTCCGCAGAGATGGCAGAATTACGAGACATCAGAGATGGTGTCGACTGGGAAGACAATCTATTGATTGAGGTCACACTGATAATACCTGACATTATTATGTGCCAGGCTCTGCTCTAAGGGCATTTCACATGTTGACTCAATCTTTGCAGCAACCTAGTAGAAGGTACCACGATTTTTGCCAACTTAGAGATGGAAGCACAGTTAAGTGACTTGCTCAGAACAAGGCTTTGACTCCATTCAGTCTGGGGCCAGCGTCCAGGTTTATACTGCCTTGATTCCACTCTCTTATGAGGCATCGTCTGCTTACATAGGGTGGGAAAACAGATGGAAAGTGCCACAGAGTGAGTGCACAGCTGGTGGAGGAGACTCGTGGAGGAAAATCACGGACAAACAAGAGTTTTACAGAAATAGGGGCCTATAAAATGCTCAGGAAGCCAGGAAAAAATCATTTCAAGATGGGCAAAACCTTATAAAGGAAAACAATAATAATTTGAAGGCATTATGTTTTATATACCAGATTTGGGGAAATTGGATTGATTTGGTAAAAAATTACAAATGTGTGTATATGTGCAAATAGACGTATATATAATTACTTTTTTTTAATAAGGATCTCAAAGGAGTGAGCAAAATAATGTCTGTTGGAAATACTTGGAAGAGGAGCGAAGGGAGAGCAGTGTCATTTTCTGGAGATTTGCCGTCAGGAGAGGGCTGGAGCCGTCAGGAGAGGGCTGGAGCCAGCAGGACGGGGCTGGCAGGTACCGCCCTCAGCAGTGAGGAGTGTGGCCTCCACTAGGGCCTTTGAGCCTCACAGGGCTGGTCATGGCATGAGGGGCCCTCAGAAGGAACACCAGGAGGGTTGAAGACCAAACACTAAGCCATATAAAGCTTCGAGTAATTGATGACACTGAGATGATTCCCGTGATTAATTTGGGCGGCTAAGCCCCGTTCCCACCCCCCACAGCAGGCTGCTGGATGGTTCTGTGTGGTGGGTGAAGTAGATCAGGATGTGGGCCGTTTGTGTAACTGCAGCATGCGCGCGGCTTAGCAGTGAGGAGTGTGGCCTCCGCTCAAGGCTTTGGGCCTTGCAGGGCTGGACATGACATGAGGGGCCCTCGGGAGAAGCGGCCTGACCTCCTCCACTGATGACCTTCAGCTTCATCTCGGGACTCTGGGGACACCAGGGACCCTCGCTGGCACCCAAGTGTGGACCCCTCAGGGGGAAAGGGGGCAGGAGGGGAGAACTTCTTGTCCCTCCTGGGCTCTTCAGGGTCCATCCCTCCTCCGCGCAGTGGACGTCACACCAAGCTATCTTTCTGAGGGTGCGTCCCTGGGAGTTTTCCAATCACTCCACAGGTTTTCCGTTTACATCGCCCAGCAATTCAGAAGGACTCTGGGGACCCAATAAGCCCATTAAAGAGGTCAGCCTACTGTGGTGGCGCACTCCCTCTGCTGGAGACATCCATCTTTTATCTTTTCCTAGACACTTAAGTGTTAGGTGAGCAGGCGCGGAAGGTAGTCCCGGCCTGCTTGGTCTCTCAGGAGAACCAGGAGGAGACCAGCCGGCCACCTGCTGGGATGCACCGCGGGGGTCCTGCCTGGATCTAGGGAGACGACTCTTGGCTTTAGCTTCCACTCTCTGACCGCCCCTTTTGACATCATCACCTTTAGTCTCGTGACTTACTTGTCTTACGGCTGTTGGCCTCCTTAGCATCCCACCCCGCCCACATGGCAGGCACTTCAACTCTCTTACTAGTAACCTCAGAGTCCTCCAACCCATGTTCTCCGATTGTCCCTGCTGAACCAACCCCAGCTCTGGATCTCCAGTCATAGCAGCCCTGCCCCTGCACCACTGTCTCCATCCAGAGCACCAACGCCAAAGGACAGACACAACCCCACTCAGGTGGAGGACTCCCTAACGCCTGCCTCATTCATCCCCGCCCTGTACCGGATCCTGAGAAATGAGAATTCATGACCCACCCTTAACTGCCTGGCCTCTCTCCAAACCACAGCTGAGATCTGGGAGGCCCAGGTGCTACTGTATGTGAATGAGAAAGATTGCCAGCCATATCAGTAAACAAAGGGTGCTATGGCCATCAAGTCATCAGCTGCCACTGCCTGCCACCCCCAACAGTGTGCACAGGGAACTCGGGATGGAGACAAGCATCTGGGAGCCCGGCCTCTGCAGCCACCTGCAACGGTGCCCAGCCCCGAGGGGACTCAGGATGGGAAAGAACGGGATACTGGCCCCAGACAGCTAAGATGCATCTCAAAGGAATGAGTTCAGTGAGCCCAGACCTTTGTAACTTCCCATATATAACAAAGCGCTAAATTCCTTTTTTTTTTTTTTAAATTAACAGTAATCTTCTGATATTCTGACTAACCAGTCTTTGTGGCAAAACTCCTATATATCCTGGCTCCTCCCTGTTTCTTTGAAACAGTCTCTTAGAGCTATCTGAGAGGCTGCTTTCCGGGTCCAAATCCTCAGAAAATCTGCCAAATAAAACATAATTCTCAACTTTCACACTGTGCATTTTTTATCAACGTGGGCAACAGGGGACCGTTGACCTGAAACAAAACAGACTCCCAGATATTTCTATGGCAAAGGTGGGTTTATTTGGGATCAGCAAAGAATTGCAGTTTAGGGTCTGCAACAGGGTGAGACACGCCCAGTCCCCCGCAGGGCAAAGGAAAGAGAACGTTTTTATTTTTGAATCCAGGAAAAGGAAGTTGGGAGCCTCTAGTAAACAAAGAGAACTTGGCTTCCATTGGCTGAGCTCTTGCCAGGAAAGAGGAGTCTGTCTGCTTCCTGTTGGGCTCCGCTATCATCTCAGGGCAGGACAGCTCCTCCTGCTGGCCTCCCAACTCTGCTTAATTGAGCTTTCTGTGTGTTTATTATTTACAGGACTGTGGAAAGCCAGTTCATCCAACTTCCTTTCTTTTCTCCGTTGTCACCCACATGATGTCCTTCTGGACATCTCTCTCTTTCTCTCTCTTTTTTTTTAATTGAAGTACAGTCAGTTACAATGTGTCAATTTCTGGTGTACAGCACAGTGTCCCAGTCATGCATACACATACATATATTCGTTTCCATACTCTTTTTCATTAAAGGTTATTACAAGATACTGATTATTGTTCCCTGTGCTCCAGAGAAGAAATCTGTTGTTTTTTTAAATCTATTTTTATATGTTGTGGTTAACATTTCCTCTGGGCATCTCCCCTGTGCTGCTTTGCCTTGACCAAGCCGCCCACTCCCAAACTCTGTATATGAGCTTCACAACAAATAAACTCACTCACATGATTCAATAAACTCCCATCCTTACCGAACACTCTCCCCTACATCTTTGTCTCAGAAGGAAACCTGGTCCCCCTTCCTAAGGACAGGATTTTGTCTTTAGTCTTCTCAGGAGGGGCTTCCTCTGCATGTAACTCCCCGTGTTCTTCAGGTGATGAGGGTTGATGTTCTCGCTCCTCCAGCCTCAACACTTCTCCCACCCTCTGCCATCTGGTCATGCTGCCCCCACCCTGCTCCCTGCTATTATCTCCTGACTCGGAGACACTTCTCATTTATTGAAGGCTTTGGTGTCAAACACGGCACAGTTTTGCTCTCCACCATCCGTCGGAGTTACTTCGACATCTGTGTAGATGACCATCCAGTGTCCTAGACTTTTGACTTTGTGATCTATTCTCCACTCTAACTTAGCTATCTACTTCCCTGGGCTATTTCGTTTCCCCAGATGCTCTATTTGCTGAAATCACAGCACCTCTCTGACCAATCCCCTGGTCCTTTTGGTTGACTTGTTCAAATAGTTCCATTGCTCCTGTTCTCTGCCAGCCCCAGGTCCTTCTGTCCATCACTCCATCTGTCTTCTCCCTCCACGAACTTCCTCCTGACTTCCCTCCCCATCTTACTTAGAGTCCATGGTACATCATTTCATTCATTCTTTTGCCAACACTCCAACCCCTTGACCTTTGTCCTGTCATTGTACCCTCTCTGTCAAATTGCAAACCCAGGGGAACCCAATCACCCTCTCCGTAACTTGGGTATGAACCAGAGTTGTGCTGGAGGAAACTCACAACCAGGAAGGCTGCCATCCTGAGACGATCGTGGCACAGACTCCAGCTGCACCCTGAGCACGGAACGCTTCCGGGGATCCTGCTGTTTCTCCCCATAGGCTGCTGTCCTGTATTCTGCATCTCAAACCTCTGTCCCTCTTTCCCCACCAAGTCCTCTTCAGGAGACAGCCTTGCTTCTCACTTCGCAAAGAAGGTGTAAATCAGTAAGCAGAAGCTTCTTTGACATCTCTCCGCCAGACGAATAAAACTGTCTGCAGCGGTGCCCACGGACCCCAGCTCCTTCCCCAGCCCCTTCCCCAGCCCTACATTTCATCCCAGTCCGTCCTAGGCCGACAGTCTCCAAGCTCTGCTGATTTCTTCCCCTGCCAGCCGCACCCATCTTCTCAGAAAACTTTCTCATCCGTATCTTCAGTCTCTCTCTCTCTATTAATTTTATCAACACTGAAACATGTCCAAATATCTTTTTAAAAAAAGCCTTCCCCTAACTCTTTAAAAAATTTTCAATTATTCTTTTTTTTGGGAGAACTTTTTACAATTTCACATTTTTATTTATTTATTTATTTGAGGGGGAGGTAATTTTTTTAAAATTCATTTTTGATGGAGCTACTGGGGATTGAACCCAGGACCCTTGCGTGCCAGGTATGCTCTCTACCACTGAGCTACACCTTCCGCCCCTCTCCGTGACTCTTACATTTCCATTCTGATACTATTCTAATTTCTGCACCTCTTAGGGCCAGTTTTCTTGGGTGACGTATATAGATTCACCAGATCCATTTTCTTCCACCTCCCATTTACTCCTTAACGTATTCAAACCCTGAATAGACCACACATGAGCTCCCTGTTACTAAATCCAAGGGACATGCTTCCATCTTCATCTTAGCTGACTTCTTAGGGGCACTTGGTGGGTGCAGTTGACGGCTCTCCTCTTCCTTTAATGCTCATGTCACTTGTTTTATTTTCTTCTTATCTCTCCAGCCATTATTCAGGATTCCTTGCCGGCCCTTTCTTCCCTAATTGGCTTGGTACTTAGCATGCTTCCAGGCTCTGTCCTACCAGCCTTTTAATCTCACTTCATTTTGCATTCTCTCCCTAGGCAATCTCCTCTGCTCCTATGGTTCACTTTCTGTCTACGTGAAAATGACTGCCAAGATGTGACAATGACTTCTTCTCCAGGTCAAACCCATACAAACCTCAGTTGCATGGTTAAAGGGCACCTTAAACATACGTGAAGTACGTAAATCTTTGTCTTCGTTCCCTCACAAATCTGCTTCAACCTCAGTGTTTCATAAAATTGAAGCCAAAAGCCATTTAGTTGTTTCCAACCAGCACTGGTGGTCATCTTCAATTCCTAGCTGTCCTTCACCCATGCTGCACAAACGATCTCCACGGTCCCCTGACTCTGCCTCTCTGGTAGCTCCCAGATCTGCAGTCTGACCTCTGTTCCCGCTCTCACCCTCCGCTCTGCTCCTCTGCCTGTGGTCTCAGCTCCCATTATTACCCTCCTAGGTAACTGAAGACTCTCTCAAGTGGTTCTAGTGCATCCACTTTTATTCGGTTTGTTTAACTTTTCTTGACTGAGGTATAGAGACAAAAAATGGTGCAGGTTTTAGGTGCACAATTCACTGAATTGTTTAGATGTGCACACCCATGTAACCAGTGCCCCAGTTCAGATACAGAACATTTCCACCACCCAGAAATTTCCCCGTCTGCCTTTCCAGTCAACACCCACTGCAATAACCCCAGCCCCAGCCTGGGGCCACCAGTCTTCTGACATCCAGCACCACAGTTTACTTTTGTCTGTTCTAGAGTGTCATCTATATCAAATCATAAAGTATGTCATTTTTTACATCCAGTTTCTTTTGCTCAGTATAACGGTCATGAGATTCAGGAAATCCTTCTTTTGCTTTGGTGGGAAGCATTCCACTGTATGAATATATTGTAATTTGTCCATTAACCAATGGATGGATGCATAGGCCGTTTTCAATTTTTGTCTATTGTGAATAAAGCTGCTATGCATTTTTGTATGGCCTTTGTGGATATATGTTTGCATATATATTTTTAAAAAATTACTGATTGTTACAAAAAGCAGACAAAATTTATTAAAAACTCAAAAATTTGAACAATACCATAAACAAGCTGGACTAACGAACGTATATGGAATCTAGACTTGGTATCACATTTCACATCATTTAATTAATTCTTTATTATTATTTTATTGAAGTGTAGCCATTTTACAATCTTATATTAGTTTCAGGTCTACGACAGAGTGATTCAATATTTTTTACTGATTATGCTCGGTTTAAAGTTGTTATAAAACAGTGGTTGCACTTCCCTGTGCTGTACAATGTATCCTTGCTGCTCATTTATTTTATATATAGTAATTTGTATCTCTTAACCATTTACCTCTATCTTGCTCCTCCCGGCAAAAAGTTTCTATCAGTTCTCAGAGACTCATTTGCAGATCTGTCGTGGGACCACTTACTGAAACGCTGCGATGTTCACGAAGGGCTACTTCACTGGCATCATTACCACTCCTCCTCTTCCTCTTTCCCAGTTCTCCATCTTCTTGTCCACACCGCCCTCGGCTCCCACCAGCCCCATAGTGGGCAGTAGTCCTTTCCCTGATTGCCTTTCAGTGACTTTAATACGGGTCCTGTCTGCTCTTGTGGTGCCCTTTCCCTCCTGGGTGGCAGGCCTGTGACGAGGTGATAATCTCCCTTAACAAAATATTTGCTGAGGAATTTGGAAGGAAGCCTATTAAAAACTTAGCTCTGGCCGGTTGCACGGTTCCTCCACTAGGTGGCAGCAGTGCACGCGCTGTGCGAGCTAGGTTCCCCAACCTCGAAACCGCGCAGGAGCAGAGCCCTGAGCGCAGCCCCCAGGTCGGAGAGCAGCCCCTTGCCGAGCAAGCACCCAGGGGCTGCCTGATGAATGGGCTGCGTTCTGGCTGTGGAGAGACCAGTGGATGACTCCGAGTGTGGAGAGTTTTATGCAGTCATGCAAAGGCGGTGTGTAGAGTTAACAAGAGTCCCGAAAATAGAGTTAACCGCTAGGGGCCGAAGGCTCGGACTCCCGCATTAATAAGATGGTCTCCCTGAGAGAGGTGGCCTGTTCCCTGAGTTTGCAGCCGTGCTGTCAGTTCGCCAAGCAGACACGATGGGGCACGGGCTCTTCATTTCTTCTCGCAGCCTGTTTGGGTGTTTCATGCAGGTGCCCTGCGGTCAGAGTCAGTCTCTGTCTCTCTCTGACTCTCTCATTGTCAACAGAGGTCCTGCAAAGTTACCAGCGACCGGTCACGCGGTCACCGTAGTTCACCCCATTCCCTCCTGTCCGGGTCTCCCCCTCCCCGCCCAGACTCGGCTTTCCTGCCGGGCAGGGCTATGAGGCTGCCCACTGTCGTTTAGGATAGGCTGGAAGTCACGGTTTCTCCACTACAGAGCCCTGTGCCGGAGAGCTCTTCTCTTTACATTTATATTTTAACTGAGTCAACGTGTTATGATAACGGGGCTAGGCAGTATCTTCGCTGCTTGTACACCACGCACGCACATTCATTTATCTGTACTAATTAAGGCTTAGCATCCTCAATGAACGCTACATAAGGACAAGTAAGCTTTTAAAAATAACTATTTAAAAACAGAAGTAATACATGTTAAATGTTAAAAGAAAACCACAAAGAGGGAAATACGTTTTGGCAGGTATGTTCATCCATTTCCCCCACACCCTTAAGCTGACATCATTCTGTACATACTGTACAGAAATAGTTCTTAATAATATCATTTTTAATGACTGGTTAGTACTCCATTCTAAGGAAGTAGAATATAGTTAACTAATCCCTTGTACTTGGGCAGTTATGTTAATTTTCATTTTTTTCTATTATACTTAATTCTTTAATGACCACACTTGAAATAAATCTTTGTATTCATTCATGGGTTATAACTTTAGTACCAAGTGCTGAAAGATAATTCATGCATATTATTGTTTAACAGAAAACTGACATCAATTTGTTAGAATTTTATTTGGATTTTTGGATAAATTCTTGTAACTGAGATTGGTCTATTTTTAACGTACATGCTAATTCTGTCAGCTTTTGGCTTTAGTGCGACCGTATCTTCTTAAACGAATTGGGACTGTTCCCTTTGCTTCTATGCTGCAGGCTAGTTTACGTAGCAGAAGAATTCTCTCTGGTTTGAAAGTTTGAAAAGATTTGCCCATAAAACTGTCTGAGCTCAGAGCCATAACTAGGTTATAAATGTATGCAATTAAGGGGACGTGGTTTGTTTTGCACGCGGGCACTGGAGGATTACCAAGGGCTTGATGTATTGAAGAGGCCTCCTTAACGTAATAGGGCTCCTTGACACCAGTTAGAAAAGATGAGCTCAGCTTTACGCTCTCCGACTTAGGGCTTTCCTGTATCAGGGGGAGTCACACAGGCTTGATCAGCGACGGCTTCCCGGCTTCCCGTAAAAGATGTAAGATGTACTTTGACCAGGAGAGGCCTCTGGCTGTGTCTTTACCAGCAATGGAAGAAACCATGGTGGAAACTCCTCTTAGTCAGGACTGGGTAACCCAACACTGGCACGAGGTGAGGGAACCTGACACGGACTGATGGGAACAGAGCACCCCACCTCAGCGGGGGGCTCGCCTTCCCAGAGACACAGCACGGCCTGGAGCCGGCGCTCCTGACCGTAAACCCCCAGTTAGCAATGTCAAGGCAGCACCTGGTCTTCACCCAGCATCAAAACGCCCTTCTTCACGGGCCCATCAATTCCTGTTGCCTGTTTCTTAGGGCCTGCTCTGTGGATCTGCTCATTGAAACGTGAGCCTGGAGGGAGGGGAAATTCACTAGCACCCCACCCAGGCCAGCACCTCGCTGTCCTGGGAATCCGTCACTCTCGGGAAGCTGATTTTAAAGCTCCCATTCTCATGGGACTTTGGGGCAAGGAAATGAGATGCCACTGAGCTTTGTGTGAGCAGGGCTCACCCTCCTGCTTGCTGTCAGCCATCACACATTTCTCTGTCTGCTTCTTCCTGCCCATGGGGACCAGCTTCTGCTCCCCTGCACACTTTGTTTGCAGGTAGATTTGGCTTGCTCTGATACAGACCTAACTTTCATGATCTGACAGCTCGATTTCCTGCAGATCAGGGGTCCCAGATACTGAGGTCGGGGTTATCTCTGGCCATGCAGCTCTGGTGCTCCGGGGTCCACCCTGGCCCTGTCCACCATGATCAGGGATGGTGTGCATCATATATTACAAAGTGGCCCCCCTACTGAAGAATAGCACAGATCACTGTGGAGTGTTCTTGGCATGGCCCCCATGTGGAGGGTGAGCAGAGAACGTCCTGTATCAAAACTTGGACAAGGAGAGAGAAGGAAAATGTAAATGCCGTGGTGGCGGCAGAAGCTCAGAGGAGATGCTCCTCCTTTTTCCCACTCTGCCTGCTTGTTTGGCATCCGTGCAGATTTCAGGATGGAGGTAGCAGAGCGAGGTCAGAGAGCCTGGAGCAAGTTCAGGTGGAAGATGTCGCCACATGGGTGACCTCAGGCAGGAAGCCCCGCTCCCTCCAGCCCCACCCCCGCCCAGGTGATACAATTTATTTAGACAATTGGGAGGAAACCCGGTTTCCCTCTGAAGCCTGTATTTGATTACTACCTGGTCTTTCATTCGCTGTATATGCAGCTTCCTCTTTATTCCGAAAGCACACGCATGTGGCGCATTAGGGTGTCCTGTACATTTGCCCACAGGCACTAAGACAGACCAATGCTTTCCCCAGACACAGGACGGCAGCTGTGCGCAGTGCGGCCAGCGTTTGCCTGCGTCCACAGCAGCCCTCCTGTCTTCACACCTTAAGTCACCTTGCAGAGTAACCGTCAGACCTGTGCCTGGCGACCGCTCTCCCGTCTCCCTGAGTGCTGGGTGGGATCTCGGGCAGTTTTCTGCCTCTGACCGTATCTCCACTCGTGATTGCTCTGGTCTCAGAACCTCTATAACTTGAATTCCATACCCGCATCTCACCGGACTGCGAGTGTGAAAGTGCTCACTTTAAAACAGACACCTGTACGGGGTGGGTGTAGCTCAGCGCATGCATTGCGCGCACGAGGTCCTGGGTTTAATCCCCAGTCCTTCCATCAAAACAAAACAAAACAAAAAATACCCCAAAATACCCATGAAAAACAGACACCAGATTTTACTAACTTTGTATCTCCCACGTGCTGGGGTGAAGCTTGAGTCTTCTCAGATTGTCCCCTAGTTACTTCTGGAAGTTACCCCACGTCCTCTCTGTCTCTGGTAGAGGACCCGTGTCTCTGTTGCCACAGGAAGATGGTGTCACTGGTTGCCACTCAGTGCCACCTGGTGTCAGAGATACCTGGCATGGGGATGCCGTGGGGGTCCAGGTGGAGGAACTGTCTTTCCCCAACCCTGTCATACTCTGGGGAGTGAAAACTCAGCCACAGAAGTGGTTCTCCATCTTGGCTGGACATTGGAATTGCCTGGAAACTCTACAAATTCTGATGCCTGGGCCCTGGAAATCCGCATTCTGCTTTAATTGGTTTGGGGGTACAGCCTAGAACTTGGGAGTTTTTAAAGCTGCCCAGATTCTGACATGGTTGGGGTTGACCACCACTCTCTTGCTACTTACAGTACGGTTTGCAGGCCAGGAGCATGGGCCGTCCCTGGGAGCATGTAGAAATGCAGACTCTTAGCCTTTCTCCTGCCCCACCCGACCCACTGAGTCAGCATCTGCATGTAAACAAGCTCCCAGGAGATTTGTGTTCTTGTGAACGTTTGGGAAGCACGGGCTTGGACCCTGATGGCAGTCACCCAGAACGAGAACTTAGCTGACAGTGATCAGCTGTGTCCTGTCGAAGCAGCATATGTGTCCTTTAACTTCAGTGTGTTTATACTTGTCTTCTTGTCTTGAGAAGTCCCACCTGGGCCTCTCACATCGCAAGGACTGGCTGCTCCGAGCTGAGGGGATTTACTGAGGATTCTTGGGTTCCCCTGACTCTGCAAACTTCAGTACCCCAATGGGTTGAAGTCCTAACCCCCAGGACCTCAAATGTGACTGTATTTGCAGATAAGGTCTTTAAAGAGGTGATGAAGGTTAAATGAGGCCATTGGCGTGGGCCCTGATCCAGTAGGACTGGTGTCCCTAGAAGAAGAGGAGATGAGGACACAGGCACCGAGGGAAGGCCATGTGAGGACACCAGGGGGAAGGTGGCTGTCTGCGAGCCAAGGAGAGAGGCCTCAGGAGGAGCCACTCCTGCCGCCGCCTTGATCTCGGACTCGCAGCCCCCAGAATGCGAGACAATGAGTGCCTGTCGTTGAAGACACCCAGCCTCTGGCGCTTTGCTCTGGCCGCCTGAGCCCCCTGCAGCCGGGCCCCTCAGAGCTTTTCACCCTCCCTCTGGTTACGAAGCAGTGTCCCATCTCCCTTCCCACCCTCTTCGTCCCTGAGTCCTTAGGGCCAAACAAGCTGTTGGCATGCTGCTAGGAACTTAAGCCCTCGCGTGCGATCCAGCAAACGCCAGCGCCTGTCCCTGTGGCCCCCCTGCTTTCTGTGGACAAAGACTTCCAAGAAAACAGCTCCTGCAGCCGCTGGTGCTTCTGGCTTTGCTCCGGGGTGGGTGCTCATCAGTCCATGGGACTGGGTGAAGCAGATCTCGTGCCAGCTCCCCATTCGTCCACGTTTCTCCCCCAAATGGCCGTTCACAACAACGTCTTCGCCATGCCTCTAGCTGAATGGGAAAAATCCAAGTGCTGTATGCACGTCAGATGCTGTCTGTCGGTCCTCAGCTCCCCTGCTGCCCCCAAACTGCCTGCCCCGGTCACCCTTGCGGGCTGCTTCCCGGGGAAGGCCTGTCCGTGGGAGACACCAGCGGGAAACCCGCAAGCAGGCGATCCCTGTCTCTGGCTCAGGGAGCAGCCGCCGCAGCGGGTGGCGGTGGCCTCCAGCTGAACACTTGTTACAACAGCAGCTGCTCCTGGGGGAAGGGTGCACATATGCCCTTTGCTGGCTACCTGGGGGACCCCCTGGCCGTGAGGGACCCTTGCACACGGCTGAAGCTGAGCTTGTTCTGACTCTTCTCCGTGTAAGTAAACCATTGTTCCATCCAGTGCTGAGTGTGTTGTGTTTTTTTGATATCAAGATGCAGTGGGCAGTATTGATTTGGCCCTGGTTCCACTGCCATGGCCCCTGACTCCAGCCTCTGTGATGGTCTTCCTTTTCCATGATCTTCCTCGGCCACGTACGAAATGAGCTTTGGAGAATGTGGCCCTCTTTGAGGGCTGACCAGCTTTTTTTTGGTCCTGTAGATAGCTGTCTCAGCCTGGGGTTCCCAACTGGTTACAACCTCATCCAAAGATGTAGGAGGAGGTGGCTTGATCATACAGGGCATCTCTGAAGAAGTCATCGGAGCTACTGTGTCTCAGAATCTCCATCATGGGAAGGAAGAATGGGCAGCTGTCTGCTGCCTGCTCCCCCTCTTCTGTCCCTCACCAATCAGTGTCCACCTCCTGGGCACTGACTCTCTCATAGCTCTGGGTTGTGTCCCCCCATCCTACTGGGGGCCACTAGGGAAGCCAGTTTCCACGGCTCCCATTCATTGACCTGGGCGCTGGAGCTTTGTAACTGTTGCCGTGATAAAAACAATGAAGCTGTGATGAACCCTGGACCTCATACTTGGGAGGAACTGTGATAATGAGTAGGGCGAGGGGAAGAAGCAGAGGTGAGAACAGGAGGAAATATTTGCACATCCTATCTCTGATAAGGAACTAGTGTCCAGAACATACAAAGAATACTTAAAATTCAGTGATATTGAACGTAATTCCCTGTGCTGTACAGAAGAAACTTGTTTTTATAAAAATCTCTTTTCATAGAGAGTGACTAACATTTGCAAATCTCAAACTCCTGAATTTATTTCTTCCCACCCCCTTTCCCCAGTAACCATAAGATTGTTTACTATGTCTGTGAGTCTGTTTCTGTTTTGTAGATGAATTCATAGTGTCCTTTTTTCCTTTTTTGTTTTTAGATTCCACATATGAGTGATATCATGACTGGGACATTGTGCTGGACACCAGAAATTGGCACATTGTAACTGACTATACTTCAATTAAAAATATTAGGTGATAAAAAGAAAACCTAGTTTAAAAATGGGCAAAGGATTTGAGTGGAAATAGCGCCAAAAATATTCACAAATGGTCAATAAACACATGAAAAGATGCTTGTTGTCATTAGGGAAAGACAGGAGAAAACCACTTCCCCCTGCTGGGATGGTTATAAACACAAAGTGCTGGCGAGGCTGAGGAGAGACTGGAGTCCTCATACGCTGCTGGCGGGAATGTGACTTGCTCCAGCGGCTATGGAAATAGTCTGGGAGCGCCTCAAAAAGTCAGATGGAGAGACACCATCTGGCCCAACAATTCTATCCTGGGTGTACACCCAAGAGAATTGAAAAGGTGTCTGTGAAAAAACGCATACATGAATGAATGTTATTCATTGATAATAGCCTTAAAGGGGGAATAACCCAACAGTCCAGCTATGAATGAATGGTTAAGTCAAATGTGGAATAGCCATACAATGGAATATTATGCAGACACAAACAGAATGCAGTCCTGATGCCTGCCACAGCATGGGTGAACAGCAAAAACATTACACAACGTGAAAGAGTCCAGACAGAAGGGCCAGCTGCTACATGAGTTCATCTACATGAAATGCCCAGGACAGGCAAACTCCTAGAGATGGAAAATAGATTAGCACCCCTCGGGGCATGGTGGGAGGGGAGATGGGGAGGGAGTGACGGACTGCTCATGGGTACACGGGTTCTTTTTGGGGGGTGATGAAAATGTCCTAAAATTAGTGGTGATGGCTGCACAAGTTTTTGAATATATTAAAGATTCCTGAATGGCATAGTTTAAATGAGTGAACTTTACCATATGTGAATTATATCTCAATAAAAATTACACGAGAGAAAAAAATGAAGTGATGGGGCGGCGGCCAGGTGCTTTGAGCATGGGAGTGGCCTGACCGGGGCTTCTTGGTTTAGGGAGAAGGGCAGGTGGCTCAGCCCAGGGGGCGGGTGACTTGAGGAGGTGCATGAACTGAGTCTCAAATCGGGCCTGAAGCTATTTTAAGTCTTGAACGATTGCAGTCTGGTTCAGTCTACACTGGTGTTCACTGGGAAGTAGAAGCCCTTGAGTAACTTAGTGCCCTTCTGCGCTGTCTGATTCAGGAACGGCGTTATGTGCCAATAGCCCTGTCCAGAGTCCGCTGATGGGTGTGGTTTTAATTTTTTAATTTTTATTTTATTTATTTTTTCAATTGAGATATGTTTATGTTTAAAAATAAAGATCTGATTATCTAGAAATAAACATAAGATATAGAAATAATTAACACAGTATGATGCAAACAATATTTGGTACTAACACAGTGACATCAGCATCTCCATATGTGAAGTACTCAGAAAAATAGACCCGCGGAACACAAGGCCCTGTAGATAAATGAGCAAAGGACATGCCCAGACGTTTATTGAAAATTTTTTTCTGCTGTATTGAGATATAGTTGCCATATAACATTGTGTAAGTTTAAGGTGTATATTTGATACATTTATATACTGCAAAATGATTACCACCCTAGCTTCAGGTAACACCTCCATTACGTCCATAATTACATTTCTTTTTTGTGATGAGAACATTTAAGATTTACTCTTTTAGCAACTTGTGAATATATAATACAGAGTTATTAGCTATAATCCCCGTGCTGTACATAGGGTCCCCAGACCTCGTTCGTCTTACAATTGAAAGTCTGTATCCTTTGACCAACATGTCCCCGTTTCTTCCACTCCCCAGCCCCTGGTAACCACTACTCAATTCTTTGCGTCTTTGAGTTTGGCTTTTTTAGGTTCCACACAGAAGTAATACTGCACAGTATTTTCATAGGATCTGGGTCATTATGGGACTGATCAAAGCAGGGCCCTTGGTTAATCAAAGATTTCTGAAGAAGGTAACTTTGAATTAGACACCTGACTTCTCAGCATCTTTTAAGACAAAAAGTGAGCATTTATTTAGCACTAGGCACTGTTCTAAGCACTTTGCATGTATTTATTCATTTAACTATTACAACCTGGTATGAGCTATTTTGTAGAGCAGGAAACTGAAGCATAAAGAGTTAAAATAATTTGCCTGAGTTTATATAAACAGAAAGTAGCTTTGCTGGGAGTTAAACCCACGCTGGCTGTCTTTAAATCCTGCACACCTAGTCACTATGCTATTTCAATAGCATTAAATAAACTTACCAATCAATTTTGGAAAGCAGGGAAATGTGCTTGACTTTATTAAAGTTATCAAATGGATTGGATACAGTTGGACACAGTTTTTTAGCGGTTTCGCAGAGACCCAGAGGCAGCCTTCTCTTTGTCCACCAGAGGGCGCTGCCAGCACAATCCCCGAGTTCATGCTTCTCAGTCTGGTGGTTCTAACACACTGGGCCCGTTCGATTACCTACTGATGACAGTTGTCCCATCTTTGACAAAGTTGTCCACCTTTGAAAAAATCCAAAGGTGTTCAAAGGACGCACAAAGGAACTGTTACTTCCAAATACTGGAAACAGGAGGAGTTGTGCTCGCTGTGGCTTTTCCCGCGGAGAGGAATCCAGGAGAGGAGCCGAGGGGTCTGAGTCACGGTGATGATTCTTGGGTCCTGTGAGGGGGAACCCCAGGACCAGAGCCCAAGTCCGACGTCCCACAGGCACACACCAGGCCGGGGAGATGGGGCACCAGCTGGCCAGGCAGGGGTCTCCCTGCAGGAGCAAAAGGTCCGGACACATTTGGAGCCAAGAATGGGTCCCTTGACTAACAGCCCTGAGGTGCTAATTAATAAAACCAACCCTTAACACCCACGCAGTGCCTGAGGTGGGGAAGAAGTTTCCCTGATAAGCCAAACAGGGAGGGGTTGGTTGGGGCCGCCTCGCTGTGTCGCACATGGTTAAGGAAGCCGCAGATCAAATTTCCTTGGCTTTTTCCTTTGTGTGCGTGTGTACATGACTTAATTGTTGCCCAGCAGGTGGTCTGTGAAAAATCTGTCACACTGATGTTAGAGGAGCAAGAAAGGCAGAATTTTCAACACTGCAAGCACACACATGCTCACACACGCACACACATGGTGCGTGATGTTTGAATTATCCCCGTGGCAAGGCTCCCCTACATTTCTGGCCTGTGCCTGAACTTCTTCATGGCGACCGTCGTACCTGCCACAGCATTCTCTTCCATTGTGGGTGCTCCCCTTTCATTTCTACCCACTGGTCCCAGGTTTTTAAGGATCACTGCTAGTATTTCTTGAACACCGGGAGCTGGCTGGAATTTCTCTTATTTTATCCTTTAGTGCATCTCTATGGTGTGTTAGTTAACTTGGCTGCCACAACAAGAAGTCAAAGACTGCATGGTTACAAAACAGAAATTTATTTTCTCACTGCGCTGGAGGCTAGAAGTCCAAGGTCAAGATTCTGCCTAGTTTGGCTTCTGGCTGTTAGACGCCTACCCTCTTGCTATGTCCTCACATGGCCCCTTCTCAGTGTGTGTGCGCTGGGAGAGAGCATGGTCTTCGGTGTCTCTTCTGACAAGGGCACTAATCCACTGGGACAGGGCCCCACCTTTATGACCTTTTAACCTTCATTACTTCCTTAGTGGCCCCATCTCCAAATACAGCCACCCCGGAGGTGACAGCTTCAACGTGTGAATTAGGGGGTAAACATTCAGTCCATGACAATGGGGTAAGTATCATTACCTTTATTTTACAGAGGAGGCCTCTGTAGGAACTGCTTTGCTTTCTCATGCAACGTGTGTCGCTATTGGGACTGAAACCAGACCCGCTGACTGCAAAGCTGGTGCTCTTCCCCTTGAGCCACACAGCCTCCGCTCCCTTATTCTCAGATGGGAGGTCGGTGCACCTTGGACTTGAGGCAATCCAGGGATGAGACCTCGCAGTTCATTTTCCAGCTTAATCCACCAGCGAAGGAGACCTGATGGGGCTTTGAGACCATGGCCGTAACCAGTAACGGAATATGTATTTTTCTGCCGTGGGGTCAAACCAAGGACTCAGTATATTGGTTTGACAAGGCTGCCATAATAAAGCACACAGGATGGGGGACTTAAACAACAGACGTTTATTTTCTCACCGTTCTGGAGACTAGAAATCCAAGATCAGGGTGTCGGGGTTTCCCCTGAGGCCTCTCCCCTTGGCTCGCAGACGGCCGCCCTCCCCCTGTGTCCTCACACGGTCTTCCCTCTGCGTGTCTGTGTCCTGATCTCTTCTTGTAAGGACACCCGCCATGTTGGATTAGGGTCCATTATGACCCCACTTAACCCTAATCACCTTCGTTTTTAAAGGTCCTATCTACAAATGAGATTGTATTCTGAAGTACTGGGGTTAGGACGTCAGCATATGAATTTTTGGAGGGGGCACAATTCAGTCCCTGACACTCAGGGTGCTGTCCCCCCATCCCCCGAGTCCTGTCCAGCAGAGGGCGCTGAGGCTGGCAGCCCGGCTCCCAGGGCAGGCCAGGCCAGGTCGTCAGTCTCCCTTGAAGAATGAGTCCAGAAACACAGCTTGTTTCTCCTGGGAGTACCCCAGTTCGCCTGTTACCCCATCGACTTCTAAATAGCAGGGAAAGAAAAAGGACAAATTTTAATGTAATCAAACGCTATTCTCTTTTTGATCTCTGGGACTGTTTTCCTGTTACCAGAAAACATTTTTTCTCCATTAGATAGCATCTCTGTCAGTATTCTATTTGCTGTTCCTCCCAGCCTTGCCTTCTGTCCCCTCCCATTTGGCAATTACCAGTGAGTTACATAAATTGGTTTCCTTACCTATCATTACACATAGGGGTAGCTTGCCCCGGTACGTAGGGCACACGCTGTGCTCGGAAAAGGGTACAGTTATGAAACCAAATCATACCAGGAATTTAGAAATATTTGGGGAAAAGCTTCAGAAGCATCCATGAGCTTGGCACATTGAAACAACATTTTGCTTTTTGTGTGTCGCTTGTGGTTTCTTAGCCGCATGCTTATGTGTTTTTGTTCAGTGTCTGCGAGGATCCAGGCAGGACAGCAGACACTAAAATAAGTTATTTCACCAGGGAAATTAAATTAATTAATTAATTTCTAATGGAGGTCCTGGGGATAGAACCCAGGACCTTGTGCATGCTAAGCACGTGTTCCAGCCCTGAGCTATTACCCTCCTCCAACAGGGAAACTTTAATACAGAGAACTGGCTACACAGGAAGTGGAAAATTGACAAAGTAAAAAGGGGAAACTGAGACAACACAGAGACAGTAATTGTAAGGAGCAGCTACCATTCTGGGGCACAGAAGGGAAGGGAGTGAGATGATCAGAAAACAGGATCATCCTGGAGTGGGGAGGTCTCTGGGGAGCGGGGACTCAGGTCTCTGAGGCTCTGAGGTGGCACAGGAGACTTGTTCTGGAAATTTGGAAGGAGGCTGGAAACAGAGCAGCTGCTGCCTCCCCTGCTGGTGCCATCAGACAGACGGCAGAAGGGAGGGAGCAGGGCCCTGGTCCCCCTCCAGACTTCTAATCCCCTGCTACTGCCCCCTCTTGGTGGAACCTAACAGGATGTCACTGAAACGTAATTTGCAGAATTCCAGTCCTCGCCTCACAGAGCAGAGTGGAGAAGTGTGGATTGGGAGCTGAGAGCTACGAGCGTAATATGACAGTTCACCTCCGTGGTCCTCAGCCTCCATAGACACAGCCTTCTACCCATACCTGAACTTCCAAATGACAGCGAGAACAACTTGCTGCTTCCCCCTAATCAGGGGCAACTGTATTTCGCATACATGAAGATGCTCTGACTTTCCTCTCAGAAGGGAGACATGAAGGCTCAAAAGTAGCCCCTCTAGGAGTCGGTCATGACACCCGTCTCTGGGTGATGTTTACTGCTCCCCAAATTCATCTAGAGCCTCCTCCTTCTGTCACCTAAATAATAAACCGAGTTAGCCACTACCAACAATCCTCATATGAAATATAAAGGGGAAAGCAAGAGAGAAAGAAAAATCAGTCAATACACACTCAAAGGACAATAAGGGGAAAATATACATAAGCTTCTAGAGTATTTGTTTTCTTATTTGTTTGTAAGGCCATAGTTAATGTTTAAAACTTCCTTTTCCCAAAGTTACAGATAAAAGACTAGAATAAACTCTGTGGTACTGAATTAGGATTGGTTCACTAAATATTTGTACACAGGTGGACGGATGCTGAAACAATGGCAGATGTGTGTGTGCACATGGGTCAGTGTGTACACACATCGCTCGTCTTTGTCCACTGAGACAGTAGCAATGAGCACACCCAGTGCCCAGATCTTGACTTCTACATACTGCTGTCCAGTAAAAAGAACCAGAACTCTTTGGAGGAAGGGCTGATTTTAGATCCAGGACAGGGAAAGTATGAAATAAGCCTGGAGCATCTTGCAGTGCCAGAAAGAAACAGAGTGCTCAAAAATCAAAAAGGTGAAGGTATGTCAAAGGGACACAGGAGCCACCCTGAAAGGGTTCCCTAAGGCCAACACGGAACACACTGGAGCTACAAAATCTAAATAGTACTGAATTATAACCCAAAGTGTGAAGGAGTCCACACTGAGATAAATGAGTGGCTAAATACATGCAGAGAGGACACAGCTCTTCCTTACAGAGGAACTCCAGATGGGGTCCGTGGATGCCACCCTCTTTTCAGGAAAGGGAGCTTACTTCTCCCGCACGCGCTCTTTGAGGCTGGACTGGACAAGTGACTCCCTTTTAATGCACAGAGTCTGGAAAGGGGTAAATAGCAACCAGAAGGTGGTGAAACCTGGCAAACGCGTGGAGGTTCGCATTGCCCGTGGTGCCGTGTGGACGGCGTGCTTTCCCTCAGTGCCCAGAGGGGGCGCTTCGTCTCGGAGATGTTCTTTCCCAAGTCCTATAACCCCACTTGAATCATGAAAAAAATGTCAGACAAACTTAAATTGAAGAGCCTCCTTCTTGGAAATTTCCGGCCAGTAGGCCTCATAATGGTCAAGGCCATGAAAGACAAGGAAGGGCTGAGAAACTGCCCCAGACTGGAGGACACGGAGGAGACGTGGCCGCTGAATCTAGGAATCATACTGCGCATGGGATCCTGGAACAGGAAAAAGAACGCTGATGGGAAGACTGCTAAAACCCAAATCGGGTCTGGGCTTTAGTTACTAGTAACGTCCCAGCGTTGGTTTCCTAGTTTTGCAAACGTCCAGCAGTAATGGAGGATGACAGCGTGAGGAGAAACTGGGTGAATGGAGCAGACAGGCACCCTCTGTTCCATTTTTTTAAAACCATTTTTATTGATTTATAATCATTTTACAATGTTGTGTCAAATTCCAGTGTTCAGCACAATTTTTCAGTCATACAGGGACACATACACACTCATTGTCACATTTTGTTAATCTGTGAGCTACCACAAGATCTTGTATATATTTCCCTGTGCTATACAGTATAATCTTGTTTATCTATTCTACAGTTTTGAAATCCCATCTATCCCTTCCCACCCCCCACCCCCCCTGGCATCCACAAGTCTGTATTCTATGTCTATGAGTCTATTTCTGTCCTGTATTTATGCTTCTTTTTTTTGTTTCTGTTTTTGTTTTTTAGATTCCACATATGAGCAATCTCATATGGTATTTTTCTTTCTCTTTCTGGCTTACATCACTTAGAATGACATTCTCCAGGAGCATCCATGTTGCTGCAAATGGCATTATGTTGTTGGTTTTTAATGGCTGAATAGTATTCCATTGTATAAATATACTACATCTTCTTTATCCAGTCACCTGTTGATGGACATTTAGGCTGTTTCCATGTCTTGGCTATTGTAAATAGGGCTGCTATGAACACTGGGGTGCAGGTGTCATCCTGAAGTAGGGTTCCTTCTGGATATATGCCCAGGAGCAGGATTCCTGGGTCATATGGTAAGTCTATTCCTAGTCTTTTAAGGAATCTCCACACTGTTTTCCACAGTGGCTGCACCAAACTGCATTCCCACCAGCAGTGTAGGAGGGTTCCCTGTACCATATTTTTTATATTCCAATATACAAAAGTATTAAAAACTTACCTTCTTCCACTGTTTATTCCATGTTCTTCTTTTCCTCATCTAGCTGGGGTTCTTCACCTGTTGGGGTGACCCAAATGTTTATTCCTCAAGGGTCTGAATCCTCCGTGGTCTTGTCTTTCTTTAGTTGCCATAGTTTTCCATCAACTGCTATTTTTGGGCAGGGAAGTCCTAAGAGAATCTTAGCGAATCCACTGTAAGCCTTTGGTTCCAGACATACCCTCCTCTCTCTACTGTATAGAAATAACCCACTTACTTGGAATCAGTATGAGGCGGGTTCAGGAGTCTTTTACTCGTGGTTGCCCTCTTTTGCTGTTGGTTCAGAGACAGGAGGAGCCCAACATGGGGGGTGGCAACCATCCTGGGACCACTGTATTTGTCCCCGGGGGAAGCGTGCCTCCCCTGAGGACTAGCCCCCCAAACCAGCAAAGCTTGCAGTCACAAGGATGGAAAACAGCGGTTCTGCTGAGCGTAAGGGGAGGGAGTTACTCAGGGACTCAGACATTCTGATTACGAGGGAAAAGAGCACCAGGATATTAGCTGTGGATTCAACGTACACACTATTTCTCCTTGGATCGAACCCCAGTTTTCCAGGATGTTGTCTCTTAACTGACATCAAATAAGCCTTCAGAGGGCCACCAGGCCACCAAGTGCTGCCAGGCCTGTCCCTTCTAGGGATGTTGCACGTGTTAAGACAAGTGGATATCATGGCTGTGAGCCCACTGGTTTGCTTACTTTGCTGTAAAATAAGTTCCCTGGTCAGAAGCAATGTCGAGTGGAATGATGGTGAATAAAGTGTGCCCCAAATCCTCAGATCCTTGTGCTGGGAGAAGCATTTTTACCCAGAAAGGCAAAAGCACGTCCTTTCAACGAGGCTGGGTTTGTGCCTTGCCTCCTCCTTGAGTGGGTGGTCAGGTAAGCTCACCCAGCACCAGGCAGCTGGTTGGCCTTTCCGGGGTAAGATGCTATGGTGCGGGCCCAGTGCTGGTCTCTACAGTTGACCGATGAGGCCATGGCAATACCTTGATTAGCTTTGGTGGAGAGTAGCCCGCATTAGCGGGTTCAGGCACAGTCCATGTTATGGCCTGAATGTTTGCATCCCCCCAAAATTCATACAGTAACCTCTAACCCCCAGTGTGACGGCATTAGGAATTGAGGCCTTGGGAGGCAATTAGGTTGTGAGCATGGAGCCCTCATGAATGGGATTAGCATCCTTATAAGAGGGGTCCAGAGAGCTCTCTCTCTCTCCACCACGAGAGGACCCAGCCCGAAGGTGGCCATCGCGGAAGAGGGCCCTCACCAGACACCGAATCTGCCGGCACCTTGATCTTGGAGTTTCCAGCCTCCAGAGCTGTGAGAAATAGATGTGTGTTGGTTCACCCCCCCAGTGCACAGCATTTTGCTATAGCAGCCTGAGCCACGTAAAAGAGCGCCCAGTCCCCACACCAGCGCCTCCTGCGCAGACACGTGCAGAGAGAGAATAGGGTCTCCGGGAAAGGGGCTGGCTCCCTCCCACCTGGTTGCTAGGAGCCCCCCCGCAGCGACGCCCTGCAGTTAGCGTCCCCCACCCCCCACGCTTATTCTCAGGGATCCGTTCACATACCTCTTCATCACCGGACCACTCTAATCACCGATTCTCCAATCCGGTTCTCTCTTAAGTCCATGACCGACTGCCAAACCATCAGCCCCCCATCAGTGTAGACCTTGGTTCCCTCTTCAAGGAGAGCCACAGCTGTTCTGATTGGAGTTCTTCCCGCCGTCCTTCAGGGGGGCTCCTGACTGGGGCGGCGGGCAGCAGGCTTCACGTGCCATGCAGAGCCGTCTGAAACGAGGGCAGGGCCTTTCCCCTCCTCCGTCAGCGAGTCCTAAGCAACTCGCCACCAGGCCGTGTGAGTGGACTGAACAGGCAGAGATGTCAGGGAGTCTGAGACACCTGCTCGTGCAGATCATCTGCGGCTTCTGAGCCTGCTCGAGCCCGACTGATTGCACCATTTCTACCTGGACACGCGCATCTCTGATCTTGACTACCCCAAACATTATGACACAGTGTATCAGATAACGCTGGTTTGCGATGAGACCCTGGGATCCCACGACCCTGTGATGTCCCACGGCGAAGTATCCAGTGCCTATCAGGCCTGGGAGAATGAGGGGGTCATTTCTCAAAAAAAGAGTAATTGTCTGTGGATGAGGGCAAGGCTTTGCTCCTAAACCTTAATGTTCTGCTCTAGGACTCCCCTGTTGAAGCTTGTCAGAGGCTTTATACTGCCTGTTTAGTTTCCATGGAAACCTCATGCATCACGGATATTCTGGGTCAAAAGGCCCAAATGACAGAGAAGCTTGCTGGGAGCCTGGGACTACTGAAGGTCACCTCCGTGCCTCTGGTCCCTACTCAAAACCGGAAGCCTGATGGGTCAAGAGAGCACGTTTAATGGGATATGTCCCCTGTAAAATCAAAATAGACCCTCCAAGCATTACGGTGTCCTTCTCAGTAGTACGAGGTGAGAGGATCAGTGTCTTGTTTTCACTTTGGCGAGGGCATCCCGGCCCCTGCTCTGTCTGGACCACAGGATGCCTCTCGCAGCCTCCGGTTTGCATCTGTCTTCTCACTAGAGTGTCTAAGTACTTGCTTTTCATTGTGCATCAGGTATGATCTACATGACGTTGTCCATAGACCAGTATGGGGTGTCAGGGCCATCAACATTTCTACCCTCTGGCAAAATTTGAAGGTGTGCTTTTGGCCCAGTCAATCAAAACAGATTGCTTCCTGCGGTCCTTGGACACCAGCGTAGAGAAAACGCAGCATCTGCCGTGTACGCGCTGCAGACACGGTGCATTGAGCTGTTCGATTTGCTCTGGGAAGGTTTTTGCATCTGGAGCGGCAGCTGGGACAGAAGCTAGCACCTGTTTCAAGTTACAATAATTAACAGCCTCCGAGATCTACCAGCCTGTCTGTCCTGACAGACCTACCAGGCTCGTGAAAGGAGAAAAGTGGCAGCACTACTCCTGCCTTCCCTTGGGTCTGACGGTGGCCGGATTTCTGCACGTTCCTCCCAGGATGGAGCGTGGCTTTGGGTTTCACATCCCAGCAGACAGGGGGTGTTTCGGGGGCTTTGCTCAGGCCTTCCTTCCACAGCAGCTCTCACCCCGTGAGTCAGGAGCCAGGATGGGCATTGTCAGTCAGTGAGTGTGGCTGTTCCAATCACACATTCAGGAAATGGAGAAATAACTACAAGGGTGGTCCTCGGACCTCCTGGGCACTCTGAGATTCAGACTAGAGCTAAGTTACTAAGCGTCAGCATCGAACTGCGGCGTCCGGCCCTCGGCACGTGAAGCCCGGGCAGGCCGCTTGCTGCCCTTCCGAAGGGCCAGGCAGGCCCTCCCGGCTGAAACCACTGATGCCCTCCGCCCTGGCTGAGAACGTCCTAAGTGAGAGAAATAACAGCTCCAACTTTCTTCCTTGGCTGAGATAACAATACTGGGGTGTCTTGTTAGGCTGACGACTAATTAAATAGCACGCTAACACTTGCATTTTGCTGTCGCAAATCCATTTGTCATTACTAATTCGACTTGCAGAAGCAGGCTTCCAAGGAGGCAGCTAGGGCCAGTTTCTCGGCAATCCCCCGAGGGCCGCGTGCGCGTCCCCCGGCACCTGGGTGCTCTCTGCGTGGAGAGTGACAGCCGTGTCTAGAGGCTTCTTTGAAAGGTCACCGTAGTTAGGACCTGGGCAAAGAGAATGCGCCAATGTCGTCATCTGAGAAGCTATAAAACTTTGAGAACAATTTTTGGGAAGGAAAACCGGCTGAAGCCTCTGGTGTGGTTTTCAAAGTTTGGGAGAAGCTCTAGGCTTTGAAGTTGATGCCAAACAATACAGGCCAACATGTGGAAGCTGTTTTGAATGCTGCCTGTTCAAGGCTGTTAATGTCTTCCTTGCACCTGCTGTGAGGCTAAAAAGTAAAAAAAAAATCCTTTTATTTTATGGGAATCAAATGGCAAAGGCCACCTGGAGTCCATCCCTAGAAGTGCAGGGAAAATAGAGGACCACAGGGGCCAACATTTTTATTTTAACCCTTAAACAGGAATAGGTACATGTTTCTATCTACACTTGTTAATACTTTAAAGAGGTACCTTTATTTCTTGCTAAAATCTCATAGCACAGAGCCTTGTTACCAGTTTCTTAGTAGCAGACAGACTCTCTGAGGTTAAACGAAGAGGTCTCTGCACTGTGTTGTCAAGGAGAACGGATGCATTGTGCTGTTGCATTAACGCTTGTATTTTGGAAATTTTGGAGCTCCTATCGCAAACCCAAGTTTGTTTATAAGAATCGAAACTTCAGTGAGTATCTGATCTCAATTTCTTAGAGATTCAGGGAGAACCAGGTCATACACCGAATTCATAGAACAAAAGCGAAGTTTGTAAGCATCTATCAGAAACTGATACAGTTAGGAAAATGCAATTGTATAGTAAACTAACTCTGTGTTACCCAGTAAGCCATGTCATTCGGACAGGTGGGTTTACAAGAAATGCAGAGTCTGTTCATCTGGATTTAATGCAGTCTCAGGAAGACATTTTCAATACTGAAGTAGGCTTGATTTTTATTTCCTCTGATAGAAAATCCACAGTGTTGTCTTGGCAGAATATAAAAATACAAATAATCGTTGGTGTGGATTCCTTGACATTTCAGGGAGGATTGCACAAGATTCAGAGCTTTGATTCTAGTCCTCGGTAACATGAGTGATTATTTAGAAGTTTCTCTGAATGCTCGTGACAGCCAGCTCCGAAGTGCAATGAATTAGTTTGCGAACTACTTTTGTTTTGATATTAAAAAGATCAAGCAGCCGGTGTTGAATTATTTGCTCCTGTAGTTCCCCAGAGCGTCCCAGGAGAACTTAAATTCTAGTTCTAGAAATCCAGATCAAAGTTTGGAAATTTCCATGAGTACTAACGCAAGTCAGGGCTGAGTTCAAGTCAGAGCGTGTGAACGAACTCCTTCCTTTCTTCAGCCACCAGTTTCCGCTTTGCTCATTGGGTTTGCGTTCACATCGGATAACTGGAACGAATTCCTTACAGTTTAAGAAATATCTGAGAAACCAGCGATTGGAAGTTTCTATCCTTGGCGAATAATGTGGCAGCTGAAGTGCGATGAAATATTACAGTCACTGCTTCATTGACACTGACGCTCCTCTTAGCACTTATTTTGTAAGACTTGGACTTAGGGGTCATTTTAAATGTTAATCGTGGGAGAAGAGCTCCTCTCTGCACACTTTCCAACTTGATTGGCGTTGATCAGTGTCAAGTGTGCAGACTGGGCCACATTTGCTCTTAGGTGGGTTCCCTGTGCAGAGGGAGTATCAGGTGTGAACCCCATGACCTTTCCATGAGAACCAGTTAAAAGCACAAAGATTCCGGTCCTAGGTACTGATAGCAATGCCTGTGACGTCCTCTGTCAACGCCATATGGCCACGGTTGAAATGCAGCCAAGTTGTACGCTCATGCATTCATACCCCTCACTACTCATCACCATTTGTTTCCTGAGAATATGATGATTGTACTGTTACAGCCTTCATAGCAATTGCAAGGGGAGGGGTGATTCATGAATTGCATTCCTTCTGGCCTTAGGTAGCATGAAGCATCCGAACGGTGCTTTTTGCTTTCCACTGAAGGCTGTGTCTTTCAATTCTTTCTGAGAACTCATTCTAATTGCTCAAGTCCACTTCTTATAAACAGATTAGTATCCTGATTGTGATGTTTGCACCAGCTTGATGAAGTCGTCATCGTTTTATTGAAAGCAGTTTAACAACAGCTGTACTGTGCACTGTTGGAGACCGCCAAAGTGTCCGCTGTTAAACCACAAATATAACAGTTTGTTTGCGATGGCTTTCTATAAAATGTCAAGGAAGCATACCAGTTACTTGCTTCAAATTTTATTTCTGAAAGCAAAATAGAGCAAGGTTATAAATTCCTGAAGTGGGAAAAGAAAAAGGAATTGAAAGAACCAGTAGAATGATGTTTCCAGCTTCCTTCAAAAAATAATGGGCTTTGTTCAGTATGGCAGCCATCATTCTCAATGCCAAGGATACAGATTAACTAAAAAGAATTTCACATTGAAATATAGTTGGCTTACAATTTTGTATTAGTTTCAAGTGTACCACACAGTGCGTGACTTATTTATTTTATAAATCTCTAAATCATATGGTAGTGCTATTTTTAGTTTTTGGAGGAACCGCTATACTGTTTTCCATAGTGACTGCACCAATTTACGCTCCCACTAACAGTACTAGGGGCCCCCTTTCTCCACAATCTTGACAAATTTATTTGTAGAGTTTTTGCTGATAGCCATTTTAACAAGTATGAGATGATCTCTCATTTTGGTTTTGATTTGCATTTCTCTGATGATTAGCAGGGCTGACCATTTTATCTTGTGCCTGTTGGAATCCAAATTTTCTTTGGAAAAATGTCTATTCAGGTCTTCTGCCCATTTTTAATGGGCTTATTTGCTTTTCTGACATTGAGTTATATGAGGTATTTACATAGTTTGGATATTGACCCCTTACTGGTCTTATTATTTTGCAAATATTTCCTCCCATTCAGTAGCTTGTCTTTTTTTTTTTTCTTGTCAGTGATTTCCTTTGCTGTGCAAAAGCTTTTAGGTTTAATTAAGTCCCATTTGTTTATTTTTGATTGTATTTCTTTTGCCTTAGTAGACTAATCCAAAAAAAAATTGCTATGATTTATGTCAAAGAGTGTTCTGTCTGTGTTCCCTTGTAGGAGTTCTGGGGTGCACTGGGGCTGCTGCCTGGGGAATCAACTTAATTACAGGAGTGGGGTGGCTTAATTCTCCTGAGACTTGAAGGAATACACACCAGCGTCTCCTGTCTATTTCTTGAGATTAAAAAGGTAGCAGCATGTGAGACTTACGGCAAGGGAAATGAAGGGAAGGGAACAGCTTCTCTTGGAAGAGCAGGTGTCAACACAAGCCCATCCACACTACTTTTGTTTTCTGTTACTGCGTTCTGCATAGTAACACTTAGTGTTCCTCCCAACTTCAGAGCATGAGCAGCATCTGTCTTCTCAACAGGAGTCCGATTCTTGCAAACGTTTTGCAAGTACCACCCTAACTCCATAGTGGGTGAAACGAAGTACTGAAGTACGTAGCAAACTAAAATGCACTCCCGTCATGGTAGCCCCAGACATGAGCGGAAACCTCTGATTGGCGGAACTGAAGTCACGAATCTGGCTCTCTGCGTGCCTTCAGGGAAGCCACACCAGCTGCTCATCTGGAATTTGCAAGCACACCTGTAGTTGTGCTCATAGTTGGTAGCAAATGAAATAAAAGGAATCCAGGCACATGAAATCTTGCAGCTAGGACATTTGTCTTGGTCTGTCTCTCTTTTTCCTGTTGCAGGCTTTCCTCAAATGTCTGGAAAACCCTGATTGCCTGTTCATATCCAAATACGAGGCAATAAAAAGACAGATTTGGAGGGGATCTGCTAACTAGGTGAGAGGGTAGGGAGTATGTTGTTACATCAGTAATTACTTCAAATTGTGTTGCTACTCGGCTGACAGCCAGGCAGCTTGTTCATTTTATAAAAGAACATCCCTAGTTTGTGTTTGCTTTTTTCCTTCTGTCTTTTCTGCTAGTGTGTCGGGAAGGAGACTACAGACATCCACTTTCTCTGCTTGCTTTGTGGTGGTTGTCAGGGTAGGTGGGTGGAGAACTTCTACATACATAGACTTTCCATTAGGGATCTGTGTCCAGTCACATCCTCCCTGGCTGCAGGGCAAGTCTGAGGCTTCCAGGGCTGAGTTCCAGGCCATCCATGCTCAGCTCTGCTTCGCTGACTACCCACTTCCATTTACTCCCATGTTTCAGAGACATACTGCAATCTCTTATCTACTGTTGAACTTCCATTCCCTTCATAAAACTTTCAGAATTTGGCTGTAAGCCTATTAGTAGCAGGGTGGTGAGTTTCAAAGTAAGTGAATGGAAGCTTTATCATTCTGCGGCATTCTGAGTGATGGTTCTCAGGCCTTAGGGAATCCAGGTCAGCTATTCACAGCAAGCATGGTTGATTCAAATCAATTAGCAAATTAGCACAATCTCACCATGATACAGGTGAACGAAAACGTTGGCAAGTGGAAATAGCCTTTGGGCATTTACTTTTTTTCTATTGTCTTCTTGCATACTAATTCTTTTCTACTAGACGTGCTGTATAACGAAATCTTATTTAAAAAATTTCTAGCTGATATCAAAAAGCTTAATAGGTGCTATGCTTTTTTTTTTTAATCAGTAAATAGCTACTAACAAAGCTGGAAATTATAAATCCAGTTTTTTTAAAAAAGAAAATTAATTACTACCATCTCTTTTTTTACACTGAAAAGCATGCTTTGAATTCATTGCCATCATTAAATATGTGGGCCTATCGATTTCGAGATTTAGTGCTTTTTAAAAATAAAACTGAGTTTATAGATAAGGAATTTGGGATTCATGGATACACATTACTATATATAAAATAGATAAACAACAAGGACCTACTGTATAGAACAGAGAAATATAGTCAGTTTCTTGTAACGAGCTGTAATGGGAAAGAATCTGAAAAAAAATGTATGTATATGTATAACTGAATCACTATGCTGTACACCTGAAACTAACATTGTAAATTGACTACACTTCAATAAAAAATAAAAATTAAAAAATAAAAAAATAAAACTGGGTACCTAGCCAACATTTCCTTTAATATGCTGACTAATTAAACAATACCTTTCTGTGAAATCATAAGCAATTCTAAATGGCCAAAAATATTAAAATAAATTTAAGCTCATTAGTAGTAAAATCCAAATTCAGACTAATAACAATGAGATATATTTACCTCACTTACATTAATTGATTTTTACATAATGATAATACTCAATTTGGCAAGGGAACAGACTGGTGGGAGTGAAAATTGTGACTTTTTTGGAGGAAAATTTGGTAATAAATATAAAAAGCCTTAATTATGTGTATGATTTTATCAAACACTTTTGCTTTTAGGAGCTTATCCTAACCAAAGAATCACTCATGTTTGAAAGGATGTAACTGGAAGAAGGTAATCACAGTGCCAGTTATTCACCAGCTGTTGGGGTGACTCTAAATATCTAAAATAGGAAATGGTTTAATCACTAACTGTATATATAAATGGAAATCAGTATCTCTAAAATAATGTAGAATATTTAGTAGCTTGGAAAAATCCTTATGATAGACAGTTACAAAAAAGATAAAATCTACAGAAGAATATTGATCACATGAGTCCATTGATTTCCATTTAATTTTTCATTTATGCAAAAAAAAATCTTGAAGGTGCTTGCTTCAGCAGCACATATACTGAAAAAAAGCCTGGAAGGGTGGGCTGGCACAGTTCATTGTCAGAGAGAAAACACATTTTTAAAAAAAATTAATGGACTTAATTTTTGAGAGTGTTTTTTTTTTTTTTTACATTTTTTAATTGGGTTATAGTCATTTTACAATGTTGTGTCAAATTCCAGTGTAGAGCACAATTTTTCAGTTGTACATTAACATATATATATTCATTGTCACATTTTGTTTTTTGCTGTGAGCTACCACAAGATCTTATATATATTTCCCTGCTCTACACAGCATAACCTTGTTTATCTATTGTGCATATGCCTGTCAGTATCTACAAATTTTGAAATTCCACTCTGTCCCTTCCCACCCCCCACCCCCTTGGCAACCACAAGTTTGTATTCTATGTCTATGAGTCTGTTTCTGTTTTGTATTTCTGTTTTTTTTTTTTTTTAGATTCCACATATGAGAGAACTCATATGGTATTTTTCTTTCTCTTTCTGGCTTACTTCACTTAGAATGACATTCTCCAGGGATATCCATGTTGCTGAAAATGGTGTTGTCATTTTTTATGGCTGTATAGTATTCCATTGTATAAATATACCACATCTTCTTTATCCAGTCATCTGTTGATGGACATTTAGGCTGTTACCATGTCTTGGCTATTGTAAATAGTGCTGCTATGAATGTTGGGGTGCAGGTGTCTTTTTGACATAGAGTTTCTTCTGGATATATGCCCAGGAGCAGGATTCCTGGGTCATATGGTAAGTCTATTCCTAGTCTTTTGAGGAATCTCCATACTGTTTTCCACAGTGGCTGCACCGAACTGCATTCCCACCAGCAGTGTAGGGGGTTTAATTTATAGAAAAATGAGCAGAATGCACAGAATTCCTGTATGTCCATTCACCCCATACACCATTTTCCTATTATTAACATTTTCCATTAGTGTGGTACATTTGCTACAACTGATTAGCCAATGTTAATACTTTATTATTAAGTGAAATCCATAGTTTTCATCAGGGTTCACTTTTTGTGTTTAGATTCTACAAGTTTTGACAAGTGTATAAGGTCATGTGTCCATTATTATGGTATCATACAGAATAGTTTCAATACCCCCAAATCTCCTGTGTTCCACTGTTCCTCCCTCTCTCCTTCCCCCATATCCCTGGCAATTACTCATCTTTTTACTGTCTCAATAGTTTTGCCTGTTCCAGAATGTCAAAGAGTTGGAATCATAGAGCAACCAAATCATGCAGCCATTCAGACTGGCTTCTTTCCCTTAGCAGTATACATTTAAGTTTCTTCCATGTCTTTTTGTGGCTTGATCACCCATTTCTTTTCTTTTTTTAATTGAAGTATAGTCAGTTTACAATGTTGTGTCAATTTCTAGTGTATAGCATAATAGGATAGCCCATTTATTTCAACTGCTAAATCCTATTTCATTATCTGGATGTACCACAGTTTGTTTATTCATTCATCTATTAGAGGACATCTTGGTTGATTCCAAGTTTTGGCAGTTATAAACAAAGATACTATAAACATTCATGTGCAGATTTTTGTGTAGACATATTTTCAGCTCATTTGGGTAAATACTAAGGAGTGTGATGACTAGATTGTATAGTAAGAGTATGTTTAGCTTTGTAAGAAATCACCAAACTGTCTTCCAGAGTGATTGTACCATTGTGATTTCCACCACAAATGAATGAAATTTCCTTTTGCTCCACATCTTTGCCAGCATTTGGTGTTTTAGTGTTTTGGATTTTGGCCATTCTAATAGGTGTGTTAGTGCTAGCTCACTGATCTAATTTACAATTCATTAATGGCACATGATGTTTAGCATCTTTTCATTATTTGCCATCAATATGTTTTCCTTGGTGAGGTATCTGTTGCCCATTTCTTAATTGGGTGCTTGTTTTCTTACTGTTGAGTAACATTTCTTTGTATATTTTGGATACCACCCTTTGTCAGATATGTGTTTTGCAAATATTTTCTTCCAGCCTGTGACTTACTTCATTTTCTGAACAATGTCTTTTGCAGAGCAGAAATTTTAAAATTTCATGAAGTCAAATTATCAATCCTTTTCTTTCAGAGTTTGGGCTTTTCGTATTCTATCTAAAAAGTCATCACCAAACCCAAGGTCACCTAGATTTTGTCCTATGTTATTTCCTGGGAGTTTTATAGCTTTGTGCTTTACATTTAGGTCTATAATCCATTTAAGGTAGTTTTTGTGAAAGATGTAAGGACTGTGTCTTTTTTTTTTTTTTTTTGCACCTGCAAGTCCGGTATTTTCATCACCATTTCAGACCATCTTTTCTTTATTGAATTACCTTTGCTATTTTGTCAAAGATCAGTTGACTATAATTATGTGGGCCTATTTCTGGGCTCTCTGTTGTTTCACAAATACTGTTTGTTCTTCCACAAATACTGTGCAGTCTTGATCACTGTAGCTTTTAGCAAATCTTACAGTCAAGCAGTGTCAGTCCTCCAACTTTGCTCTTCTCCTTTAATGTTGAGTTGGCCGTTTTGGGTCTGTTGTCTCTCCATATAAAATTGAGAATCAATTCATCAATATTCACAAAATAGCCTTCTGGGATTTTGACTGGGATTGCTTTGAATCTATAGATAAAGTTGGGAAGAATTGACCCTTTGACAATAGTGAGTCTTTCTATTCATCAACATAGAATGTGTCTCCAATTATTTAGTTCCTTTTAGATTTCTTTCACCAGAGTTTTGCAGTTTCTTACACAGACCTCATATATGTATATACGTATATATATTTTTAAAAATTATACCTATGATCTTGTTTACATATGTATTTTAGAATTACACCCAAGTACTTTTTTGGTGCTGATATAAATTCTACTGTATTTGTAATTTCAAATTCCAGTTGTTCATTGCCGTTAACCAACTCATTTCTAACAGATCATGAGCGCACAGGAGGATGAGACCAGACACCTTTTCTCTTATCTATTAAGTTGTTGTCAAGAAAACATATTTTCTGGCAGCTTAGCTAAGAACATGTGTCAGAGTTTTATTTTAATCTTGCTGCAAAGGAAAATGCTAATTAATATATTCTAAGAATTCACTTTCAGGAGACACATTTGAAGGAAAAGAGAATGGTTAGCTAATCATTGTTAAACTATACACAAAAAGCTACACTATATAAAAAGAAAGGAATATTTGCCCAAAGACTTTATTGTCCCAGCGGGCAGAGTGTGAGAGGGCACGGGCGTACGATTAATGATTACACTGAGATGAACCTGGACTTTCCCTGCACCCAGGGATGCGTGACCTCTAGACTTGACTGACAGCCAGTGCAAAGCATGGTTTCCCAGAACAAGTTTTAATCCCATTAAAGTTTATCAGAAAATTGCTCAAGCATTTGATCAGAAATTTCTTTTCAAAATGAGTTAGAATTACATCACACAAAAAGGTTCCGCTCCAGGCTGGGCTTAGGACAATTTTTCTTCTATGTTGCTTTTCAGTCTTTTTGGAGCCAGGCAGCTGTCTCGGAGTACCTTTCTCTCTCTGATATCTCTTCCTCTTTTCTCTTCCTTCGTATTTCCTTCCGTGTCTCTGACCTCTTCCTTAAGTTTCAGCTTCATGCTGGTGGGATTCCATCCAATAACTACACTGTAGTAACAAGAAAAGTAGCTGTGAATTCCTGTAGAGTGGTTACCATCTAACAGATGTTCTAAATACTACACATATATTTACTAATTGAATCTCTCCAAGAGACGTTTGAAGTAGGTACAGCACAGAACCTATTTTAGTTGAGGAAACTAAGGCACAGAGAGGTTAAGTAGCTTGCCTAATGTCACACAGCTAATAAGTGGTAGATGTGAGCACAGACGGATGGGAGCCTTTGCTCCTCACCACTCTGCTATAGAGAGTAGCATCTATCAGACCAACTTTTCTCTCTTTAGATAGCACTTCGCACCTGAGCAAAGTTAAAAAAGAAAGGTGGGAATGAGAGGGATGGAAAAACCATTGGTCCACATGAAAATATATATACCTGTTTTAGTCTGCTCTGGCTGGTATAACAAAATATAACAGACTGGTGCGTTAAACAACAGAAATTTGTTTCTTACAGTTCTGGAGGTGAAGGTCCGAGATCAAGGTGCTGGCTGATTCGGTTCCTGGTTTGTAGACAGCTGCCTTCTTGCTGTGTCTTCACATGACCTCTTCTGTGTGCACCAGAGAGAGAAAGAGAGCTCTAGTCTCCTCCTCTTCTTGTGAGGGCACTAATCTCGTTATGGGGGCCCCATCCTCATAACCTCCTCTAACCCCAGTTCCCCAGCACTTCCTAATACCATCACATCAGGGACCAGGGCATCAATGTATGATCTGGGGGGAACACACATTCAATTCATAACAACACGGTCACCTATAATGCATGGGAATACTATACATGCATAAGTTAACAATGGTTATCTGTGTGGTAGGACCACAGGGGGCCAGAGGGGATGTGTTTTTGCATATTTGTAATTTTTTTCATGAGAAATTTACCTTTTATATAAGGGAACACATGCTGTTACTATAAGATGTGGACCTTACAGTTGAACAGTAACCTCCAAATATGTTTCTCCCCCAGTTCTGCATTGAGGTATGAAACATTCTCTGTGAAATCCAGGATAAGGACTTTACAACAAACATCATCCTTTAAAATAGGTGAAGTGACATGGTGGCATTCAAATGCACACTGAGCCTGGGCTCTGTCCTTTCTGGATGTGACAGGCCAACTGAGCCAAGCTTTCAGCGGAGGCAGGGGACGCTTCCTTCACACACACGAGCGTCGCTGTTGAATGCCTGTGCCATCCATCATTCCGAGTTCACTCTGGGTCATACACAGAGCATCCTTCTTCTATTAAAGGCCAAGCAGAAGAGGCTTCTGGGAATTAGCAATTAAGAGCAGCATAAATCAAGCTGGAACACTGCCAACAATTTCAACCATTTGTTCAGACGCTTTCCTGACTTCCCATCTTCTCTGCATTTTCTAAATTCCATTTTTTTTGTTAACATAGGATTCAATTATAGAGGGCTGCTTTATCTTTCTTTTGTGAATGTAATAAACTAAAAGAGAAAAAAGCTATAGAGTGAAGGAAGCTACGTTAGGAGCCTACGTAGATCTAAAGAGAAAGGAAAGTAATGAGGAAGTTTTCAGAGAGAACAATGGCCCAGAGATGATGGAAATTACAGGCCATCATGTTCCCCAACGCTGGCAATCTCTCTATGGCATTACTGGCATTATCATAAAGGTTATTAATTTTTCTAAACACTAAACTCTAAATGTATTAACTCAAGTGTACAGAAAGCAAAAGCCCAAATAACCATTTAAATAACAGAAAAATACCACTCAGCTCTGCGGACAAAACTCAATCCAAACAATTTTGAGATCTTAACCTTTTGTGTCTTGTGTCCAGTAATTTAATGTAAGAACTTGGGTTTCGGGCTAACATGAGAAAAACTGAAGGCCATAATTCTCAATCATCTCTATGCTTTAAAGTCCTCTGTTAATGCTTTAGTAACAAATACATTTCTCCTTGGGTGAACTGCACCCCCTCACCCCCATCCCGCCTCTAAGAAAAGAACAAATCTAAGTGTTCCATCAGTAGCTTTGGAACTGCATTAATGTAGAATTTAGATATCTTTGTAATGAAGAGTCCCACTGTGTGGGGAACTGGAGTTTGCAGGTTCCTCTTCTCCAAAGTGGGGTCTTCGTGTAAAGTAAAAAGAACAAGAAAATAATAACTGATTCTCATTTCTTAGAGAATCAGACCCAGTCTCCTTGCCTGGCTTTATGTATCTGACCAGCTTTTTTCTACCTCTCAGTTCATAATTTCTGCCCCATCTCAGCAAATATGCCCACCGTTCAGAAGGTATACTGTGCTCAAAAGTGGATGAAAAAATGAATGAGGTGTGTATCTTCTTCTCAAAGAGCTTAGAGTCTAGCGAGGAGGTATGAAAAGGTAGAAAGAAGTGTAGAAGAAGGATTGTGGAGGTTCAAGAGGAGACTTGAGTGTTTAGAGTGTGCAAGGAGTCAAAGATAAATCACCGAAGAAAACATGACCTGGAGATGTTTGGATATTTCATCATGAGTCCCCAGCCACCCAGCTACAAGGCATGTCATCTCATGCTAGACACAATATCTTGTGTTTATTTGTGAACTTCATGCTAGCTAGAAAACAGTCCTTTTACAAATCCTTTTTTAAAATCATGAAATATAATACATACACAGAAGAGTGTACAAAGCATAAATATACAGCTTAGTGCATTATTGAGGAGTGAACGTCTGTGTAATTACCATCCAGGATAAGAAATAGAATATTCCTAGTGGCCCAAAGCCCCGTTCTAGATGATTGTATTAGTCAGAGTTCTCCAGAGAAACAGAATCAGTAAGATATGTATTCATACATACATGGAGAGAGTGGAGAGGGGGGTACTTTGTTTTGCAATTGAATCCTTGGAACTGCATTAATGTAGAACTTAGATATTTTCGTAATGAAGAGTGCCGAACCCAGCGTGGCTGTTCACTATCTAGTCAATGAAAGAAAACTGAAAAATGTTATACCGAGTGACTACTGCTTTTAGAGGCAGCTCCATCCCATCTTTACTTGTTATTTCACTTCCGCTCACAGCTTGCAGAAAGAAGAAGGAAGGCGTTGGCAAGGTTGCATGGCATCACGAGACATGTAACACCCTCATTCTGCTCCCCATAATTAAGTGCTCCAGGTGGGAGCCCGAGACTGAAAGAACTTGATAGCAGCACATTTTGTGGACTGTCGTTTTATATGTGCTTCATCTATTCACAGCATCAGAGTTAAGTCCTGGAAGCAAAATTTGATCACATTTTAGCTTTAACAAAAGCATATCAGATAAAAGCTTCCTGGACATGAAAATTGATCCAGAAGCTGAATATATCAACTCCTCTCTAGCTGCATATTTAAGAATAAAATTCAGTCAGCACCCTAGTGGAGCGATTTCAGGGCCAAGGGCAGTCCACACACCTGGAATTTTGGTAAACACTGAGTTCAGATGGATATCTTCTCTTTATTGGTTAAGTCAACAGAAAACGTTTCATCATGGGGCTTATGAAATCCTCCTGCAAAAGAAAGGAGAGGGGACATCTTCCTGAACATGCGGTTGAAGAGCAAAGTCTGAACAACCCACTGCAGAAATAGAAGAACGTTTTAGGGCATCGTTTGCATAACAGGATGCAGGAGGATGCGGTGTCAGTGATGAAGGGATAGCAATTTATAAAGGGAGAATGTGCTGCCGTGAATATGTAAGATGAAATGAGAAGGGAGTTGGGCAAATTAAGGAACCACTGCAAGGCAGTCAAACATGCAAGAGCTGAACTGCCGTCCACACCGAAGGCAGTAAACTGCACGGTGGGCAGAAAACAATGGAACCACCGAAGTGAAGAACCAGTGTCATAATCTCTTCTGATCTGCAGAGGGAAAGTACAAGGGCTATTAACCAAGATGATGTGGGAGTGGGTAACTGTGGAAAAGACAGAAAAGAGAGAGCCAGCCTCAGAATTTCACATATTCCCAAGGAGGAAACAAGACAATCAAAATGGAAGCAATAATCAAGGATCTGCTTGAACCAGCCATCCTGAGTGTGTGCCAAGGGGGGCGTGTTCGCCATGTTCTAGGAGGGAGCAGTGAAAAGGCTTCCTTCCTCTCCTTGGTGCTCTCAATTCTGGAACAGTGATCTGTGAGGAGGTACAAGGAAATGAGGTTTACATTCTGAGGATTAAAGGTGGTGCCTTGGAACAAGAAATGCATAATAGATAGGGAATGTAGCTTTTCTGGAAGGGTCCAGGTCAGTGGCTTCTTGTTACCTTTAAACTGGTGCAGCGTTGGTCTGTTTGACCAGCAGCTGTGAATTTTAAGAAATCTGTGTTAGGCAGGGTTCTCCTGAGAAGCAGAACCAATAAGACAGGATACATGCTATGTACACACAGATATGGATACAAATACCCATGTACGCATACACACATACATGTGTGTAGACACACACATACCTTCATATATATACACATGTACACACATACATATATATGCATGGACATAATTGGCTCATGCAATGGTGGAAGCTGACAAGTCCCAAGATCTGTAGGGTGAGAGAGCAGAATGGAGACCCAGGAGAGCCAATGTGTAATTCTAATCCAAGTCTGAAGACCTGAGAACCAGGAGAGCTGGGGTTGGTCCTGATACAGGACAGTGAATGTGGAGGGCCATGTCCCAGGTCTTGGTTGAGTCCCTGGGATGAGCCCCGCCAAGTGTGGGTCCTTGGCTCCGCGGAGGAAAGAATTAAAGAGTGAGCCACAGTTGAGTAAAGGCAGATTTATTCAGAGAGAGCTGTACTCTGTAGACAGAGTGCAGGCTGTTTCCAAAGGCAACAGAAAGGCCATGAGGTGTGCGGGTGGTTGGTTCTTTTGGGCTTGGTAACTTCACATGCTAACAAGTGTGAAGATTATTCCAGCTATCTGGGGGAAGGGGTTGAGATTCCCAGGAGTTGGGCCACCACCCACTTCTTGACCTTTTATGATCAGCCTCGGATCGTCATGGCGCTTTGGGAGCGTCATTTACCAAGTGAATATATTACAATGAGCGAAGGAAGCTCAAGGACTACGGGAAGTCAAGTCTCCGCCATCTGGGGCCTCAAGGCCTCCTGGGGGTTGAATCTTCCATCATTCTGTGTCACTCCTTGAATGGCTGTGCCCTGTCCCCTTTTTTCTGTCTCATTCTGACAGGCCGACAGGCTGATAGACTTGAGATCCAGGAAGAGCCGATGTTTCAGTTTGAGTCTGAAGGCGGGGAAAAGCCGGTGTCCTAGTTTGAGAACAGACAGGGAGGAAGAATTACTCGTGAGAGGATTGGCCTATTTGTTTGATTTCCGGCCTTCAACTGATTGGACCCATGTTCGGGAGGACAATGTGCTGAACTCAGTCTGCTGATTTAAATGTTAATCTCATCTCAGAACACCCTCACAGACACACCCAGAATAATGCACGGCAGGCACCCTGTGGCCCAGTCACGTTGACACATAAAATGACCCATGGCAGAAAGAGCCCTTGCCTGGTTCTGATCACATATGCCAATTTTTAATGTCTTTTATGTTCTGTGGTTGGGGGAGGGGCAGAGCGAATGTGGACTAGACCAGAAACTCAGAACCCCGGTCTCTTCTATGTCTCATCGGGAAGGGACCCCAGGGACAGAAATTAGCACCATCCCCAAGGAAAAGCATCTCTTTGAGAATCAGATCACAAAAACCTACCTGCCACCCACACCTGAGGCAGGCGGGTCCTGACTGATGGAGATTGCTTCTGGGAGGTGGGGGAACGAGCTCCTAACAAAGCAGCAAATTTCTGTGTCAATCAAACATCACTCACATGGACTCGTGCTTCTTAATCTTGACTGTATACAGGACATCCTGGAAGAGCTTTAAAAATATGTGGATGCTTGCATTCCACCTAGAAATTCTGAATTAATTAGTCCAGATACGGCCAGGGCGTTGGGATTTAAAATAAAATATATACAATGGTATTCACTTTTTTTTCCCCCATGTACCTTTCTCACTTCGAGTTTAAACACATGCCTAGACTCTTGCAACACCCACCAGGATCAGGATCCAGAACAGTCCTAACAGTCCCCCCCCACCCCCGCCAAATTTCCTTGGTTTGTCTTTTGACCTCCACCTCCATCCCCAGCCCCAGACTCTGGAAACCACTGACCTCAGTCCCTGCAGTCTCCCCAACCCCCTTCTAAGAATGTCATTTAAATGGAATTATATACATGCCATCATTGGAGCTTTGGGAGTTTAAAAAGATTTCCAGGTGATTCTAACCTGTTGCCAAGGTTGAGAACCACCGGCATTCTTTGTAGCTTATTCCTTCCGTAAGTGTGAGGGCTGCTTCCTTTTTGACTGAATGAGCAGTAATATTGGGTAGAGACCCAAGAACATTCCAACAGGAGATCTAGAAAGGCGACCGATGTGTAAAGAAGATAAATCATTTTTAAAGGAAAACAGGTGAGGCAAATTATTGGAAAGCTACTCCAGATAAAAATATCCTAAAATGGGATTGTTCTTAGTGCTTAAAAATAGGGAACAAGACTTTCTTGGCAAAGAGCAGCCTCAGATGACATGCGAGAACTCGACCTCCTCTAATGGCCATGCTTGAGGGTTTGCACACAGGGAAGGAAATAAGACACCATTCATTCAGTCCAAATGAGTAAATGATGATTGCTGCCAGATGTCCCTAGGCAAAAACAAAATTTCAAGCAAATGATGAAATCTGTTTCTTTTTGTGGCACTTCTTTGTCAGATCATCACTGAACTGGGTCTCTTAACAACAGCTTAATTCTAATTAAGGTGCCATCTACCATGGTGCCAATTCACCGTGGGGGAAGTCTCAGGACACTTATGGGTCTACATTGCATTCTTGTGGGTCAGGGGCTTGCCTGGAGGAATGACAGCCTCCATCTTCTTTTATGAGCTGGTTGTGAGGATAGGATTGCCTTCCTTCCTTGGACCATGGCCCCTTCCTCCCATCCCCTCAGTGGCAATTCCCCATCCTCTGGCGGCCCCAGGATGGGTACCTGGATACAGACGAGAGTGCAGGGTAATTTCGAGGAAGCCCCCGGAGCCCATCAGTGTCTACAGAGCCACATGCAAATGCATTTTTGGGGCCAGATTTATGGTTGAATATTCTCTAATGGAAGTAGAAACCTCTCTGGGTAATGCTAGGAGGCCAGGAATAAGAAAACTAAGCTTCATAATTTCATTTAACTGCCTCTTTTGGTTTTGTGGGATGTCTGCGGGGAGTGAGTGATATTGCAGTGGTTCACCTAAAAATAGCCAGACTGCAGACCTGAGACTGGGGAAGGTATCCTTCTGGCAACAGAGATACTAGTCTGTCGACAATAGAATAAGTCACGCACACAGTTTTACAGAAAACAATTTGTGTCTTTCACCAAAAGGTTTCAGGGTTGGGAGCCTATTCATTCTGTAAAGGTCCTGACTTCCTGTCCTGGGACTCTAAGGTCAAAGGACTGTTATATCGAATTATTGTTGCTTCATTAGGAAATAAAATTCCTTCTTTTCTCTGTGTGAGTCTCTCATTGGATTGAAGTTCAGGTTGAATGATGTTTTAATACATTTACTTTTAAATGCTCATAATGAGCAAATGCTGGGCAGTGAATTAATAATTGAAATGGTGGCATCAATGGGATTGGCTGTGCAGCCATCCACGTTGTCAAAGGTAGGCTTGGGCAGGTAGAGATTTCGCTCGGCAACAGGTCCTTTTGAAGTTTTGTGCAGAAATCTCTTAGCGGATTGCAAGATGTTAGCATACCTCTTCATGAAATGCCAGAAGAGGCCCTTCCCAGTTGTTTAAACAGCTCAAAATTAGCAAGTCAAACAAACAATGATCCAACGGATCAACAAACCAACCAGACAAATCCTGTACTCACACATTTCCAACATGCATCAAATGAAAAGTCTAAATAGTGGAGAACATTTCTGGGAGGGAAGATTTACAGGGAGCAACTCCAAGCGATCAAAAGCTTTTCGTACTGTATCTTCTTTTAAAGAAGTTATATTTATCATAAATTTTGCACTCGTTACAAAAATCTAAGCAGTACGGGCATGCATGAAACAAAAGTATTCATAATCCTCCCCGATGAGCACATTGTAGAGAGTAGACAGTGGAAGACACATCTATATTTGGACTCAGCAGTATCATGTCAAGGGATCTATTTTTCAGAAACAACGTCACTATTATGTAAAGACATATGGATACAAGGTGGTTTGTTGCAGACTTGCTTATAGTAGAGAAACAGTGGAGGCAACCTAGATGCCCATTTGTGGGGGAGTTGCTGGAGAAGTCATGTGTCCTTAAAAGTGGCCAAAGTAGATGCAGATGCCCTGAGTCACCCCAGGTATGCTATTCATTCCAGATCTATCACTAAATGCGAAAGCAAGACGCAGTCCTTTTGAACAGCAGGACTCCTGTTTCATTTTTAAACGGTGTGCAGACATGTCCCTGTGTGTGCATCTGTATACACTTTGGGGTCAGGAAAGAGAGGTGGTGAATGGAAATTTGGGGGGCTGAGATTGGCTGGGAGGAGGAAGCATGGGGAAAATAGATGACTTGTGCCTTGGCATTTTATGTATATATATATATATATATATAAAATATATATAGAGAGAGACAGATAGAGACAGAGACAGGCAGACAGACTGAGAGGGAGAGGAAGATTTAATACAAAGAATTACATTGGTTCCCGTGATTACGGAGGCTGAGAGGCCCCACAATCTGCTGTCTGTGAGCTGGAGACCCAGGATCGCTGGTGCTGCCCTTCAGTCTTATTCTGAAGTCTTGAGGACCCAGGGAGCCTCTGGTGTACGTGGCAGCCAGAGCATCAGAGAAAAATCAATGTTCAGGTCAAGCAGTCAGGCAGAGACGGTGAACTCCCCCTTCCTCGGCCTTTTTGTTCGAGTCAGGTCCTCAGTGGATTGGATGAGACCCGTCAAAATGCCAGTCTTTTCAGAAAAGGCCCTAACCCTAACCCCCGACCCTCCTTGCTCCGAGCCCTGCCTCCATGGGCCGCTGGGTCTAAGGGGCTTCTCTTCGGTTAGGATGGCTTGTCCCAACTCCCCTCTCTGACTTACCTGACTGGGGTCTTTGGCCAGGTGTCCGTTCTGTAAGTCCATCTGACTTTGCTGTTCCCGAGCCTTCAAGGAGGGACCCGCTCCAGGACACCATTAAGCGTGGTGCTTTGGGGGCAGGGATTTTGGTCTTAGACATAGAGTTTGAGTCCCACCGGTTCCCTCTGGCAGGTATGTAACCTCGGTCAGCTATTTAGCATCTTTAGTTTTCTGTCTCCCCAGTGGTAAGAGGAGAAGACCATAAGAGGTCACAGCGCCGTTGTACAGGTCACATGGCACAGAGCACTTTAAGTCCTACACCTCCCCCAGCTCACCATCCTGAGCCTATAAAATGCGATTATGTAAACTTTCATACACTGACTTACTTTCTGGAAACATTATCCCCTGGCAATGTCAACCCTTTCCTCCCTGAGCTGTGTCTGAGGGTTTCCCCGGGCACTGACGTGGGAGTGTCTAGAATCAGTGCTCCATCTTCCCCGCCTCCTGCCTCCACGCTGATGCCTTTTAGACCCATCTTTTGCTGGGAAGCCCCATCTCTGTTTGTGACCACTGGGGACACCCCACACTCCAGCTTTGGACAGCTTACGTGCCTTTCCAATTTCCTTGGAGCACAACCGTGGCCAAGCTGCGCCTTCATGCATGGCCTGATCGAAGGTTCTGGGCTAAAGGAAGTGCTGAGAATAAACTACAAGGGTGAACAGAAACAGTTGCTGTTAGAGACAGCAGGCCAGCCTGCCCTTCCTGATCCCAGCAGGTCTGGTGGTGGTGGGCCTACGTCTGACTCACCTCCCCGGCCCAGAGCCCCCCTAGCTGCCCCAGGACGACTGATGGATGGAGACCCGGTCCCTCAGGAGGACACCTTGACCTCACTCCACCCTCATGGCAGATAAAACAGCCACAATGGAGATTTCTCAAAGTGTGGTGTATAATATTATTTTTGTTGTTGTTGTTCCTATAAATGATATATTTTTATACATTACTTCTTAAAAAATTTTTTTTATTGAAGTATAGTCTGTTTACAATGGCATTTAGTTTCTGGTGTACAGCATAGTGATTCAGTTATACAGGATATGTATATATTCCTTTTCATATTCTTTTTCATTTTTAGGCTATTACAAGGTATTGAATCTAGTTCCCTGGCTACATAGTAGGACCTTGCTGTTTATCTATTTTATATATAGTAGTTAGTACATTGTGAACTCCCAGTTTATCCCTCCCTCCTCCTTTCCCCTTTGGTAACCGTAAGTTTGTTTTCTATGTCTGTGAGCCTGTTTCTGTTCTGTAAATAAGTTCATTTGTCTCATTTTTTTTTTTTTTTTTTTAGATTCCACATGTAAGTGATGTCGTATGGTATTTTTCTTTCCCTTTCTGGCTTACTTCACTTAGTAAGATGATCTCCAGGTCCATCCGTGTTGCTGCAAAGCATGTTACTTCTTCTAAGCAAATACTCCTGCAAGACACCACCAGTCCAGTGTGCTTTGCACCAATTTCCACGCAGATCTTTTCATAATCTTTCCTCCTGGAGAGACCATGTCTACATCTTCCTCCCGCTGCGTTCCAGGCTCAGGACCTCACTGCTGGTGAGCAAATGCCTGGACAAAAGGACACACACACCCCCGAAGGGCAAATCATTATTTCCAAGGATTGAGAAGTCAACATGAAAGTTAAGGAAAACCTTTTCGGAGTTCACAGAAGCAGGCATGGTTTTGCTTTAGATAACTCAAGTGACCTCACTGAATAGAACACTTAAGTATATGAGCCCGAAGCACCTGCGCTGAGTTACTTTCTGATGATAAGGGCACTGACAGCGATGTCTGCATAACTAAACAGATCTCACAAAGCAGTTGGAGAACAAAGAGCAGCTCTGTCTTAAAGACAATTTAGTGCTTCACCCTGAAGTGTTGAAACTACTTGCAACATTCCAAATGCCAGCTTGAGGGCTTCCATGATCTAGAGTGCCATTGTATGCTGACGAAGCCTCTGGCCCCCAGGGAAGGAGGGAGACTCAGACGCTGAGTGGTATATCCTTTGCGGCATGACCTTCACAACAGTCCCGAGAGATGAGGATCAGGAGTCAGTCGCCGTTTACAGAGGACGAGCTTGAGGTTCAGAGAAGCTAAGCGAAGGCTACCCAGCCATTTAGTAGCTGAGCTACAAGCAGTTTCCAGAACTTTTGAGTCCTAATCTCAAGGTCCACATCATAAATACTCTGAACCAAGTCTTCCTCGTACTGCTCCTGGGTTCATGCGTTGGCCTCCAGGGGGCCTTTTGCGGGGTTCCACAGGTATCACCTCTTTTTGGCTGCCTGAGTTCTGTAATAAATGAGGGATGGAACGAGGAGGAAGACATCAGGTCTGAAGTCCCAAATGGGTTGGCTCATAGGTCAGTGTGCAATGAGCCAGGTTTGCTCACAGTCACGGCAGCGTTACAGGCATCCCTGTAGGTGCCGACCCTTGTGACATTTAGAGCATGGAGGAGCCAAGAAGAACCCCAAGAGGAGGCTACGGAAAGAGGCTGAGCCCCGAACACTCAGTTTCTTGATCCAAATGCTCTACGCGCTCCTGCAGCCAAGGAGGATGGGGATGGAGGGAGACCAGGACTATTACTAACAGACATCCATTAGGGATGTCTCCAAGTGAAGTCAGGAAAAGAGGTCCCGCCACTACACAGACCTTAATGTTGGTGTTTTCCTTGTCCAAACCATTCTGTTAATGCCAGATAAATCTTTCTGAAGCACCATTGTTTTTAAGGCAGAATTTTTCTAAATACCAAATGTGCATGTCTTCCCTTTGGTCTTACAAGCCCAGATCTCTCCTAGATCCCTCCCTGCCTCTCCCACCAACGTACCACTGATTTCCAAGGGAGACTCTCTTCTCCAGGCAGGTCAGGCATTCTGACCCTGCTCCCCACAGACTCTGCTCATGCTCACGTTCACATATTTGCTCATTTATTTACCCCACATGAGATGACCTCCTCCCACCTTCTCTGTCTGGCAGAGTTTTCCTAACTGACTAATCCTGGATGACGACCGAGCTCCCTGATGAGACTCCCCTGGTGGTTCCAGCTCACACTAATCTATCCCTTATCTCATAGCTTTTTCTGTCCTTCTACCTAGTTCTCTAGGCATAAGGTCACATTTATCCTATTTTTTGTTTTGTTTTGTGTCACTATGGGTACCTGAGCTGAATTACTTTAACGCAAAATCCATCTCACGCTTTTTTGATATCCCCCCAAAGTGGCCATTTGTCATGTTTGGCTGTCTGGTAATTGAATCAATTCTCTTCTTATGGGAGAAACCCAAATTATGTGTGTCTTGGTGGAGGAGAATTTCCCTCCAATGGGATCCGAAGAGGCCGGAAACTCTGTCACTGCTTCCCTTCACGCCTGGCAGACAGATGCGGACACGTAACCTAAGCTGAACCAGTGTGGAACTTTGAATTTGCAGAGTACTGCAGAGATGCAGGTTGAAAAAAAAACCAGAGCTGACAAATTGTTCAAGGGGACAATGGTGGCCTTGCCAGTCTAGCACAGGGATGGTTATTCACTGGAAACTGCTGGTGGTGGCAATGGAGGAATCAGAGCCAGGAATAGTGTCCTCGCCTGATAAATTCTGTGTCATGAACTCATCTACGTTCCTGTCCGAACTCCCTTCGTGGATCCTTCTCATTTTCTTAGCCTGGTTCTCCAGCCTTCCTGTCAATTCTCTGAGCTTGTCGATAGCCTTTTGATACATTTCAAGCTCGTGGGAGCTGGTTTCCGTTGCTTGCAGTCAGGAATTCTGTCTGCCACACTTGGTATTGTCTAGCACATGCCGAGCTCAGTTCAGTTGTACTGACTGCGCTTAGACCTGAGTCAAATGGTCTAGCCCTGTATTCGGGGGTCAGGTTGTGCAGGGCACCAAAACAGGCTGAAGAGTCTGCAAACCAAGGTTGTTTGAACCATGGACTTGCAATCATTTGAAAAGCAAGAGACTCAGCTAATTCACTCAAGTTCTCAAGTTGTTTGAAGTAGCTTTTTTCTAGAGTTGATAGCATGACTGGGAACATATAGACGTATGCTGCACATCTGAACCCTGGTACCAGACTCGCCTACGAGAGAATCAGGCAGTTGCCGATAGAAGGGTGCTGATTACTTAGCTTCAGAAACTCACATTGCATCTTTGAATATGAGGATGGGACTTGGGGATCTGGAGGGCCCTGTAGCTGGGGGCTGCCCAAGGTCAGGCGTGGGATTTGATTTTTACCCTCCTTCCAAGCTAAGAAGTTAGCCCGTTACTGTTTCGTGGAAACTGGCAGAAGACACAAGTCTCCTGAGTTGGAGACGAAGGACTTTATTGCTCCTAGGACATACTTATCCTAAAAAATGATTTGCTGTTTAGCTGAAATTAAAATTTAACTGGGCTTCCTGTAGCATTATTTGCTAAATCCGGCAAATCCAGGCACAACACACGAGAACGGGTTTGTGTTGGTTGTCGCTCCAAGCCTTGCCTCCAGCTCCACGTGCGCCTGTGTCTGAGCTTCCGGGGCGGCAGGTGCGGCTTCTGCCCGCAACCCTGTAAACAGCCCCTGCTGGGCTTAAGCGGACAGACTGGGGAAGACAGGTGAGCTTTGATAGCACCCTCAGGGACATTTGGGCGGAGCATCTGGGGCATTCCAGGGCACCTAGGACACGGTTTAGGAGGTTGGAGGGATCACCCTGGCCTTATGGAGCACTGATTGCTTCTCAGATGGCTTCAGTCCAAAGCAGTGCACGGGGACCTCGTGCCTGAGTCATGAAACTCTTGTCTTTCCTGCTCTGTTCTAGTGTTTTCTCTCCTAGGTAATCTAGTATCAGTGTTTCTCCTCCAGCCGCAGGCACGACTTGAACATGCCTCTCCCAGGTATGAACGCGACTCCTCACACCTCAATATGCCTAAATTTCCACAGAGTACTGAGCCTGGAGAGGAGAGTCTCTTTTTTCCCTTCCTAAGTATGTATCCTGATGTGACAGGACCCCTCCTGCCTTCTTCCTGAGGACAGCAGGCAGTGATTAAGTCAGCGACTCTCCAATTACCAGCTAACTGGGGGCACGGGTATTCACTCCAGTGCTGTTTTTGCAAGTAATTAAAAAGAGTGTTACTGAAATGAATTCTAGGAGGAAATTTTTCTGGAAGTGTTATTTACTATCTGGAGAATTTCAAGATCTGAGTCCTCAGGGAGGCTGCCAGCTGCAAGGCCGGATGTGGCCGCAAAAAGAATAATTTTCAGTGCCTGGATGCTGGTGTCCACATCTTACTGGTGCTGGTCTCTCATTCACTTCCTCATCAGAAAGTCAAGAAATCAGACTGGATCAGCTCACTCACGGGATTATGAAATTAGTTCGGGGGCTACTTAATGCAGCTGCGTGCAGGAGAGTGTTAACCTGGCGATGTTTGCTTGGGGTACTGGGGGACAGTGTCGTTAAGCAACCATATGTCCAGGGATGCTGCCATTGAAGTACTTTGTCTGGGCTTGAAAATCCCACGTCCTCATGTTGAAATGAGAGAATATTGTTAACCGTAGGTAGCGGATGTGCTTTTATAGCGAAGCCACAGCCAAAGTAAAGCTTTTATTAAAAGTTTTATTATGCACAGTGGAGAGTTTTAAAAGCAATGTTCTAATTTAGGGTAGCATTTGAATATTTTGCATGGCAGCAAGTTTCTCTGCCTTCTTTGCCAAAAAGTGAGCTTTGTTAGAGAGGAAGCAGGACTCTGGCACGCAACAGCTGGGAGACCGTGAGCCAAGCTTGACCTCGCAATGCCTCAGTTTCCTCATCTTTAAAAACAGCCTACTACGTGCTCCAAAAGCTGGCTGTCGAGAGCAGGTTGGGCGGCATGTGTTCAGAGCCTGACACATGAAGGTGTGTGAAGCCACACAATGCTTGTCGTCCTTTGCTTTGCCGCCGGGTCTTTATACTGCTTTGAATTTTGCTTCTTACTGGAGCTGAGGACTCACTGCTTCCCTGGCCTTTCCTGGTTGGAAGAATTTGGAAAAAGCAACCAGGGCAGCGCCTCACACAGCACGGCTGCCCACAGACAGAAGCTGCATCCTCCTGCGGGAAGCTCTGTTAGCAATGGCACTGACAGTTCAGTTTCAGTTTCTGGAGGCATCGTGGCAGATTGGTTAAGAGACTGAGCTCTGGGGTCAGAGTACCTGGCTTCAAACTTTAGCTCTGCCGCTTACTGGTGTATAAATTTTACAAACCCCTAAACCCTACTGGGCTTCAATTTCTCTTCTATAAGAGGGGGGAAAGTAATAGAACCTACTATATAGGTTTCTTGGGAGCATTGGATGAGTTTTTATATGTCAAACACTTAGAGCACTGCCTGCCCCTGTAAACAGTAAACAAGTGTTTACTAGTTGCTGCTTCCTGGTCGCAGCAGTTTCTTCAGAACTGGCTCAGGGTAGCAGACGGTGGACACTGGGTCCCTAAGAGACCCGGTCCCAGTCTCAGCTCGTCCACGGGTCCCCTGCACCATGGGCTCTCCTGACGACCTCACCTGCCCCGCCTGGCATCCCCGCAGATTCCTGGTATTTACACGTGTGTTACTTCTCCAGTTTTTAAATAGATGATTCTCTCTGCTGGAGAAGAAGGAATCAGACTGGAAATTGAGTGTCAGTTTTCTCCGCTGTCATCAGTCATCATGACACATTCTCATGGCCGTGGGCCCCTCCCCTGCTCCTTTACACGTTTGATTTGAAGGGAGTTGGTGCACCCCGCTGTGTTCCCTCGCAGTCCTCATAACCTCCTGCTTGCTCTGGGTTTCAGCCTTCAGGAAGTCGTGCTTGCAGATATGAGACCCTGCCTGGCAGTCACCTTTGGTTACTGGCCCCCGTTCATCTTTAGCAGGTTTCTTTAAACACCAAGCTCTTTATGAAGACGCTTTGCCCTTAAAAGCCTTTTACTACCTGGTTCCCTCCCTCACTTGGGAAACCTGTATTGTCTGACTGCTACGCGCCAAGTCTATGAGCAGGTAAGATGCCCACTGGCCCCGAAAACGGTGCTATCTGTGCTGCTTAACCCCTGCTCCCGGGGGGTCCTAAGGGTCCTGAAGGGGCTTCTCAGGGGCCACCAGGGAGACAGTGTGTGTGCGGTGGGGGGTGTCTGAGTGTTCGGGGTTTTACTCCTCCCATCAGTCCAGAACCTCTCTGCCATTCTTTGTTCCCCATGTCAGCCTTCTGTGCGGGATTCTGTGCAAAGAGAGGGTTGCCCTGGTTTTTTTCTTTTTTTCTTAAATTTGAAAACCATTGACCTAATTTTTTCCACTGAATTTTTTCAGAACGGCTTTGTATAGTGATTCGACCCTTCTGGTCTGTGTTTGGCCAAAGAGATGACAGAGCAATCTGGCCAAGCCATTGGCACCAGCCACATACGGAATCAAACAGAGTGGACCTCTGAAGCTGTCCCCTGGCTGAAAGGCTCACCTTCCGTGTTCCAGAAAGACCCAGCGGCCAAGGCTAGTACTGTTTGTGGTCGTGAGTGTGTAGTGAGGGAAGGAGGAGGTGGAGGTACCACAAATAAATTGACTCCAAAGGCAATCTCAAAAGAGCTCTGAAAATATTTTAAGCAGTGACAACACTGTTGAAATAAGTTTATGGGCCCTAAAAATGCTAGAAGCTCTTTTTTGTAGAACTCAAAATATCAAACAGTAACTTTCCAAAGGGCAGGAGACCGGACTTTGTTTTGTTAACTTTGTGGGGTGTTCTTCAAAGCAAAACCTTACAGATCTAAGATAATCAGAGATCGACCAACTGCTCAATCTCTGACCTATAAAAATGCATCTAATGTAAACCAATCAGAATACCTGGCTCATTCTGCTTTTATAAACATTTTTAAAGGATCCATATATTTGCATATGCAAAGAGCATTTCTGGAAGATGCTCTAGAATGGAAACTTCATGGGGCAAACCTTTTTTTCCCCTGCTTTGTCCATTAATGAATCACAAGATGATGCCGGGCGTACAACAGATGTTCAATAGATATGCGTTGGCTGGTAAAGGTGCTCCCCTCTGGGGAGCAGGACTGGAGGTTGGTGGAACTACTGCTTTTTGACTTTTACCTACCATGGTACCTATATGGGGAAGGTGGGAAGATCGTCTACTTCTTCCCTTGTACTTGCACCTTTTCCTACAGCAGAGGAAGAAACATCTGCCCTGGTTCCACTGTTGTCCTTTGCCCTTATGACTGCACCCCCAAACCCACCACATCGAGGAGGAATGCATATTCTGGATGGTTGTTCTTACATTCTTAGTGGGCAGGAGTCCATTCCTTCTTGTCCATTTCCCATCCTCGTTGCGTCATGAACTGGGGAGTCACTTCCAAAAGCAGGCGTGGCCATGATCAGACTCTTAATTTCAGCTTTCCTACCAGAGCCTGGCTCATGGGGCTGGATGGAAGTAGACACTGGAGTTTGTTCTTCAAACCTGGACATTTTAGATTCAAGCAAGTCGGGGTAGGAAAGCTTGAATGGGACCAGAACTCTCTTGGGGATTAATAAACGTTGCACTTGGTTTCCACTTGGCCGTTAGCTTGCTCTGTATAGTTCCTGCAGAGGGGAGCCGCAGGTGGCGTGTGGTAGCATTTAGGGACCCAAAGCTCACCCCAATCCCATGACGCTGTAGGGCTTTTATTTATTTAGGCTACCATGTGCATAGATTATCTTTGAAAAGAGTGTATGGATCAGAAGCTAATATCAAAATGAGAAGGGATGATGGCTTTTTTTTGGTCCACCTACACAACAGATTAATTACTTTTCATAAACTCTGTTGAAGGCAATTTGTATGTATGAGCAGGAGAGAAAATAATAATTGGCAGGCAGAACAGATCGCTATTAAGAGGCTCTTTGAGAAGACTGGCTCATAGAGTCATTAAATGCTTTGGTTAAGATAAAAATGCAAAGAAGTAGAATTATCACTGAAAAACTTTGGTGTCTGAAACAGATACTGGATGGCGCGAGGAGTCAGTTGCTATATAACGGCTAAAGAGGGACTGTAATTTTGCCGCACGTATTTTGGAAGAGTTGCTCTATGAGGAATTGAGTAAGGATGATCATTTTTGTTATTCTGGGACGGTTTCTGCTCTGCGCCCATATGGACTCGGATTGTATTAACGATGACCGCACCAACAACAGCTATCATCCACTGAATGCTTGCTGCGAAATAAGCACAGAAATTCTTTACCTGAGTTAAGTGCAATGAGGAAGGTGCTGTTATCATACCATTTCACACGTGAGGAAGTGAACACATGGGTAGGCTTAAGTCACACACTACTAAGGGGCCGGGTGGGATCCTGTGTCTCCAGAGAGACGGTGTGTCCATCTCTCCTCAACACAAGGTTCAATGGCCTCATGCTGATATTAGACACTGGGAGAATTGACACCACAAGAATTGACAAATGCTGTAAATTGTGTGGGTTTTTTTTGTTGTTGTTGTTGTTGTTTATTTTTTGCTAAAGATTTACTGACTCATCACTGGATAGTATTCTAACCCAGGTGGTTTGATTCCAGATCATTTTGGCAAAGATGAATGTTTTCATGCCAAATTATCGGTAATAGTACTGTACATTTCCTTATTGTGTGAGCCACTTTCCTTTGGGTATCCTGTCACTTCCAGCGAAATTCGCCCTCATGGATTCCTAGCACTTCCTTATTGTTATGAGGATTAAAGGAGATGATGCATTGGAACTAGTTAGAAGAGGGTGTTCCGGAGGAAATGTTAGCCATGGAGGAATGCCCAGCAGAGATATGGCCCTAACGTCATTGTAACCATCTATATCAAATTATTTCTCTACCTTCATAGGAACAAATGAAGGGCAAAACGGACCCTATCTCCATTTTCTCTCTCTTCCAGAGTCTATATCCTTGGGCAAAAAAATAAATGAGTTAAGAAGAGAAGTCATCAGGGTAATCCAGTGATGTTAGTTTACAAACCGGTTCTGACACTTCCACGCTCCATGAAAACAAAGCCTGAGCAACTGCAAACTTCTGTGTCCCTTAGGATGCCCTCCCCCGCTTCCTGTGCCCTGCACTCCACGCCCTCTGTAGAACTCCACGGAGTTCAGCCACAGTTATGGCAGCTGAAGCTGGACAGTGACCAACAGAGCATCGTAAAACATGGTGCCAGTTGGCAAAACCCAAATCAGTATATATAGGAGATCTGGTCCCATCATTTGACTTAGATGCTAAGGGCTTTGGGTGAAAAATAATGATCTCTCATCACCGGGAAGGCAATGCTGATCTTTGTGGGCAGCCAAAAACAGCAGCCACAGCTAGAACAGCAAGATGGATGAGAAAAAGAGCAACCTGAGTTGCTGAGTGCTAACTAGACGTTGGGCATTTTTCTAAGCATTTTACATGCATTGTTTGATTTTATCATCCCAGGAATCTTCTGAATGATGTACAGTAATTGTTCCCATTTTTGTTTTAGAAGCTGAAACTAAGATTTAGAGATGCTGAATGAGTGGCATTAGATTATATTGGTGGCAAGCGGTTGAGGAAGTTTGGAGCCTGTGACAATTTGACTCCAGGGTCCTCGTCCCCAGTGATGGCACCATGTTGTCAAGGAGCCCCATTGAGGGAAGGGGGCTCAAGTGTGGTCCTGAGCCTTCCAGGTTCTGAGATCATGGTCAGACAAGAATCTCCATCAAAGAGCTGTGTTTCTCATGACCTCTTCTGACCATTAGCCCCCCTAACCTATTGCCTTGGCTTTGAGTCACTGAATACATCCAGCCTTGAACACACTCAGCATTTTGGTGTGTCTGACTTCCACTGTCACCTTCCCTGCCTCTAAACCTGATGATACAGTTGTAGTTCAGCTCTTACCTGTGCCTTGAATACTGCCAACCAGCTCATCTCATGTACAATCTACTCTGTTTAGCTGGCCGAAGACATCGCCTCTTCTTTTTAGAGTTACCCACCCTACTTCTCAGCAGACATATTAACAATGCCTTATCATTGAAGAACTAGGGTACCGTGTGTCTAAGGAAAGAGGTTTAAAATATTTTATTAGAGAACATACATCAATATTGAACAACACAACTTAAATATTATGGCATTCATATTCAGAAGGACAATATAAATGCTTATAATTTGAACAGTCACTTTATTAAACAAATAAAATAAAATTCCTTTTTACCAGTGGGCTGCATGATTCATAAAGTATATTCTTTTAATAATTTATTCATCTGCTTAGTAATCTATATATTTGTGTTCTTAAAAAAATAACCAACATGATTGTTTACCACATCACATCATAAACAAATGGATCTGTAAAAATGACATGTAGAAAATTCAGGAACAGCACATTCCATGGAGAGTAAGTCCGTTTAAAAGGAATTAAATGCTTTAGAAGCCATTGCAGTCAGCCTGGGTGTCTTGTTTATGCATCCATACAAAATGCTGCAGCAAATTCAAGTATAACAATTCACACACGAACGTTTTATCTGACATCTGAGGGAATTCTGCCTTTTATAGGATAGAGCATTGTACCGAACTCTCAGCACGACCACATGAGCTTTGTTACATGGAGGTAAAGGTTGGAAAGATCAAGTCAGCTGATCAAATACCAAAACCTGGAGAAGGCGGGGTTCACGAACAATGCAGAGTTAGAAACCGTACCTCGTGGGAATCTTATTTGCCACAACAAGGGTAAGGGTTACAGGAAGATCATAGCAGCTAAAATCAGCCCATATCTGCTTTTCTGGCAATGTGGGAATGCTGTGCTTGTATTTTGAACAGATCTCATGAGCAGACAAGCAGCAAAGCTGCAGTAAGCCAGGGATGTCATGGGGGTTCATGTTTAAGTGGCATCAGCTTTATTTACTAAAATACAGTTTTAATTTCATAAACAAAGTGGACCTCCAGATTTCTTTTCCTTCGTCCCAGAAAGTCAAGTCCTTCCTCGTTGCTAGTAGGTTATAAAAGTGCAGCTCCAAGACCTTTACTTTTGTTTCAGTCCCCACCCGCCTCCATTCCCCACCCCTGCTGCCCTTGGTTGGTAATAAAATCCCAGGCACCCTTCAGTAATAATGTGTCTGGATACAGCACAAGATATGAGCCTTTCAATGATGGACAAAGGGAAAACCAGCTTCTGGGGGTATTGTAATGATCCAATTATGTTCTGTGTTATTTGGTAGGAAAAAACTCTTTCTTTAAAAATTATTGCACATTTTCTTGCTAAAAAAAAAATCTTCCATTTTTAACAACATTCAATTGCATCATGTAAGATTTGCTTGTAAAGGCTCCCAAAGCATTTAGTTATTCTAATGGGTTACCTACTTCATGTTTGAGCAAATGTTTATTTGCACAATGAGAAATAGACTTTTATTTTTTTTCCTGTGTGGCCATCCCACTGCAGTGCTGTACTAAAGTCTTGAGACCAAAGAGAATTGGATGACTGAGAGACCAAGGCATTTCGATTTCTAGCAGAGCCAAACATGGGAGCTGACAAAGCCCCTGCACTCATTATTTACTGGCTCTTCCTTGGCTTAAAAAATGAGAAGAAAAGCCAGCATGGTTTGCCTGCTGAGGACGTGAGGGATGGGGGTTTGTGGAACCAAGTGGCTACCATGACAAGCGAGGCTGACTTCCCTGTGTCCTGGGCCCCTGGAGGAGGAGGCAGTCCAGGAGAACCCGATGATTGAGGTTCACAGCCCCCGGGTCTTTGCGTGGGTGCACCCCTCCCTTGCTTGGAGCAGCTCCTTCTACTCCCGACCGTATTTTGTCCTCCAGGACCCCACTTGAGAAGTCTAACTGGAGGCCGGACTGGGTGCTTTCCACTAAATTCCCGTGGTACCATGAATGCTTGTGTCTGAGCGCTTACCACGCTCTACTGTAATTGACTTGCCTGGATGCCACAGACCACAGGCACTGGGGGCGGGGGGGAGGGGGAGGGCCAGGACCACGTGTCCTCCATCATTTCTCTCCACCCTCCGGACCTGTGCTTGGAGCCTTCACTAGATACTACAGGGTGGAAAAATGAGTCAGCTTCCCTTGGAGGAAGGTGATTTTGTTTTCAGTGTGGCTTCTTCTGCTTCTCCGGATGCACTAGAATTTGAGGGACACAAAGGGAGCTTCAGCGTTTAACTTTTAAGCACACTACAGGGGGCGTTGCACTAAGTTGACTCCTCAGGCATTGAGCTCTCGTCCCTCACACCTGTTTCTTTTTTCTCTGTACATTCAAAATCATTTCTTAAGTCGCTATTGTCCCAGCATTGATAAGAGTAATGTGTTAGATTCACGCTTTAGGCAGATAAATGCTTGATAAAGAAGGAAATCCACATGGCAGGGAGGACTTCTCCGCTTCTGAGGTGGGTTCAAAAGACAGTAGGTAGAACACAGCATCGTAAATTGACTATATTTCAATGGAAAAAGGAAGAGACGGTAGGTGGCAGGAAAGGGGGCTGGGCCGGAGACGCCCCTTCAGTGGGCGGTGAGGACCAGCACGCACAGGCATGAAGCTAGCTTCCTGTAACGGGTGTATGTCCCCTCAAAACCCAAAGCAGATGACCTTTAATGAAGTCTAGGAATACTTTTAATATACTAGACATTACGCATCAACATGGGCAAAGTTTTACCCTCCTGTAGACTCAGAATTCTTACTTTGAGCCCAGTGTATTTATTTTTACAAGTTCTGACTTGGGCGGGCAGGTTTTTTGTAAGTCAAGGCCCACCCTCATTTCCCTGGGACCAGCCCCATCACATTCTACTCCCTGTGTTTCTCTTCTCCCAGCGTGGAAAGAACGGAAAACTCTTCTCCTTAATTTGGGCCATCACCAATCCGTTCGCCCTCACCCCAACTCAGCAGCTGCTTCTCCAAACCCACAAGACCGAAATAGACAAAGATTGTGTTTGTACAAAGCTGAGCTGGGCCAAGGAGCTCATCTCGGAAAGAGACTTTTCCCCTCTGTTTAAAACAAGTTTGAGATTCTGAGTCATGAGAGACCGTTTGGCAGGGAGATGGTGGCAGGTCTCCTGCCAGACTCAGCCTTTTGAGTACGGCTGAGCTGAGCTTGCGGTGTGGGCTTCCCTGTCAAACCACTCGCCCAGAAGTGTCCTGGAGATCATTCAAAGTGTCCACAGAAATGCCGAGGCTCTCACGGGCAGAACTTGAAATTCGAGCTTGTGTTCCCCTGATGTGGGTTTTCATCCCCGCTGAAGTCAAAACTGCCCATAGTTCATGACTGGAATTGGCTATTTTGTTTTGTAAACACTTATTTCTGACAGTTTCCTGGGCCAAGCTGTGCCCAACTCTCTTTCCTGAGATGATTTTAAACCCAAGTTTTGCTTTGAATGCTCTGCTGTCTTCCAGTGGTCAAAATTACTTCTCTTTCTCATAACATTGGATATATCAACACATACCCATCTTTTATGTAATGACCGCATCCTATACAGTGTCTCTCATAGAACAATGATAATGACTTTCTCTTGTCAAGTAAGTCGTCAGTGGGAGAAAGATTACAAACACCAGGACTGGGTCCTCTTGTTTTGGGCTGTCTCTAATCTGAAAGTTTGATGGAAAGCCTCAAAGTAGTACAGTGGGTGTGACTTTTAAAAATTAAAACAAAATGTTCTGGCTGGGATATTTCTAACCCAAAGAAAACAGGGGTGAGGTCGGGGGGGGGAGGGTGTGAAGAAATAACTGAAACTTTGGGGGTTTTTTGCCGAGCGCTGTAAATTTAGGAATGACAGCGCCCAGGCAATGGGAGAAGCCTCCTTGTGTGACTTCCATTCTAGCGAAAAGAGTAATCAGTGTCTTGAACTGGTGGTGACCAGCTCCTAGGCAGTATCAGCCTATTCAGGGCAAAGGAAAACAGAAAGATGTGTTCTGCCTTGTTCTGCCTGTGGAGCTTGCAGTAAAGGTGATCTAACTTGTAATAATGTTTTATTCTTTTAGCCTTCGGGAGGGGAAATAGACAGGGGGAGAGGGCTAGCTTTAACTGGGGGCTTACTGTGCTGTCGTACATTTTATCAGCTCCACCATTTCATTTGCTCACCCATTTCACAGGTGAGGTGATGGGACCAAGAGAGCTCACATGACTTGTCCAGGCTCGCTCATTAGGGACAGAGTTGGGGCTTGAAATTAACCCAGGACTTGTGGCTCCCAGGCCACTGCTTACAGAATCTCACAAGTTCCCCTCCTATGACGGACTCTGGGGTAAGGTCAGGCCAAGGGTTCAGCAAGGCCAGCACAGGTGAACTTCAGAAGGCTCACATTTCCCCAGTCTTCCTTTGTGCCTGTACCGTCTTCTTCTCACATCCACGTCACTGCATTGGTCCTCTGCGAAAATACTTCTTTGGTAAGGCGACTGTAAAGTTTCATATTTTACCAAATCAAAGATATGGAAAGGGCTGGACACGTAGTAGCTGCTCCAATAATGTGATTTTTACTCTTTAAACTTCCTCTTCATGTGCTTCATCACAGCGCGCTGTATGGAGCAAACTCACTCCCTTGTCTGCAGTATTGGGTTAAGTAGGTGTGGTACGACTGGAGAGTGGATTGCTTATGGCTTATGATACCCCAGAGACACAAAGAGCTATTTTCCTCCCTGCACAGCTGATGAAGAAAGCATGTGTTTTGATTCAGGCTCTTAAAAAGCTGAAGCAAAATTTCTGTTGCTCTCATGTGCTGAATGTTAGGTATCAGGGTGGTGTGTGATGTTCAGACTAGGAAGGCAGAGGGTTGGGGAGCTTTTGGAAATGGAGACAAGAGTGAAAATGGGACCACACTTTTTTATTCAATTGCTCCCTAATAAATGTTTAACTCCATTAAGAAAGTACATAGAAAACGAACAATAACTTGTTATTTAAATATTTATAATCCTTGCTTGTTTTGCTCTTTAAGATACTCCATCAGTTACTTTTTAATAGCCTTCTGACTTGGCAGGTTGAATCTGAGCATCTTTCTTTTTGATTAAATCTGCTCACGCATCTACTCGTCCATCAATGCCGCCTCTTTCCTGGCTCTTCACCAGGACCGTCACCTCTGCTGTGACGCAGGGCCTGGGTGGGGAGGGCGCGGGGACCAAGATACACTGACATTGGTGCTCCACTTTTGATTACTGTGCTCAAGGGCCTTCCAACCCTTGAGACTTCAATTAGCCAAGCCGCAGAGCTGAAATCTTTTTATTATGAAGATAAGGCTGGATTTAAGCAGAAAGCCTGGGGACCAGAGTGGGGAAGAAAGACAAGTTGTTTCTTTTCCCTGGGTACATCAATCAGCCATTGCTGCACTCATTCAAACCTGTTTTGGGGTGATTTTGGCTTAAATACACTTAATACTTTTGGAGGACCAGCCTTTTCATGTGATTTTTTTTTCCCTGCAATTCCTAGATTAGACTGAAGCTGGCAAACCACATAGCTTGAGGCAAAACGGGGTTCCCTTGTGACAGACATTGCTGGGCCAGAAATACTTCCAACAGGAGAGTCTGGGGGAGAGGCTGTGGGGGGGACGGGTAGCTGAAGCAGTGTTGTTCTTCGACCAGAAAGTTAGACAGTAGATGCCTTGCAGTTAGAATAGTCCTGATTCTTCCAAATGAGGATAAATGCTCTTGCTTCTCAGCAAAAACCAGGCAGAAGAGAAGGCATCACTCCACGGCCGTCAGAGAAGCGCCATGCAGGTAACACGTTTGTCTACAGTAAGGGGTTTGGGTGAGTTGATGAAACGGAAGTGGGATCAGATTTTCTCAAGAGAAGCAAGAGGACCAGGCCAAGGTACCCTAAGGTCGTACAGAAAGGGCCGCAGGACCCAAGAGGCCGGAGCAGCAGCAGCGAGGATTTTATCCTGCAGTCACTGAAGGCTTGAGCAGCAATGCGGGGCGGGGGCCTTCGGAAAGTCTGAATTAAAAGGCCTTTCAGCAGGGAACGGTTGTCTCCAACCTCATACCCAATCAAGTCAGCGTACCTTCCTTTCCTTTCCTTTTCAAATGTGAGACAAAGCAGAGGAAAAGCTACCAGAAGGCTTGTTGGCACCCATTTCCAAGCTCATCCTGATGGAGGGCAGACGTCATTGAAACAGAAGTAGCTCATCCAGGGCTGGCACTGGGGCTCCGTGGTGATCTCAGCCTCCCCTGGGTGCCTCGGAGACCCGTCTCCCAGGGCTGGGCTCTGCCTTTGCCTCTTGATCTATCTCATCTTCTCTCAGGGTCTAGCATGTGTCCCATTCATTGATGGTTCCAAAGGGATCCCATGCCCGCGGGCCTGGAGATGGTCACCAGCCTGGGACTCCCCACTGCTGAGCTCTGCACCCTGATTAGAATCTTACGGTATCTTTTCAGAATCCCAGCACCATCAACTATTACCTGAACCTTCCTGGTGGGTCATCGGGTGTCCCCAGGGATCTGTGCACCTGTCCCCCAGCTCCTGCTGGTAACTAGTGCTTGGATTAGTCATCCTTTGCTGCTCTCTGTCTCCTTCCTCCTTGCCTGCTTAGGAGGGTTCCCAGGCTGCAGATAGGACCACCCAGGGGCTGAGCACTGCCGTGGGCATATGAAATGGTATGATTGTTCCTGCCTTCCAGGAGTTTTCATCTAGTTGAGAAGATGAAACCTACATAGAGCGTCAAGGATGTTTTAAAGTGAAAAAATAAAGATTTTGAAAAGCAACAGAAAGATCACAATAAAATGCACAACAAAGCATCCAAATATATTTTCTGGACAATTGCTGTAAGAACTTGGAGAGGGTGACCGAGAAGGCTTGAATGTGAACTTCTGGATTTGGAAAAGAATCGTGGATGCATTTTTACGGGCGGAATGAAGACAGTGGGGAGGGAAGTGTTAAGGGCTGAATCGTGCACCCATGTCCTAACTTTCATATTTGAAATCCTAACTCCTAGGACCTCAGAAGGGGACTGTGCTTGGAGTGAGGGTCTTTAAAGAGGCAACTGCAGTTAAATTAGGTCATTGGCTTGGGCCCTAATCAAACAGGACTGGTGTCCCTGTAAGAAGAGGAGACGCAGAGGGAAGGCCAGGTGAGGACACAGCGAGAAGACGACCATCCATAAGCCAAGCAGAGAGGCCTCAGGAGGAGCCAGCCCCGACGACACCCTGATCTCAGACTTGCAGCCTCCAGATTCTGGGAGAGTAACTGCCTGCTGTTTAAGCCGCCCGCTGCGTGGTAGTTTGTAATGACAGCCTGAGCTGACTAAGACAGGCGGGCTACATACGCTAGGAGCTGTGTCAGCAGACGCAGATGCATGTTTGGTGGGAGAGGATCCTTGGCTTGGAGTAGAAAGGCTCCCGGTGCAAGGACAGGATGAAGGAATAGAAAGAGTCCACGATCAAGGTCCAGGCGCAGGGGGGCTGGTGGGCGCGGGACAGGGCACGGGAGCTCCAGAAGAGAAGGCCCTCCTTGGACCCAGTTGAGTTTTGCCTGCAGGATCCCTTCTGGGCGAATCATCGCTGCGTCACGCTAACACGAAACCCGGTTCACTTTACAGGGTTAATCAAGACACCAGAGGCTCTCCGGTGTACTTAGGCAAGATTCAAAGGGAGGGACAAATGATGAAGAAGAGAAAGGGAAGGGGACTCTGTAGGGCTTGGTAAAGACTTCTGAACTGTAAGAGGGGAGAGGTGGCAGCTGCTGAAAGGAGAGACGCACATCTAGGGAGGGGCAAAGAAGCCATCCTGACGACAGCTCTTTTCTAAGATGTGACTGCGTGTGGCATTTGCAGCCTTCATTTGGAACTAATAGTATAAGAAGACAGACATGGCAATCGGGCAGAGGGTAAGTGTCCCTGGGGAGCCTCGCGTGTGCGCTCACCCCGGGGGCCGTCTCTGTCCTCAGCGTGGGAGGGGATGGAGCAGCTGAGGGGAGCCCCATCTGGTGACCCAGGACTGTGTTGGGAGCACGTATCCCATGGGAAACGGCACCCTCTGGAGCGAGGGCACCTGCCCCGACATCATCACTGCTTGTATGTTTGGCAAGAAGTGGAGGGTGGAATGATGGAGAGAGGGGAAGGACTGTGGAGAGGAGACTGGAAAGAAGGAAGGGAGGGACGAAGACAGACAGGGCCAGGGGGAGGGAAGGGAAGCTGCCTCACAGGGTTGGGCCGAGCCTTTCCTCTGCGTCCACCGCAGCAGTGGTGTCACTGTCCGCTGGCCATGATGCTCCCAGGTCCTTCCCGATCAGGTCAGCTGCCACCACCATTCTACGGCCATCTCTCAGTGCTGGGCACTCCCTGCCCTGGGCCAGGGGAACTGCACACCTTGTTTCCAACTGGGACCACTTCCTCCCTCCAGCGCCCCGTCAGGACTGGGAGGGGCCAGGGCAGGAGGCCCCTCCCACAAAGCGCCAGCTCAGAGAAATCATCCTAGGGGAAGGCCAAATATGTTTCCCTTAGAAACACCATTTTGAGGCTAGTTAGGTCATTTCCGACTTAAAAAGAAAGAGAAGGAAAAGGAGGAGGAGACAGAGGAGGAGGGAAAGAGGTCCTGCCAGGCAGCCATCCTCCCACCCAGCACCTCCTCTGGATCCCACGTGCGGGTGAGTCCCAGGGAGGACCCTCAGATGCCCTGGTGCTGGATGCTGTGGTCAGGACACCTTCCCAAGGAGCCAAGCGTGGCCTCCAGGGAACTCCCTTCAGCTGGCTCCAGGGGTCTGGGAGGAATTTCATACCGGCCTCGGTCCAATGGCTCTGACTGGCTATTGCTACCCTCAGAGCTGACAGATTGTCTTGGGCACTTTGCCGACGAGGTGAAGGGCTGCAAAGACCTGTGTGGACTCCCCGGGGCTTCCGCTGACCTGCTGTCCTGCAGAATCCGGCAGTGGGAGGGCGGGCTGGAAATCAATGACAGACTAAAGTACATCCTTTGGGTGAGCAGGTCATACGGAGCAAGTGCCAGCCCTGAATGTGAACTGCTCACCCTCCCTAACAACTCATCCAGTTTGGGAACATTAATGTCATCAAGTGTCGATGTGTCAGGGTATATTATAAAAATTAAAAAAATCCTACGGCCTAGCAGGATTTGTACGACACTGTAAACTAGTGATGCCAGCCATTGAGGATGGCAAATTACGGCCCGTGGGCTAAATCTGGCCCATGGTCTGTTTTTTGGTACAGCCTGTGAACTAAGAATGGTTTCTACACTTTTAGAGGGTTGTCCAAAACAAAAAACCAAAAAAACAAAAAAAGAAAAAAATTAAACATAGAAAACTATGTGACAAGACTGTGTGGCCCACATGCCATTTACAGAAAAGGTTTGCCAACCCCTGGTGTCCATTATGTGGAGTTTTAATTTTTTGGTTCTTCTGAGAGCATCCTTCCCTGCCCCCATCTCTAACAATGCCTCTCGGAAAAAATGCAACCAATGAGCTTGGAACACACCCAGATCATAAGCTGGGGACTGTCTGTGCCTTTCTGTATTTTTTTTTCTGCCAAGTACAGTGCCTGGTGCAGGAGAAGAAGGGAACGGCTTGCTGATGGGAGATGACTGGGGCGTACACAACCCTCAGGCTCACTGGAAAACAAACATTCCCCAAACTCCCGCTGAGACCCTGGCGTTCCTGAAGTCCTTAAGGTGTCAGTCACTGCTGGCTTTTCCTGACCCATCACCCCGTTGAGCAAGCCGAGAGCCCCCTGGCCTGCTTCTCTGCGTAGCTCTACTGCTGGTCTTTTAGCCACTGGGAGAAGCACAGACAGATATGCACTCAGCCCCTTGAACAATCTTGACTGGCCCAGCTGGGGGCAGAGATGCAGCAGGAGAGAGGGTGCACACGGAGCCGAAAGCACGGCTCAGAGGTGAGTGAGTGAAACACGAATGTCAGGGTCTCAAGAAACACAGCGGACGCTGGGGAAATGGAAGGCATCTTGGAAAAAGAAGTCAGAGGCTGGATTTGGGGATATTCAAAGAAACCCTTAACCCTCACCTCATCTTTCCCCTTGTTTCTTCATGTGCTAAGTAGAGACAGTAATTCCTTTCTTCACTTTCTCCCTCACAGGAATGCCTTGGGACAAGCAAAAGAACCCTGACCAGTATGAAGAATTGTATCAATAGGAGAAAATACTGAACTCATGTTGTGATTTTCTGTAGATTCTTTTCTGTCACATCTGAACGCACCGACTGTATTCACGCTTTTTCACAGATCAGTGCCTTCATTATTTTTTTCCCACCAAATACAGTATGAATTTGCTCTTAGATTTTTTTTCCTAATTAAATCTGTATTTCTCATAGTTTAGCAATAATCGTTTCTAGCCTATTACGTGCAACATTGACTATGGTATGGAGGGAAGGTAACGGAGTTAACTCCTGAGCCACAGGTCAAGACAATTATTTTGTCTTTGGAAATGAAAAAGCATCAGCTTTAGGGCAGTTCCTTGTTTATCAAATGCAACAACACATTACCGAAAGCCATCCTGCTTTGAGCCATGTCCATGGTCAGCCTTCTTCCTCCACACCCTCCTCCCACCTGCCATGGCCTTGCCTTTAGGTGAGAGACTCAGTAGTCCGTGTTGCAGGTGCAAAGATGAGATCTTTTCCTATACGGAGCAGATAAGGTCCATCCTCAGCCCCCAAGACATTTGGGTCCGGGGACACGTGAAAGAGGTAAAGCTGATGGGAGCACTGGCAAGAGGTCGCGTATCCTCGGCTCAAATCCTAGCTCGCTTTTGCCAGCCCAGCCCCACAACAGTCATCTCCACTCACTCGTCTTGCAGGGACTTTGGAGGGCCAGAGGCCATGGCTCCCGGTGCTTTTTGAAGATGGTAGAGCCCACAGCAGCCTGGGCTCAGCCTGCTCCACAGCACAGTTTGTAGACAAGGAGCAGGTGCCACCAGTGTTCCAACCAGGCTCGGGCGGAGCTGTGTGCAGGTAGTTTCATGGTTAATAGTCCTGGCAGTGTAAAAAGAAATCAGAGTAACAAATGAGCACACCTCTGGTACCTCCATATTTGCCACCGCTGCCTTCTTTTTAGACACCCTGGTTTTGCTTGCAGAGTTTACTTTGTACGTGTTTGGGTTCCCTTCTCCCTTTGCTGGTGAGCAGAACTCTTTCCTTAAATAAGTCAACGAGTACTCATACACAGAGGCAGCATCTCTTTTGACAAAAGAGGATCTGAGCAGAAACAGCCCCAGAAGCAAGCGAGAATGTTCGTCAAGCAGTGATTAAGTAGCTGTGATTAAAGAGGGAATAATTACCTGCCCAAGCAAATAGTTCCTGACACATTCTCAGTCCCAGACCAAAACCAAGAAACCTATGAGGCCAGAAGGTCTACGTGATGGTTCGCTTTGACGGGTGGGGGTAGCCGAGATGCTCAGGACATAAAACTTTCATTTGCAAAATCCAGAAACAAGAGGATGCCAGCTAGTAAGAAGCCACAGCTGTCAACTGAGTCTTCATTTTCAAAGATTGCCTAGGTCTCTGGCTATTTGCAGATCAGCATTCTGAACCATTTCCTTTTGGTGACAGACAAGAAATTCACGTGTTTGGCACACTCTCTGGGCTCCGTGCAATTCCTGGTGAGATGCCTGTAATTCCTTCTCTATCTCCAACTCAGAAAATTTGGGGGGTGGGATTACAGGTGAGTGGGATTGATATCGTATTTGTTTTTATTTATTTTAAAAAGAGATCTACTTTCTGAAAGTGTGCTGATGAACTGTGCTGGGTAGCCAATAACTTCAACACACCGTACAATGTGTTTTGTATCCACAGCTCTGTTTGCAGTTCTAGGCCAATGCTGTCTCTTCTGCGTTCTCCTATGTGTCCGTCTTCTCCCCAGTTTGATATGATCTGTCCTTCTTGCAAGGCCTAAATAACATCCCAGGCCAGTATCCCCTACAGAAGTGGTGCAGTCTGATAGTCAGAAGTGTAGGCGCCAAGCTCTTCCATTTATGACCTGCTCTTGGGTTTAGCTGCGATGGAGATTTGGCAGCATACTTACTGGAGTTAATTGGAAGGCAAATGCCAAAGAAACAAAACATTAAAAAGTCTGGGTAGGTTCGTATCCTCAGCACATCCAATCACAACTGAGGGGCTCTGACTCTCACTACTTATGAGGCTGGGTTGTGGGTGGAAAACATAGACTTTAGGGTTCAGGAGACCAGGATAGAATCATGGTTCCACTTTGCTTTTGGGTGAGTCCTTAATCACTCTTTTTTTTTTTAAATTGAAATATAGTCAGTTTACAATGTTGTGTCAATGTCTGGTGTACAGCATCGTGTTTCAGTCATACATATACATAGCATATATTCGTTTTCATATTCTTTTTCCTTATAGATTACTACAAGACATCAAATATAGTGTCCTGTGCTGTACAGAAGAAACTTGTATCCTAATGACTCTTAACTATCAAGTTTTTTTGTCTCTCAAATAAAAATAGTGGAATTGCTAAGACTTTCAGAGACAGCAGGTTCCAAATGCCCTGTCAATGCCTGGCATTCAGTGGCACCTAATAAAAAAGCCTCAAGAAAAATTTTATTTACTCAAATATCACTGTCTACTAAGGATGGACTGATCCAAGTAGGTGGTGAGAGAGTTAGAGGTCAATATTTTGGAGAGTGTTAGCAGATCACTAAGTGATTACAGGCAGAAATGGTCTTGGATGGGACTCAAGGGAGGTAAAAGGAAGAAAGCTTGACAAGTAAAATGTTTTTTCCTGAAATCCTTGCAAAGGATTGGGGAAATTCTTGAATAAAGAGATTCAAGATCTCTCTTAATGCACACGATTTGAATTGCAGAAGAAACTCAAATTTCACCTATCCCATAATGTCAAGTTGATTTTCTGTGATGTTTAGACAATCCTAAAGCAACTGCTTTTTATAACACATTGTATAAAACATTTTGACCACTGTTACTCAGGGTACATTCTTTAAACTCCAAATAGAAGCAGTAAACATGTGAGTATAAATATGACAATCATTTGTTGAACTGTGACAGTTTTAGATAGTTTTTGGCATGCTCAAAGGTACAGAGATTTTTGTGGATGAGTGAAAAATAACTTGTGTATTGTTTATCCTTCTCTGACTAAGTCTTGGGTGAATTATCAATTTCTTGAAAAATTAGCATGTTTATACCTAGTATCATGTCATGGGAAAGGAAAAAAATGTTAAAGTTGGCCTCCCTGGAGGGAGCAGGGTGGAGAAGAGTGTAGTGGACAATTATTTATGGATAGTTTTACATGAATACAATTGTCATGGCTTTTATCAGATGACCGATAGATTTTCTAGTTGTTTAATTTGATTAGAAATGGCATTAAGCCTAGCTTTCTGGTGATCCTAAGCTTTCTAGTATCTAAAATTTAAATTTGTCTGTAAAAATGTTTAAAGAACATCTCAAACATGGAGCCATAGTCTGCCAAAGAAAAAAAATCACCAGTCTTTTCATGGGGATGCTCTTCCCGTAAGGGGGAGCCTGGCAAAAGCAGTTTTTCAAATTCAGATACTAAAAGAAGCTCTTCTCAACAACGAAGCTTAAGTGGGGTTTGCATACTCAAGTCCTTCCCTGATGCCTGCATCCGTAATAGGACACCCACATCTGGTAAAGCAGTTATAGGACCTGCAAACAGACCAGAAGAGTCTAAAAACCCAGCCAACATCTACCGCCAGAATCCAAGTTATGAGCACAAGGCAAGAGTGTCTGTCTGGCCAACAACGAGACACCTTCCAGAAAGGGCTGAGAGAGCAGCAATAATCCGTGTCAAATCACAACCAACAACCAAACTCAAAATCACAAGCACACACACCCTCCGTGGCAGTATGCGAAGACATTAGCCTTTCAGAATGATTTCAGAAAATTATCATTTTGCCGCAAGGAAAGAAGGAAAAGGTGATGGGGCCAAGAGCTTTGCCGTGAGGGTGCAGTAACAGCTACGATCTGCTTTGAAAATTCTTAGTGGGAATTACCCAACTAGGGGAAAGAGGGCACACAAATGGTCAGTAGCTTCAGACGAGGGATTCTAGTCAAGAATTATTTCAAAAACATAGATCTTATTTTAAATCCTTACTGTGGATTGTGAAAATATTTAAATTTTTATCTCCAGTCACTGTCTTTATCTTTGTAATACATTGAGTTATTAAGATTTACCAAAATTTGGTACACATAAAGCACAAAATAGCGTGTTCCCCAAGTCCCTGTAAAAAGTGGGCGTAGATGAAGTGAATGGGTTATTGGCTCTCTTAGCAGAATAAATAGGCTTCTGTAAACACTGTTTGCAAATTGCTGTTTCTGGTGGGTTTTTGGTGACCAGAAAGTATCCTCCCCAGCTAAACATGTGCACCTTTCAAAGTCTAGGAAGGATATACCTGGACCATGAGGCCCACTCCAGCGTGTCACACGGGCACTGGGGACCTTGAACCTCACGCATTCTGCAATAGTGAAGCAGCTGAGAAAAAAAAAAAAAAGGGAGTCTGGATGTGCCTTTCAAAATACAAGCTCTGGCTTTTCCTACTGGAGTTCTGGAAAAGGTAAGTGATTTGCCAAGAAAAGCCTTTCTAGGCACTTTGGAAAGGCTGCGGAGTAATCTATCTTAGCATGAAATTAGCGCCCACCCCACCCCAACCTCTTGACCTTTAAAAATGTCAAATAAGAATTCTTCCTCCATCTGCGCTTGGAACTACTTAATAGTAATTTTTTCCATACTGGAAACTCAGTAGAAAGTTCAGCTAGAAACTCGACCCTCATCTCTACTGTCTTCCACTGGGAAGAGTCATCCTTTCCTCAACTGGTTCTTTCAGCACTCTCTGGACCCAACTGTAGACAACACGCTTCCATTAGTTCAGAGACGTAATGAGTGTCCTTGCCCTCACCTTAGGCAATCGGGAGCAGAATCCGGTCAAATTGCAGCAAAAGGTAAATCTCACGGTCAAGTTTCACCCCCAAGCTGAGAAACTGGATGTCTCATAAATGGTGACATTTAAAACTCGCTCTAAAAATAATGTGTCTGGATATCGGCCACCATCTTAAGGCTCTTCCTCTCCAGGCCCTCTCCCTGTAAATATCCAATGTGGCTGCATGCAAGTTTAGCCTGAAAATAAAATCCCCTCACTCCACCAAGAAATAGCTCCAAACTTAGAGTGCGTGCTCAAAATATTCAGGATGAAATCACAACCCTATATTTATAGTCTTTTGGATTGTGTATAAAATTCTGTTTCCCATGCTGTTTTTCGTTGAAAGGGCCAGGCGTGGAAAGCGGGCTCAGAGGATGACCCAGAGAGGATCTGCCTCAAGGACATGCTGTTTATCATCAGTGTGACCTGGGAGGCTGTGTGACATCCTCACTCTTCCCTGAGCCCTACCCGCTACCCAGAGTCGGGTCTCCTTCTCAGCCCGTTCCCAGACGGTCCCTGGTTTAATGGTGACGTCTTGTCATCCAGGAAAAGCGAACTGACCTTCCTGGTAGGAAGTGGATGGGTGCCTGCGATCATCCCCCCTTCCTTCTGACCTTTCCTGTCCACTAGACTTCCTCCCCGTTTTCACTGAGGGAGATGGTGTGGATCTTAATGGTTGGAATTTGCTGATTCTCTCCGTGGCTGGGGGTCGAGGGCCCCTTACAGCAACAGACCTGCAAAAAGCTTTTACTTCTCACCCGGGCAGTGCTGCAGGCTGATGGGTCTTTGGACACTGTAATCCTGGCAGATCCACGGGGCATGGAAGAGAAAAATTTCCATTCACAGACCCCATCCGTCTTGGAGATCTTATAGAAGGTCTCTCCTGATCCCACTGGGATGCGCACCAGGTCCTCGTGCTGGCCCTCCAGCGTGTGGCTGGGTGGGTGCGGCGTATAGCCCAGCGTGTGCTTGGAAGACTGCTTCCGGCGGAGACACTGGATTCTCAAGACGTTCTGAAAGGCCTTTTTAAACTCTTGACTGGAGCACGGGTATATAATGGGGTTGATGCAGCTGTTTAGGTATCCGAGCCAAAACGCTATTTTAAAAACTGTTTCTGAGGGCCTGAACTCGGGAAAGAAAGACCCTGGAAGAAAAACACACAGATTCATAACATGTTATTTGCAAGCCAACGAGCCAACTGGCTGGGAAAATAAACGAACAATCAAAGGAACACCTCTTTTTATGCCTTTAAAAAGTTTCAAATGGTTTCAAATGCCTTTGAGTTTTCACATGTGACTGATGGTCTGCTATGAACACAGCATCCTCAAAGACCATTCTTGCTTGGCCCACGTGTGTGGAATCAATTATAGGAAAAGACCCAAAGCATGGGGCTGCACTGGTCCTTGGTGATAGAACCTCACTTGACATCGGCTATGAAGCTGTAAATAATGAAAACATGATACTGTGGCTGGGTTTACATATGCAAATTATTTCACCTAAATTTAAATATAAATTGAAAGCCGTTCAAAAATTCATATGCCAATAGGGTTACCTTTGGTTCTTTGATGTTCTTTCTTATACGGGAACTGCCTGAAGAATTATGAATTCTTTCTCTCCTGAATATTTTAATAGCTGTATGTTTTAATGAGAACCCCACATTTAAAAAATATTGGCTTTGCCAGCTTTGACCAACGATTTTCAGTGATTTTTTTCTTTGATGGTGTCTTGTGACGTAACAGTGGACTCACCCCCTCAGCTCGCTAACAGCAGCCAGTGCCTGTCAGTAACCTGTCCACCATCCCTTCCTACACCAATTTCTAATATTGATACTTTCATTCTAACCAGGCTCACTATAAACTCTCCTCCGAGTCACTTTTCATGTTTTTTTGTCCTCTCAAGTTGGGTCTGGATGTCTAAAATGCCCTTTCCCGTTCTCTTCCCCTATTTAAGTCATCCGTTAATTTACAAGGCAGGAACTGAGTTTCACACCTTACATGGTAACTATCTCATAGCTCTTGGCAGCAGAGTAACAAAACCATGACACCTTAAAACATGAACAGCCTTAAAGTTTATTTTATTCAATTACCCAATTTCCAAATTAAAAAAGAAATGATTGAAGTGGTTGCCATAAACTTAATAGCTACGGAACTAACACAGTGATGGACAAAGGGCTAGAGCACTTCCGGTCCACTGTTCTTTATTCTCTGCACAGCTTTTTCCTTTTGTCTCAGCCTAAGGTCTTGATTTTATGTCTTTCTTTTTCTCTCTGCCCTGAAGATTCATCAGAGTCATGAGAAACTGATGGGTGTGCTTAAAGTCCACTCTGGCAGACAATGCCTTGAAATTTAATAGAGGACTTATAAACATAAACAAAGAGGAAATTTAAAGATTGCAGAACCGTAGAAGGCAAAATGCTGTGGTGATGGATGAGAGCATTTTTATCTCTGAAGCACGCTCCCTGCAAAATCCAGTGTGTCTCAAAGAAATGAAAACACAAACACAGACACACAGATGACGGCTGTTAAGTGAGAAAGTAGTATTCTTTAGCTCCAAAGCTTTGAACATTTTCCTGTAATTCTAATAGGATTTACTTGTATTAAGTGTCTGGTTTGAGTTAGGATCTGTGCTAAACATTTTACATACAGTGTGAAACTTATTTGTAACATTAAGAGTTACATGATTCCCATCAACAGCCCCATTTTACAGATGACAAAACTGAGGTTTAATGAGATTGAATAATCCAACTAAGGTCACTCAGGCACGTAGTTACAGTAGAGCTGGGATCTGAAATTGGAAAGTCTCATTTTAGGGCCTATGTTCTTTCATCGAACCTCAAAATGCACTGGAATAAGACCCTCGAGGGGATGAGGATGGTGTAAGGACAATGATGAAGCGTGCGGCTGGGGAAGTTAAATCGGGAAGACGGTTTTTCAAACTTCATCTGAGAGGTGAAGAAAGTGGCCAGTACGAGCAGGAATGGCAGTTTTGTGTGAATATGGTCAGTTCTGGAAAAAATTCATCTTAATTATGATGCCTCTATGTTGTCCAATATGTCTTCCTAATAGCAGTGGCGACATGATGAAGGGAACCCGTGACAAGGCAGGGCTTGGCTTGGGCTTAATGAGAATATATGAGCAGGGCATGCCCCAAGCTCCGTTGTCTAAGAATTCCACTACTCTGTAAATCAGCTAGAGAGGGGACTGTATTTCCCTTATTTGAAGACTTTAAATGAAAAGGAAAAGGAAAAATATATACATTCTGAATGTGAATGTGAATAAGGTGATTGGGGGTCCCTGGAATTTCCCACAATTCCTTCAGGGACACTCTTTCTGCTCAGAGTCAAGTTCTACATTCATAAATCCCAACATTTCTCTTTAGTCTCTTCCCTCCCCTCTCTCTTCCCTCCTTGAAGGCCCCCTTAATTCCAGGTCTGGCCGACCCGGAGCCAAGCTCCTCTGGCCTTCCACCTGCGCCCGCAACTTCAAAGGTAAATACTGGTTCTTTCCTCTACGTGTTCTGCTCAAAACATCCATTTCCTCACAGCAGCTGAGGTATAAGTTGAGAAAGGAGGTGGTTAAAATGAATTTACAGTAAGATGTGAAAGTTCGATCGTCCAGTTTTAAGCCTCCTGGAATACTGTCTTGCGGATCCAAGCCAATCTCCAGATGCTGGCTTCTTAGACAGTGAGTGCCACTTAGGGCTCCTCGCTTGACATCTCCTGCCGTGAAAGCACTTGACTTTCTGTTTCTCATCGGGGGCTCATCTGTAGGCTTATGATGGGGGACGCTGGGAGCTATCCCTGTGAAGGTGTGGCCACCGTAGTCACGTTTTAGCTACAAAGGTACAGCAAAGTTCGCCCTCCATGCCCCCAGTACAAGCAAAAAACCATTTTCCTGCCAACGCTGGTCTCCTACGTGAGTTCTCCCCACCAGTGTTCTGGTTTACTCTAAAACACAGTGAGTTCTCAGATTCCAACCCAGCACTGACAATTAGAAGGTTCCTCTTCAATTCAACTCGTTCAGCATCAGGGTGACTCAGGATAGAAGCAGAAAGCTCTGAGTCAGTCTTCTCAGGTCTCCCAACTTCCACGCTTCTTTCCATCTACCTGAAAACTTGACGTCTTAATGACAACTGTGAGAGACACTGGGTTATGACAAACCCTAATTAGCTGCAGTCACAGAACGTAGAATGTTAAGACTGGCAGAAACTAAGAAATTAGCAAGCACCGTCAACCTCTCCTTTACAGATGAAGGTAGTATGACGGAGGCGGGGAAGCGGTTTCCACAAAATCGTGTGCTTGCCTGTGGCTCGATCAGGATGAGACCCAGACTCTGCTCTGCTTCCCTCATTTCTGTTCCTGACTGCGGTGCCATTTACCAGCCCCACAATGGCATGGGAAGTGTGAATGGCAATATGTCCGGCTACTGTCATAGGATGACGATGGGTTTTGCAGTGATAATGAGAAAGAAGAGGGAGGAGCAGAGTGCCATCAACTCCATCATTTAGAAAGTTGTAATGTGCTGTTCAGACACGGGGACAAAGGACGATGGGCGATGATCTCAGAAGGGCTTATCTGAAGGCTACCACATTCTGAAAACTGGAGTTTAAATGACTCCAGTGAAAAAATGTGGGCTCCCAAGGAGAAGCCAACGTTATGTGACCATGGGAGAAAAATAACACTTTATTGTTTCTCCTTGTCCAACGAGTGGTCTCTCCACGTGTGTGGTACCCGTCCATCGTGGCTGGTATACATCCAACAAATGAGGGAGAGACACAAGCTGCCACACACACATGCAGCCAGTTCCCCAGGCCAAGGAGCTCCAGTGCCAACAAACGTTCAGGCCAGATCAGTTGGCATCTTCTGCTAGGAAGCAAGTTCTGCCCCATTGAACTAAACCCCAGAGAAAAGCTGTTGGAACCAGAGTATAAGCACAGATCCAAGTTTCCTGTCGTCCTGGAGTCTACCAGATGCCTGCTTGTTGGGATGCTGGTTTGGCTGTGTCTGAGGAACCTGCCTGAGCCCTCCTGAGGTTCATCCTGGGGCCACCCTTGGGCAATTCTCAGCCAGACTAGAGTCTTTAGATTATCTGCCTGGAATGGTGGTCAGAAATCTCTAAGAATGCTGGCCAGATCAACCGCAGATTAGAACCCTAGGCTCTCAACCCAAGATTCATGGATAGACTTCCCATGAAATGAAACAGAAGTCTGCATGTGAACAGAGATTCATTTTCCTGAGGAGAATTTCAGCTTTGATCAGCTTCTCACGGTGGTCTTGGAGACACCAAAGATGACTAAGCCTGCCTCCCAGCTCCTGAGCAAAAGCTGTGCCCCTGGCTGTTGCCCCTCACTTAGCCCACGTGTCCGGATGAGCGTGCCAAGTTTACAGATGCGGCGAGAGGATGTCAGTTCAACACCTCTTTAGAAGGAACTGTTCTTTTCTTCTCTTGTTTAACTGGGACTTGAAATAGCACAGGTCTCGTCTTGTAATGTGGTTGTCCCATTAAGAGAGTTAAAATGTTGGGTCTTTTCTGAACTTTCTGGCAGGAAGCTTAAATAGTGGTCAAAGTGAGGAAGGATGGCAATGTGGGAGGGTGCATTGAGGAGGCGGAAAAATGCACATTGTACGCTAGGTACACAGCACTGCGCCAGAACAAACTCAGGGCACTATGAGGACGGCCCACCCAGTGCGGGATGGGAGCATTACCCCTTCCCTTTTCCCAGGAACTGGGGTATACTGGCCTATGGTCACTGTTGTCAAGGACCACTGATTCTTCCAACTCTAGTGAAGAAAGAGGTCACGTGGGAAGACGTTTTCTCGCACTGCGTGCTTCTGCAAGTGGGAGACATTCTTTATGGGATGCTGGTTGTGTTGCTCTGCAGAATCAGGGATTTTATCCTGGGTTGGTCCAAACTGTTTGACCTTAAAGCTCTCTGAAGGGTTTCTCTCACCAGTTACCAAAGTCCCAAGCCGGATTTCTTCGTTTAGAAAAGAGGACTGCATTTCCCAGAACACGCCTGTTTGGCCCCAAACCCACGGTAACTCAGGAGAGGATGACTGGCCCAGCTGCATTAGGGTCCGTGCCCATTTCCCTCTCTGTCTTGTCAGTTTCCTTTTGAAATGAACATATAATTCACACACTTTCGAAAGACTGTAAATTTTCTCCTTTACTTAACAAAATATATTTTGATTCAGGAAAATGATAGCAATTAGGTCATCGTGTTCTTTTGTGGGTTATTTCCTTAAAAACAATCTCCTTTCATAAACCAGCTTATTTTCCAAACTTGGCCTTTTTCCTTAAGGCCACCGTTGTTTTACGAGTCTCACGTCTGAAACATTTTATCATCGCCACAAAAACTTTCTCCTACCGCTCAGTGCAAAAAAGGGTAGTCCCCAAATGCACCCCTGTTAGCGTGATTTCTTCCTTTCATGGTTTGTAAGTTTACTCTTCTTTTTCCTTTCAAAGCTTTTTTTTTTTTTTAACTTTTTCTTTTTTGTTGTGATGAGGACTTTTCAGATCTACTCTCTTAGCAACTTTCAAAGATGCAATACAGTAATATAAACTATAGTCGCCATGCTGTCCATTACAGCCTAAGGATTTAAAAATTTTTTTATAAACTTTTTTTTATTGAGTTATATTCATTTTATAATGTTGTGTCAAATTCCAGCGTAGAGCACAATTTTTCAGTGAAACATGAACATACATACATTCATTGTCACATTCTCTTTCGCCGTGAGCCACCACAAGATCTTGTATATATTTCCCTGTGCTATACAGTATAATCTTGTTTATCTACTCTACATTTTGAAATCCCAGTCTGTCCCTTCCCATCCCCCATCCACCTGGCAACCACAAGTTTGTCTTCTATGTCTATGAGTCTGTTCCTATTTTGCTTTTATTTTATTATTATTTTTTTTAGATTCCGCATATGAACTATCTCATATGGTATTTTTCTTTCTCTTTCTGGCTTACTTCACTTAGAATGACATTCTCCAGGAGCATCCATGTTGCTGCAAATGGTGTTATGTTGTCGGTTTTTATGGCTGAGTAGTATTCCATTGTATAAATATACCGCATCTTCTTTATCCAGTCACCTGTTGATGGACATTTAGGCTGCTTCCATGTCTTGGCTATTGTAAATAATGCTGCTATGAACACTGGGGTGCAGGTGTCTTTTTGAAGTAGGGTTCCTTCTGGATATATGCCCAGGAGTGGGATTCCTGGGTCATACAGTAAGTCTATTCCTAGTCTTTTGAGGAATCTCCATCCTGTTTTCCACAGTGGCTGCACCAAACTGCATTCCCACCAGCAGTGTAGGAGGGTTCCCCTTTCTCCACAGCCTCTCCAGCATTTGTCATCTGTGGACTTTTGAATGACCGAGGATGTATGCTTTTGATAACAGGAAATTTGTACCATTTGACCTCTTCACCCACTTCACCCCCTGTAAGTTCTCTTGTTTACTTGTTTTCTTTGACTGTCTTGTCCTCCAGAGGGCACAATAAACTACAGTGGCAGGCGCCCCGCTGTCTTTCTGGCTGCAGTGTGAGCACAGAGCCCGGTTCAGGTCCTGAAAGAAGAAACTGTATTTGACTCTCTTCCTCGTTGTCTCTTAGATTCCAAGCCCCACTGATTTTTCCCTCTGGAACCTCTTTCAGGCTTGCCTTTCCCCTCCGCTCATGCCCCCAGCACCCTGCACTGAGGCAGCAGAGTGTGGAAGGGTCTCTTCCCTTCCAGCCTCACTCGTCGCTAAGCCTGTGGTACCTGACTCATCACCCTGCAGCCTGGTCAGGATGGCGCCACCTTCCCGCTCAGAAATCAAAGGAGAGTTCAGGACCAGGAACCAGGAAAGCTGGGATCAGGCGCTTACAGCTGAGTGAGTCACCTTCCCTGCTTGAGCCTCAGTTTCCTCACCTGTAAAATGAGAGGTTTGGACCAGGTAGTCATTACCACCCCTTCTCCTGTGTAGAAGCATATGCTTCAAGGGAAACCAAGTCAAAGATGACACACAAATCCGTGGAGGGGGGGCGGTGATGATTAAGGAAACTTGTGGGGAGATGGCGGGAAGGGAGGAGGGCAGATCGGAAGGGAGGGAGCCCGATGTTCTAGGTTAGGTGTTGGGGAGGACAACCTGATGTCCGTCCCGGAGACGTGTGTCTGAGCTGGAGGGAAAGAAAGGCTGGGAGGAGAAATCCAAGGGCTGCTGTCATGAGACACACCTGCGTAGGGGCACCTGTGAGACTCTGAGGCCCACTGGCCGTGAGTCACACTGAGAGTGGGAATGGCATTTACCCTTCTGTGTGGAGCACAGCTGGTCCAGACGCCAGAGCTCGCACGCCCCTGGGTAACGCGGGGGCTGCACATACGCACATCTGGGCTCGAGAGGCTATGTGATCACTTGGTCACACCCAAGGGAATGGGACAGAAAGGGAAGAAAGTTGTGGAAGCCATGAGGGAAAATCCACAGAAATAACTCAAGAGAGGGGAGGTTTTTCAAGGGGCAAAGGGAGCCTCATAGCAGTGAGATCTGCTGACAATGGGATAAAGTGTTGGGCACTATCTTTCTCTTGCTGATAAGGTCAAGTTCAAGCTCATCACCCTGTCATTCAAGGCCCTTCCTCATTTGGTCTCACCAGCCTTACATGACCTTCTCGCCCATTATTCATTCGATTAACAAATAATTTGCTTAGCACCTTTTGTGAGACAGGCACTGTTGTAGACACAGGAGACAGAACCATCAGGAAAATGCATGAAGTTCTTGCCTGTGGAGTTGACATTTTGTAAGTCTTTCCCATCAATGCTTGTTGAACTGAATTGTGAATGTCCAACAGCAAGGTCTTCTTCTTGCCATGGTAGACTTTTTGATGTGACTCTATTAATCCACCACGGTGACCATGGCCTCAGCTCATGTGGTTTTTGTCTTCGTTCTCCTGCTCCACTGTCAGGGACCTGTCCCCTCTCCCCCCAGTCAAACCTGAATCCATTCAAAATCTCTCCATCTTCAGAGCTGTGCTCAATATCCAGCTCTTCCATGAGCCCTTCCTTCATTACTGTCTAACTTGTTTTCTCACCTTCTCCCCTAAAAAGTAACTTAACCTCAGTTACTTTTTTCTATATAGAATTCATCACCATCTTCTATACCCTTATTTTGTTGTCCCTTTTCTTTAATATGAACCCCTTGACGGCAGAGGTTTTTGTCTTGTCATTTCCCTGCTGTATCCTCAATGCCAACAAGTTTATAGCATACAGTAGGCTCACATCAGATATTGCTGAATGCATGACACATTCATTCCTTATTTTTAATGTCTTATTAAAGACACGTACTACTTCTCATCCTTTATTTAAATCTCCTTCAGCGACGAACACAGTTCTCAGTAAATGTGTATCGAATCACTGGATGACATTTGTTGATGGAAGAAAATGCCATTTTGAATAAAACTCCTGCTTCAACTACTTACAACGGGAAATGCACTCTTAAAGGGAGAAAGAGAGCCTGCCTTAACTCTCATTCCAGCACTTTATCTTCCCCATCGATCTTCAAGACACTCATATTTACATAAGAATAAAACCATCCTACAAATAATTCTCTACAGCTGAGTTGCAGGCACTTCATAAAATGATTACATCCAGTACTTATAAAGATACTTTATAGGGTCCTGCAGGGAAGGTCGGAGCCTGTAATTAAGCAGCGATCGTTATCAGCAGCCTCTCATATTCGTGGGATGGGAATCTGAAGCCAAATACCGCAAATCTGAAGCAGCGACAGAAACAACCAAAATCGGTCACCCAGGGAGGGTGCCGGGAGTTTCTCGGGATGGTGTCCCTTCACCTTCAGCTCAAAGGCTAAAGCAGGTTCCATTCCAGAGTCTTTGGCAGCAAGGACATGGGTGAATTGGCTGGTGCGTATGTACTAAGAGGGGACCTGGGGAGCCGGCAGATGGAGAAGATAGAGGTCAGGGAAGTTCATCCCCTTCCACGGCTTGATGACTCTCAGATCTCCATCCCCAGACCGTATTTGACTCTGAGCTCCAGTTCTGCATACACAACTATTACAGACATCTTTGCTGATGTTCCCAAACCATCTCGCCTGTAACATAACCAATGTGAGCTCACTGTCTCTCACAAAACCCTCTTCTCTGCTCCATCCTCATTATAGGGCACCTCTTCCTCTATGTTGTCCCAGCCAGAAACCCACTGTCATCCTCAACCCTTCCCTCTCACACCTCTTCCACCACATCCATCACCCAGTCCAGACCACTGACCCTTCACTCTCCTTTCCACCATGCACCCTAGTTCAGGCCACCATCATTTTGAGCGAGGACCCCAGATCAGCTTACTAATGAAACTTCCTGCTTCTAGTCTGACTGCCTTCCAACCTGCTTTCATACCGTAGACCGATAGATTCCGGGAAAACAAACCTGATCTTCTCTCCTAGATTAAATCATTCCAGTGACTCTTCTCTGAATTCAAGATCAAGCGCGAATTCTGTAGTGGGATTTACTAGGTTCATGGGTCTGGGAGAGTGAAAATCCACTTTGCTAGATAACTAGTTAGTAGAGCATGGTGATCCAAGTTCCCATTCAAAGACTCTAGTGATGGAAAAGTAGAAAATTATAACCAATAGGATTGACAGTGTGTAATTGTTAACTCAAGTGAGTGATAGAGCATTTTTGTTCACTAGGATGTGGTTTAGGGTTATAGTGGTTAATGTATCACAGTTTACTCCTAAAGAACATATATATGGCTTCCAGAAGGCAGCATGTCCACTGAAAAGTCGTCTCAAGGCCAAGGAATAGAACCACTTGTGAATTTCCAGCTGTTCCAGTGGCAGTGATGACCATGGTTCAGGGAGCTTTGCAAAATCTGGAGGACTGAGTCGGTAATAAAGATGCCTGAAGGGTATACCTGGAAAATGGTGAAGAAAAACCAAAGACAGAGACAAATGCCTTTGACGGTGCCTCAAAACAACAAATCCTTGGTGCATGGTGTGACTTTCCGTTACCCCAAACAGTCATGTTTCTAAGGAGAGTTTGTTCCCCTCTGTAGTGATTCCCCTCAAAGTAGGTGATTAACTCAGAACACATCCGATGACCACAAACAACATCTTCTGGACGTGCTGTTTGGAACAGTGGCCTCCGTCGGCAGCTCCACCACAGCTGCGTTCACTCCCTGGGCAAATGTCAAAGCAGCAGAACCCTTACCTGCTAGATATAGCTGCCCACGTGTCTCCTTTCCTCTCTCATTAATAGAAAAAAATTTCATGGGAAGAAAAGAAAGCTACGATGGTTGGTCGACACTCATTGTTTCCTCTTGCTCCAGTTTGATTCTGGTGAGTGAGACGTTATCTCCCTTTTATTCCTTCTTGCACATAGGTCGGTTCTGCATCTATTTTCGGGGTATCTCCCTTATTCATTGTGTTCATCTTGTCTATTTTTAGCCTTCAGGGATCCTTTCCAAGGTCAGAAATCAGACCTTCTTACTCTCCAGGAGCGCATCTTCCTATGGAGATGCACCTGGGATTCCTGTCCTGGCTGTACAGCCCTGGCCCCCGGTGACTCTCCCTGATAACCTGTCTACTTGATTATCTCCTCAAACAGTAATCAGCCAGGTACCTCACCTGTCGTCTTCTCAGAGCAGCTGCTCTGAGAATTCCCAGGTACTTTCAGAGAACTCTGACTCTTACTCAGTGCACTGGGGGAAAAAGTACATTCACATTGACATGGGTTCACATTTCTTCAATAGCCTGCTGCCTGATAACGTCTAACTGTGGCAATAAAAAGGAGAGGTATGATTTTGTCCTTTTGGGAGTTTTCTTGGACTGGAGTGAGTCTAGTTAGGTAAATGGTAGGTGTTTTTCCAGGTTGTGCTGTGTCCAGACTAGAGCGAGAGCCACACGCTTGTTCCACTGTGTCTCCCTCTGGAATTCCTTCCTCACAAAGGGCACCTGGCCTTTCCACCTCATGACAGTCTGTCTGTTTTAGATGAAAAGGCTCCTAGGAATGAGACATAGTTCTTTTGTTTTGTTTTTAAAGCTTTAAAAGTTTCATGATCCCATAAAACCTGCAAGAATTCTTCAGCGACCAGGAGAGTGACTACAGTGGTTCTGGCAGGTCATAACTGCAAAACTAGATGTTAACTATTGAGCACTTTCAAGTGTCCAGCATCGTGTTAAGTGCTTTTCATGAATCATCTCATTACTTCATCACAGTCCTTTAAGGTTACACTGTTTATCCCCATTTTGCAGATGAGGAAAATAGGACTTAGGGAGTTTAATAACTTGCAAAAGAACAATTCAGGCAGTAGGAGTGGAGCTGGGTTCTAATCCACCTCTGCCTGGCTCCTGACCCTGCACTGCATACCCTAATACTGATTTGCCAAACAACCCGATCAAAAAATGGGCAGAAGACCTAAATAGACATTTCACCAACGAAGACATACCGATGGCCAACAGGCACATGAGAAGATGCTCAACACCTGTAATCACTAGAGAAATGTAAGTCAAAACCACAATGAGGTACCATCTCACACCAGTCAGAATGGCCATCATCAAAAAGTCTACAAGTAGTAAATGCTGAAGAGGGTGTGGGGAAAAGGGAAGACTCCTACATTGTTGGTGGGAGTGTAGTTGGTGGAGCCACTGTGGAAAACAGTATGAATGTGTCTTAAAAAAACTAAAAACAGGGCTATCATATGATCCAGACATCCCACTCCTGGACATATAACCAAAAAAGATGAGAAATGTAATTAAAAAGATATATGCACACTAATATTCATAGCAGTACTATTTATAAGAGCCAAAACATGGAAACAATCCAGATGCCCGTCAACAGATGATTGGTTTAAGAAGATGTGGTATATATACACAATGGAATATTACTCGGCCATAAAAAGGAATGAAATATTGCTACTTGCAGCAACATGGATGGACCTAGAGATGATCATACTAAGTGAAGTAAGTTAGGCAGAGAAAGACAGACTTTATACAATATAAGGAATCTAAAGTATGGGTTTAGTAGGTGCAAACTACTATACATAAAATAGATAAGCAACAAGGACTTATTGCATAGCACAGGGAACTATATTCCATATCTTATAATGATCTATAAGGAAAAATAATCTGAGAAAATATATATAACTGAATCACTTTGCTGTACACCTGAAAACTAAATGTACTCTTTATGAAACTAAATGTACTCTTAACCATGCGATCCAGTAACTCGTGCTCCTTGATATTTACCCAAAGGAGTTGAAACTTATGTCCAGAAAAGAACCCTGCACATGAATGTTAACAGCAGCTTGATTCATAATCGTCAAAACTTGGGATCAACCAAGGTGTCCTTCGGTGGGTGAATGGATAAAAACACTGTGGTACATCCAGATGATGGAAAACTATTCAGTGCTAAAAAGAAATGAGCTATCAAGTTGTGAAAAGAGGTGGAGGAACCTCAAATGCATCTGCCTAACTGAAAGGGGCCAATCTGAAAGGTACATACTGTATGATTCCAATGATATGATAAGATATTCTGGAAAAGACAAAACTATGAAGACAGCAAAAAGATCAGTGGTTGCCAGAGGCTGGAGGGGAGAGGTGGGTAAGTAGGTGAAGCACAGAGAATTTTTAAGGCAGTGAAACTGTTCTGCATGATACTGTAATGGTGGGTACATGTCATTCTACATTTGTCCAAACCCGTAGAACACCAAGGGTGAACTCTAATGTAAACTATGGGCTTTGAGTGATTAGGTTGTGCCAATGCAGGTTCATAAATTGTGACAAATGTACGACTCCGGAGGGGGCGGTTGATAATGAGGGGAGCTGTGTGTGTGGCGGGGCAGGGCTTATATAGGAAATCTCTATACTTTCCTTTCAATTTTGCTGTGAATCAAAAACTGGTTTAAAAAGTAAAAACTTGAATATAATAAAAGACAAAACCTCTCCAAATTCAAAAATGAAATATGTACTATTTGTGAAAGAACCAAAATACAAGAAAAATTAAAAAAACAGAATATCATCATATGGTTAAAAGAATAATGTGGTTTGGAAATAGATATTAAGCCAAGGCCCAAAACAAAACAAAACAAACCAACCAACCTGGGGCAGCAATATTAGAATCAAACAAAATAGAATCCAAGGCACACGGCATTTCATGGGATAAAGATGCTCATTTTATGTTGATAAAAGGCATCCTTCCCAACAGAGCTATATGTGTTAAATTTTATGCACCAAAAGATATCAAATGTATATGTATGTGTGTATATACATATATATTAAAAATGCTTTCAGAAAAAATTGATAAAGCTATACTTAAAGTAGACTAAAATATAGACTCAGTGAAACACCTATTGATAATTTTTCAGTCGAAGAGTAAATCAAAACTGCAACTACACACAACTTAGAAAATACTGAAATTTGAATTTTATGTAATTTTCATGTGTTGCAAAATATATTCTTCTTTTGATTTTTTTCAATCTTTTAAAAGTGTAAAAATCATTCTTAATTCACAGGCCTTCAAAAAAAAGAAAGTGGGCTGTATTTGGTCCATGGGCCATACTTTGCTAACCCCAAAGAAGGATTTATTTCTCACTTTAAGAGGAATTTGTCTGAGATCGGAAATATTTTTTCTGTCCCTCCCTTGGTTGTTAAAAATGTTTTTTATGAACAAAGATGTCTAACATTATAATTAATGAACAATGATCCAGAAGTCTTAGTCAACGCAATGACAGAAGAAAAGAAACAGGCTGTATAACGGAAAAGACAAATTATTATTTGTTTACTGTATACTAATGGTTTGTTACCTGGAAAACAGATGGTGTATTTTATTAAAAAAAAATCGTATTTCTTAGCTCTGACTACTAAAAAGACCTGGAAACAGCGATCAATGCAGTTGTAACAAGCACCCCACTAGACTGTGTCCTCAAATACTGTTTCCCATGAAAAAGAATCATAGATTCTTGGAGAAATGGCTGATTGCAGGTCTGGGCAGTAAATAGACAAAAACAAATCCAAGTATGTTAGTCACGAGAGACCACGGGATCATGTCAAAAGGACTCAGGAATCTGGAGAAGTCACCACTGGCCCAAGTTGCTACAGTCTGAGGCTCGAGAAGGATTTTTAAAAGTATTAACCATCACAATAAGGATTAATAATGAGTTTCAATCTGTAAGTTTGAATCAAGCATTTATCCTGCCTCTCTTGAAAAATCTCTACCTCAGTTAATCACATAGTGGATGAGCAGAAGCTGCTCCTTTTAGATGTTTCCCAGCTAATAATAAATGAAGACAGAATGGTGGAGAACAGGCTAGAATGTAACCATTTCGCGAGCCTAATAAAACAGCAAATTGATGAATCGAGGCAATGGTCATCATTACTGATATCTCAGAGAGTCAGTAAAACATGATGTGCCTCCTGATGGAAGGTCACCATCTATGCATTAATTTTGAAACAAATGAACAACATTTGATAAAGCCTTCTGGTTCTGATGAGCAATTTCCAGGAAGCACGAGGAGAAAAGGAACATAACACAGGAATGAAGTCAGCAGAATCTAGACTACGGAAAACTGTTCCAGTAAAATAAAAATAATATGTTTCAGGGAAAGGGGGTAAAAAGCAGGTGAAGGGGGAACTTGCAGAGTGAAAAAGAGTTAAGAGACATAAAATCATAACACGTGCACCTTATTTGGATCTCAATTCAAACCAAATATAACAGTATTATAAGGAAATTAGAGAAATGTGAACACTGACTAGATATTTGATGATAAGTATTTATTGTTGACTTTTGTCTTAGAGATGATAATATTATGGTTATGCCTTTCAAAATAGATTGTGTAGAGGTACACAGTAAAATTATTTGCAGATGAAGCAATGTGCTGCCTAGAATTGGCTTCAAAAAAATCTGCATGGAGTGGGGAATTTGAATAAAACGAAACAGCCTACATACCTATTTATAATTGTTAAAACTGGGTGCTTGGTAGAGCAGTCTCATTACGCTGTTCTCTCTACTTTTGTATTTGCATTTGATAATTTCCATGATAATATTTTAAAAATTAAAAAAGAATGAAGGCATGTAATTATCAGAACAGTTCACTTATTACCTGATTTTTGTGTTTATCTGCAGTTCTAAGTTTCTTAAAACGCTCTTGTGGGTTAGTTTTGCATTTCAAGTGAAGGCAACCATGCAAAAGGAGGATTACAAAGAACCTGGGTAGAAACACGATTAAGTTAGTTGTTGGGGGGGGTGCGGGGGAGGGGTGGGCAGAGATGAGGAGGCTCCGGAAATCAGGCAGAGACATTTAGATTTGATACAATGATCATTCAGCAGCCTTTGCAATGTGTGATAGCAGGAAACTTGGATAGTCTTGCTTTTAAAGGAAGCTATGTTCAGGGTATAATGGAGAGACTTCTTTACATACTGAACAAATTTAGAGATGAGACCGGCATCGAGTGTGAAGTGAAGTCACATTACAGCATCAGTTCTCAAAGCTCTCTTCCAGAGGGGATGCGAGGTGGAAGATACATTCATAATAACACTAAGACATTATTTCCTTTTTCACTCTCACCCTCTACAAGAGTATAGCGGAATGTGCCAGAGATGATGACATGATGTGTGTGTTATTGTGACGGATGGATGCCGAAGCAGATATGAGGATTCAGCTGTCTTTTATAGCCGGATATAACAGATGTGCAAAAATGTAAAACAATATCACTCTTTTCACTATTTCTTTTTTTAGTTTAGAAAACATAGTTTCTCAGCACAAAAGTATGTTATTTATGTTAACATGTAATAGGTTTATTATTGTCATTTCAAAAGAATTAATAAATATTAAAAATTTTCAGTTTTAACTTCTACTATGGTAACATCAACAGGTATAATCCACTAAACAAGAGCTCTTTGAGGGTCTCAATAATTTTTAAAAGTGCAAAGGAGGTCTGAGACCAAAAAGTCTGAGAAAGGCTATAATTGAGTGTTTATTAAGGATATGGAGGAAAAAAGGGAGTCAAGGGAAATTTCAAGGGAAAAGAGGTCAAGACGTGGTAATTACTTCCACAAATAATCATTAGGCACTCATTATGTCCAAGGTACTGAAATGAGGCAGGGAAAATGAAAGATGTCTTCGGGCTGTCAAGCTGGCTGTCTGTTTGATTCAAAGTCAGACGCAGATTGTTATCTGCATTGACACATAAGTTGGTTTTCAGTAGCTCCTAGTGATGCTCCAAATGATCTGCTCTTTTAGCTGAGTGGATGGCAAAGTGTGGCACCTCTCTCGCTAAGAAAAGCATAGCTTTATTAACCTGTAGAAAGAACATGTTCTTAAAAGGACTTCTAATATATTCAGCAGATCCAAATACACTTATCCCTTTGTTTACACAAGTCATAAACACTGTCACCTCCCACCTACCTCCTGCTTATTCTCATTTACTTTTGTTCCAAGGACATTTTTCATTCCCAAATTATTTCTCCAGACAGAGATTATTATTCATTCGCCTTGACGTATCATTTAAAGTGTATGTATGGAAAGTCAACTTATTTGACTATCTGGAGTCTAATGAAAAATAGAGTTAGGATGGTATATGCCTACAAAAAAGACATTAAAGCATATAAAATGTTCTAAAGTTTACAAGAAGAGGGTATTTTTGGAATTCTGTAGGTTCCCATTCTTCAAAACCCAAATGGAGAGTCACTCCTTTAAGAAACTTTTCCAAAACACGACTCACCTACCATCAACCCCAAGTCAAAAGTAAACACTCCCCTTTTGCTCCTCTGAGCACTTTGATATTCATCTTATGTCATTTATTAATTTCTCACATGTGACAATGTTACACTTCCTCTTGCTTTGCTTCCTTGCCTAGGAAGGTCTTTTAGAGCAGATATTTTGCATTATTCATATTTGATTCTCAACAACGCCTTACACACTGCCAAGTGTCAATAATGGATGTTAAATTTCATTAGCTTAAACAAAAAATCCTAAGAGTCATCTATTCTGCATTTATTTATTTATTTAATGTATGTAGTTATTCAAAAGTTTCAACTGGGTTCCAGTCATGACAATGTAATGGTTATCGACATGCTCTCCTGCCATTTAAAAAAAAAAAAAAGATAGTATTGGACACATTGTATGCAGTATCTGTTTTTAGGCATTTAGGGTTTTGATCCCTGAAAGAAGGAACTGCATTAGATGTGTTCCTGGCTTTCTCCCTAAGAGCATTTTCTAAACTGTGGCACAGGGAAGCGAGGCTCAAACAGAGAGCAACTTTCTGGGTGGAGGAAACAGAAACTGTTGCTCAGGGATACTGAGACGGATGACATCTGCAAGCAGAGTCCTGGGGAGGAGAAATCCAGGTAGGAAAGTCTCAGCAATCTGCAGATGGTTCCTCCTGAATCTATGGCCAAGCTGTGCAAGCACAGGGTAGGTGCCTGTGAGCAGATCATGCAGAATCAACTTGATTCTGTTGAAGCTGGCGTTAGCCTCTGTCATTGCTTCTAGGGGTGGTGTAGCCCTGCTCCGAAGTTAATGCTTTTCTGGGGTCTCGCCTGAGCCCGGAGTATGGAACAAGGTCTCCACTCTAGCTGGTTTCACCTTCAGCGTGTCCTCACATGTGTGGCCTCTGCAATCTCTGTTGAGCTCACAGCCCCCAGGGATAATAAGTGAATATTCTGGACTTTACACCAATAAATTCAACAACCCGTATGGAATGGATAAATTCCTTGAAACACACAAATTTTCAAAGCTGATATATGAAAAAATAGAACCTTTGAATATATCCAATTATTTGGAAATACCAATGATCTAAAATTGCCAATACGATTTGGAAAAGAAGAACAAAGTTGGAGGAATGATGTTTCCTAACTTCATGACTTACTACAAAGATACTGGCAATCAAAACAGCATTGTATGGGAGTGAGGAGGGGCTAACGGATGAATGGAAGGGAACAGAGATTCCGGGAATAGGCTACACACATGGAGTCAACTGATTTTCAAAAAAGGTACAAAAGCAATTCAATAGGGGAAAGAAAACTCTTTTCAACAAATGGTGTAGGAATAATTGGATGCCTGTACAAAAACAAAGATGCACAAATAAACAATTTGATATAGATTATGAACCTAAACATAAAAGTTAAAAGTATATAAAGCTTTTAGAGGAAAGAAACAGCAAATTACCTTTGTGATCTTAGAGTAGGGTAACATTTCACAGCAGGACTTGGAAAGCAATAACCATAAAAGCAGATAACTAAGCTTCATCACAACTAAAATTTTTGCTCATCAAAAGATAACATTAAGAACATGACTAGACAAAACATAGCCTGGGGACAATACACACAATATAAATGTCTGAGAAAATACTTGTATCCAGAATATATGAAGAGATCCTACAACTCAATAATAAGAAACAAAGAATGCAGTAAAAAATAGATTCAAGAATTGAATAGACACTTGACATAGGAAGACAGGTAATGATTATTAGGTACATGAATATATGCTTAGCACAATCAGCCATCAGAAGCATGTAATTCAGAAGTACAGTGAGACGCCACAGCATGCCCACTGCAATGGCTATAATAAAGGAGACCGACAACACCAAATTATGGTGGAGTGACTGGAATTCTCATACGTTGCTGGTGGGAATGTCAAAAAACGCTGGAAAGTTGTCTGACAGCTTCTTATAATGTAAGTTGATACCTATTATATGACTCAACAATTCCTAGGTATTTACCTAAGAGAAAGAAATAAAAGTATATACTCACAAAAAGATCAGTACATGAATGTTCAAAGCAGTTTATCCATAATAGACCCCAAACTGAAAACAACCCAAGCATCCATCAACAGGAAAATGGATGAGTAAATTACCACATATTATACAGTGGAAAATACTCAGCTTTAAAAACCAGCAAGTTATTGATACTTGTAACAAAAAGGATGAATCATAAAAAAGATTATGCCAAGTGAAATCAGAGAAGCACAAACTAGTATAAACTCTGACTGTGTTTACATGAACTTTGAGAATCTGCAAAACGAATCTATGGACATGAAAACCAGTACTGTGGTTTGATTAAGAAGAGCAGAGATTCATCAAGAAGGGGCAGGGAGTGATTAAATATTCTATATTTCTGTGGGGAGAGGATGATGGGGATATACTATTGACTGAGTACAGAGTTTCTATTTGTAGTGATAAAAACTTCTGGAAGTAGAGTGTGGTGATGGTCGTGCAACACTGTGAATGTAATTCATTCCACTGAATTGTACACCTAAAAAAGTATGTGAATTTTACAGTGTGTGAATTATATCTCAACATAAAACTGTATGAGAAACAATACAAAAGTTAATCACATTGGGAAATAAGGTAGATTAATGGTTATACAGAGGTATAGCTAGAAATGTGCTAAGGGTGGGCATATGGGCATTAACTGTGCAAGGCTTTCAACTTTTCTCTGTGTTTGATAATTTTCATCATAAAAGGCTGAGGAAAAGAGAGCGTTCTTGTCTTAGCATGGCAGTGTAATCCCCTGATGCCTTGTTCCTTTTGCTGATGAAAACTAAAATTTCTGGACAGGTATTTAAAAACAAAAACTAAACTGAAGACTCAATAAAATAAATAAAAGATAAGAGTGAAAGATGCTAGACTGTGAGTGGGTGTCAAAACTTTGAGAAGCAACTGGAGGGGATAGGGTTGGATGGGGCAAGTTTCCAATGTGTTTGCTTGCTTCTTCCTCATGGCTCTGCCTGGAGGGTTGGTCCTAGCTGTGGGGCTGAATGGTGGGGGTTACATCGGTAACTAAACTTTCAATAAAAAACAAATTTTCTGGCCAGAGGTACCATAAAAAGAAGTCCTTGTGGGCCAGAGGTTGGAGGAAATACCAGAAAAAGATAACTGGAGAAGTATATTCCCTAATTTTGCATATGAACCCAGAGAAATCTCAGGCTCTTATCCGAGCCACCATGCACTGTGCATGTGTGGGAGATACCCAAACAAATACAGCAAAAGCTTAGAGAATTGAACTGAATCACTTCCCACAGAAAGCAAGTCAGAATTTGCAAATTCAAAAATGTCGACAATTTCCAGGGGATTACAAGAAGACCTAGAGTCTGCAGAACAGAATGTTCGTAATATCCAGAATACAATCTAAAATTACTCAGAATACAAAGAACCAGAAAAATGTAACTCACTGTCAAAGAAAAACTCAACGAAAAGATGCCAACCCTGGGATGACTAAGATGTTTGAAGTATAAGGAAAGACTTTAAAACATCTATTAAAACTATTTTCTATTAAAGAAAACATTTGAAATGAACAAAAAGATGTGAGTTATCAGCAGAGAGGTAGAAACCATAAAGAAGAACCAAATGGACGTTTTAGAATTGAAAATATAATACCTGAAACTGAAAAAAAAAAAACAAAACACTGGATGAGCTCACTAGTAGGGTAGATAGCAGAGCTTAGAGATAAATCAATAGAAAGTATCCAATCTGAAGAACAGAGGAAAAAACTGAAAAAAAAAATGAACAGAGTCTCAGGCATCTATGGACCAATACTAAAGAATCTGACCTACACATCACTGGAATTCTGTAAAGTGAAAAGCAAAGACAGAATAGAATATTTGAAGACATAATGGCCAAAAGCATCCCAAATTTGACAAGAGACAGAAATTTACAGATCCAAGAAGCTCAGTGAATCTCAAGCAGAATAAACTTAAAGAAAACCATGCTAAATACATCATAATCAAACTGCTGAGGACCAAAGGTAAAGACAGAAGATTTTGAAGTAGTTAAAGGAAAAAGATTACACACAGAAGTGCTTCAAATTCTTGCAAATGTCTTATCAGAAACCGTGGATCAGAAGACAATGAAACATCTTTAAAGTTCTAAAAAAAAAAGCAACTGGCAGCCCAGAATTTTTGTGCAATGAAAGTATGTTTCAAAAGTGAGAGAATTTGTCAGCTGTGGACCTGCTCTACAAGAATTGTTAAAGGAAGTTCCTTAGGATGAAGGAAGACTATCCTTATTTGCAGATGATGTAATTGTGTATATAGAAAATCTCAAAGACTGACTCTACAAAATAATTACGGAAACTAATAAACGCATTTAGCAAAAGTTGCAGGATATGTGATTAGTATATAAAAATCAATTGTACTCTTATGTGCTAGCAGGAAACACTTGTAAAATATAAAGTTAAAAAAAATCCCACTTACAAAATCACCTAAAACACAAAAAACTTAGGAATACATTAAAAAAATCGTCAAGAACTTCTATGTATTTTTGTGTGTGATGACTGTACTTGAAATCACTCTCTTAGCAAATTTCCAGTGTTTAATACAGTATTATTAAGTGTAGTAATCCTGTCTATACATTAGATCTCTAGACTTATCCATCCTACATAATTGAAGCTTTGGATCCTTCGGCCAGCATCTCCGCACCCCCTCCTGCCCTACCCCCGCCCGGATCCTGGTGACCATCACTTTACCTTCTATTTCTGTAAGTTAGAATTTCTCTTTGTAGATTCCACATATAAGTGAGATCATGCTGTATTTGTATTTATCTGGCTTGTTTTACTTAGCAAAATGTCCTCCAGTGTCATCCATGTAGTCACAAAAGTCAGGCTTTCCCTCTTTCTCATGGATAAATAATTTTCCATTGTGCATATGCACCACATCTTTATCCATTCACCTGTTAACGGACTTGGGCGGTTTCGGTAACTTGGCTACCACGAATAATGCTGCGATGAACATGCAAGTGCTGTTCTCTCTCTGTCATCTTGCTACTTCCTTTGAGTAGGTACCAAGTGAGATTACTCAATCACATAGTAGCACTTGTAATTTTTTTGAGGAATCTCCACGGTTTCCCATAGTAGCTGTATTAATTTACATTCCAACCACTAACGTACAAGGGTTGCAGACTAGTGTTTGCCTGGGGGCACAACTCCACGACTCCAGAGTTGAGGTCTTAATTATTCTAACATATGTCACTATTTATTTAATGAACAAATGATCATATAAAATGGGGGATCTCTAAACTAAAAGTTTGGGGTCTAATTCCAGAATGACCACTAAGTCAGGTAAGCATGGTGTATCCCATCGGGAGAATATCTGATGCCGTAGAGGTTGGCTGCATTAGAGATCACATGAGCTGACTTACGAAAAGTAACAGCAATTATCAGGTCTGATAGAAATTTAATTTATTTTTATTGTTTTGTTAGTAACAGCCAGAGAGAAGCCATGAAATTGGGATTTCATAGGTCATCAGTGAGTGTCAACGATGGGGGTGCATTAAAATCAGCTCTGGAGTCACAGACACACACACACACACACACACACACACAGAGGCATCCCTCCCAGGCTCCATAGATGTTGATTCTGGGGATCTGGGGCATCGCTCTGACATTTTTTCCTGATGCTGCTGGTGACTTGGATGCTCAGTTTAGGAATCAAATCCTGAAAGATCAGTTCGATGGAACTTCATTGTGACCAGTGAGACTGAGGGTCCCCTATGCCTCCCTCTTTACTTAAAGTCATCTTCCTAGTTTGCCCAGGAAGTTCATGCCTGCTGTCGTGGCATAATTATTCATAATACTCTCTTCCGTGCTCTAAAGTGTCACAGGTTGGACAACAAATTAACACTGAATCAATATTTACTTGGTTAGGATCAACAAGATGGGTGTATCGTTTGCACTTTAAAGATGAAGCAAATCATTTGCTGTAGTAAAGAGAGAGACCAAGACCTAGCACTCTTTGCATGTTCACTATGTGCCTAGAACTTTCTAAATGTGTCCCACGTATTATCTCATTTAATTTTCCCCCAATCCTATGAAGTATTATTACAGACAAGGAAACAACAGGAGCCGCTGAGTAACTTGCCTGAGGTCACGCAAGAAGGAAATGGAAGAGGGTTTGAATTCCCGCAACCCAGGCATCCAGGACCTGGGCTGTCAGCCTCTACCCCTTGGCTTTCCCACCTGTGGCCACATCCTCTTTGTCTGAAGACTGAGCTGGCACGTCGCTGTAACAGTTTTCGTCCTCGGAAGGAAGAAAGAAACTCTCTATTGTGTCCCCGCCTCCCGCGCCACCTCTGCTCTCTCCCCGCCCCCAGCATGACCCACTGTGGGGAATCGTCACCGTCCTATTTTTAACTGGGCTGCAATTCATTCAGCTTTCTAATTGTGTTTGTATGTAAATAATTTCCATCCCAGCCTTCCTTCGGATGCTGCGGTGAAATCAGACCCAGGAGCTGAGTGTTTACGCTTTAGAGTTTATTTTTTAAATTGAAAGCAGGCTTCTGTTTCTCTCTTGCTTTGGGGTATAATAGATCAGAAGGTGTAAAAAGGTATCAGTTAATACAGTGGCCCTAGGTGGGGGGAAGAAAAAGCACAGTTCAAGTTTTCTGTGGCTTCTGGCTCAGTTTTAGTGGAATGTTAGTGCAATGCCAGAGTCTGATAAAAATAGAAACTCTCTGGTGTCCAGGCTCTTCTCCAGATGGTGCATGGGAATCCGGACAGTAACTCATCACTGAGAGGGTCACCATTAATTAGTGGGAAGATGTCGTCCTTCACACCGGGCAGTAAGTGAAGGTGGCTCAGAGTTCAGAGCTGCTGATAATGCCGGAGAATCGGAGATGCTCCCTGAGTCTCTTTGGGAGCAAGTCTTTGGATTAATTAAGAGCTCAGTCACTGACTGTATAAAGCAGCCACATGCCTTGAAGGACCAAACAGGAAGAGCTGGTGCAGTTGAGCCTGGTGAGAAATGGCGTGAGGGAAAGTCCTGGAGAAGGGGAAGGAACCTGCCATGAATCCAGATAAAGGAAAGTGACATCCTAGACTCCACTTAAGGGAAGTAAACGGAGAACAGGGCAGAGCCCACCGCCACAGGTCACCAGAGCGGGCGGGGAAGGGGCAGACTTTTGTAAGCACTGAAAGAGGATGGATGGGTGGGAGGAGGGCCGGGGCTCGCATCTGTGTGGACTCTCTGCTTCTTTCCTGGGGGCCTGCAGAGCTTCACTGTGGCCTTGTTCATAATGTAAAACTTCTGCAGAGGAAGTTGCTACAAAAGAAAATGTGCTCCATGCATGAGCTTAAAATTCCAAAAGCCCGTGGCTCATCAAGGTCCTATAATTAGGTAGAATCAATATAAGAAAAGCAAGCCTTATAATAGTTTTCCAAAGATGATTACTTTCCTTCATAAAGATTGCAAACTTTCCCCCTTTTCATTAAGCAGGGCCTCCTATGAGAAAGTAGCTTCTGGCCTTGGGTGAGCCGCGTGCCTCTCCAAGCCTCCCTTCTTTATCTGGATAATGAGGATGATCATAGCCGTTTTCACTGGACTTCTTTTAGCAATTAAATAGCAATTATGTGCAAGAATCAGGGAAGGTGACTAAGCGTCCTGGTGGATGCGATCTAGATTGTTTTGTAACCTTAGGTTGTAATCTGATTTGAAAATAAGTACCTCTTTAAAAGTTACTACAGATTTCTGAGTTCTTTGCTTTGCGAAAAATTGCTTGTGAAGTACTTCCTTATGTAACAGAAGCCATCCTGAAATGAAACTAGTCTAAAAAAAAATTCATTGTTCTGTGCAGTTGCAGCTGTACCTAAAATAAAAGTTATGGATGCTTGTTGATTTCTTAATTTAAGAAATGAAAGTAATACACATGATTGGTACCATTAAATTGGAAAGAGTGATGTCACTTTGATGCTTTCGGATTTGACGACAAGGCATCTCTCCCGCTGTCAATTCTTGCTAATTTTTATGATTTAGACTCAACGTCACCTATCTGAGAAGCTGCTCTGGAATGCCATGCTGTATTATTGATCCCTCGTAACAGGCAGGTAGATCCCTTCAGGAGAGGGACTGTGCCTCATTCAGTTCTGGGTCTGTCACCTTGTCTAGTGGATGGAGGTGCTTTATTTATTGGATAAGGGAATGAATGAAGATTTGTGTTGATGAGAAACAATGGGAAAGTGTTCCCTTGGGTGGGATGTGGCATGAACAAAAGCAGGAGCATCCTTAGAGTACTCAGGAAAAAGCAGGGGAGGTGGCCTGGCTAGAGGGAGTCCTGAGAAACAGACCTGCCCCAGAGGCTAGGACCCACCTGCTATAGCTTCTCCCCTGTAAATTCTGTTCCCTCCTGCCTTTTCAAGCCCACACAAGATGGCGAATTCTTTCCATCACCACCTTCTGCTCCTCTCTGCTGCTCCTCTCTGGAAATAAAACCAGTTCCCAAGTCCCTTAAGCTATATTCTCTGCAATTCCTTATTTTTTAAGTTCATACTTGGAATAGCTTATATATTTACTTGGTTCAAAAATGAGAACAATATAACAAGGAAGGCACTGAGATGTCATACCCCCAGAGACTCCATCTACGCAATTCCCCCTCAACCCTGGCAGGAAACCATTTTTACTCATTTCTTGTTTATTCTTCCAATGTTTTATTTTATGCAAATAAAAGAAAGTATGCCTATATAGTTTTATTTGCTTACATTTCCTACATAATATGTAGCCTACTGTATAAACTGTTACATCTTGCTTTTTTACCCCCACTTAATACATCCTGGTACTCACTTCCTTATCAATGTTGTAAAGAGCTTTTTGCCCTTTTTCATAGCTGGATAGTATTCCATCATGTGTATTTAGCATAGTTTATTAAACCAGTCCCCTCTTGCTGAATACTTGGCTTGATCTGTCTTTTTCTTACTATACACATTGTGGAAATGGATAACCTAAGAATTTTGGAGTTTTAAAATTTGGTCTTTTACTTGTTGTTGCTTTTGCCTCTTGGCAATCTCCCTTAAGACCCCACAGATGATTTCCACACAGGCGACAAAGCCCTCTTGCCTTTGTGTGTTCCCTCCCCTGTTCCAGCTGCCTGCAGAATATTACAGTGTTGTTATCTTACAGACATCTCAACCACAGCTCTAAACTTCACTTCATTTTGCCCTCTGCCTTCCTCTGCTTTAGTAGGTTTTCCTAAGAAAAAGGCATTTGCGCCGAGATGTCACACTCTTTCTTCTACTACTAAGATTTCAAACTTCTGTGACGTTTCTCCTTTCATCTCCGTATCCAGTGAGGCAACAAACTCAATTTTTTTTTCCTTGTACAAAAATTTGGGGCATACATCCTTTCTTTTTTTTAATTAAAATTTTTTTTAAGTTTTTTTTAGGGGGAGGGGTTAGGTTTATTTATTTATTACCATTATTTTTTGATAGAGGTACCAGGGATTGAACCCAGGACCCCGTGCATACTAAGCACTGCATCCTACCACTGAGCTATACCCTCCCCATCATCCTTTCTTTTCATTCTAATTGCTACTATCTAGTTCAGGTCCTTGTTAACTCATACTTAGACATCTAAAAAATATAATATAATTAGTTTTTTCTATTATAATCATACAGAAGCTTTTGGGGGGCAGATCACCATAATTTTGATGGGAGAACATAAAATCTTCTCTACTTCAGTGATGTACAAGTGACACTTAAATAAACATATATTCAGCTTCTACCTCTGTGAATGCTAGCACAGGCACAGGGCCACACATGGAGTACAGGGATGGTCTGTTCCCTCAGAGAACTGAGAGACAGTCATGGCCACCAAGTTAGCCTCGTAAAATGCAAAATGATGTCACCTACTCGAAGGAAGATGAACGAGTGACCATCCTGAACATGGCTTACCTCTGTAAATGGCTTGCTGTATAATTTTGGCAAAGTCTCTCCAGCAATTTGGTTCTCAGATTTCCTGGATGGTTAATAGAACATCTTCCTTAGATTATTCAACACTCTTTTGTGTCTCAGCCTGTAAATTTTATCACAGCAGTGGAAGTTGGGTTCTAAGAAGGAGATCTGCCCTTGAAAACTGCCCTCTTCTTAACTAAGCCCCACTGGCTTGGGCACATCTTTTTTTGTTAACTGTGAATGCTTTAAGCTCAGAGGTCAAGTCAATAAAAACCAATATCTTGACCAACTTGTAATGTGGTTATCTCAAGTACCAAACTAATATTTTTTAAACAAAAAAGTAGTCATGTAAGTTCTCGGGCAGGCAGTTTCCACTCTGGGTTAATTTCACGCTGCATTTCTGAATTCCCACTGCAATTTCTACTGGGTGTAATGGTGACTATGGATTTTTTTCCCTTGCTCCATCCTAAGAGCTGGTGACAAGCAATAAGCTTAAAACAGCTGCTCCGTTTCACTGGGGAGAACGGTTGCACACGGACCCTGAACGAAACCGTATGTTAGACTCTTCCAGCAGTGCACTAAGGGGGGAAGTGGAGAATCTTTCAAGAAGCTCAGTTAAAGGTAGCTGAATATTTAAGGGATGAGCTGAAGCATCTTGAATAAGAAGGCAGGCCCTTATTAACAGCCCACTCCTAAGTCACACTGGCAAGGCAGACCTGGCATGTTCCAGCCTAAAGCGTGCACAGTGATTTTTCCTTGCAGAAAACCAAGTAGTTCATTAGAGAGATGGCATAGAGATTTTAGCAGAGACAGGAACCCATAGTTCATGTCCAACTTCCAAATCCAACACCCCTACTCCCATAGAATCACGTATAGACAACACATCTTTGTTCCTTGGATGGCAGGTTTTGCAGTTATGTTTAATTTGTGTGCTTCCTACTTGACTGCCCCCAAAGAGTTTGAAAGTAACAGAGTTGCCTTAATTTAGGTTATTTTTTAATTTTAATTTTAATGGAGGTACTGAGGATTGAACCCAAGATCTCCTGCATACTAAGCATAAATTCTACCATTAAGCTATATCCTCCCCAAGAATTGCCGTAATTTAAACTATGATTAACCAATTGTTTGGAAAAAAAAATCAAGATTCACCTGGCATGGCATTTTATTCTTTCATGATTTCCTCCAAATGTGTTTCTGTGCTCAGTCAGTTTTGGGGGTTAATTAACGTGAATTGAAAGGAAATGCTTTGCATCCAGGGAGGACATTTCATATGAAACACTAAATCCATTAACAAACATAAACTCACTCTGGGTGCATTTATGTGTTCGTTATCATTTTGTGTGAGGCCCTTGAGAGGGAAACAGAGACAGAGGCTGGACCCTGCCTGTAGGGGGCTCACCCTCCAGCTGCCTAAAGCGAAACTGACCCTTATACCAATCTCTCTTCAGTCATTGCCACTAAACTCCAGTCCACTCAGAGTCCAGTCACAACACTTTTCATCAACACATGTATGTAAGTGGGGATCTACTCTCAAATTTCTTCCATTTAAAACAAATTGAGTTTTTTTTAATGATTACTTTTTTTTAATACCAATTTTTCTTTTGTATTATCTTTTCTTTGAGGCAGGGGGAGGTAATTAGGTTTATTTATGTATTCATTTTTTTAAGTAGAGGTACTGGGGATTGAACCCAGGACCTTGTGCGTGCTAAGTATGCACTCTACCACTGAGCCATACCCTCCCCCTGCAAATTGAGATTTAACTGAAGATTTGTAAAGAGTCCAAAGCTTCAGTATCCAGCTGAATGTGGACATTCAGTCTGTGTTTCATTCTTCCCAGTATAGGACCCACATAAATCAAATAGCCAGCTTATTCCTGAACGTAACAAGGTCAAGTAGCTCTGATAAGTTAGCATCCTTGCGTTTTTCTCGGTATTTTATTCTCCATTGCTCTAACCTTTGTTTCAGCCACTGTGTGATAGGGCATTAAAAACAAAAGGCAATTTCATATGTAAAGGTCTTTTAAGACTGGAATCTAAAACCTAGACAAAAATGAAGGGCAAGTCTTAGAGCGGACATTTCTCTATAAGATTTGGAGCAGGAGAATAATTTCTCTACAAGTGACAAGGTCTTGATTCTCATTAGGTCAAGTTTTGTAGCCTGGGGCTCACAAATTTGTTTTGTTTGGCCAGCACCGTATTTCTAAAATAAGCCCAAGGCTTCATGATCTGTCCCCATGTGGTTCAAGAAACCCACATCTCTTGATAATCAACACCAACAAATGCCCATCAAGCAGCATTAGGTCAGTGTGACATTGATGCTTTGTTTCCAGCTACCTCTTCCTGCTGGACTGTAGAGAATTTTTTTTGCTGTCGTTAAACTTAACTATATACTTAAAGGGGGATTATTAAATTTTATCCATTACGTCTAGGTGTTTTGTTACAAAAGGTTTTTCAATATGCCTTCTCTGTCCTATTTCCAAAAATTAGAGTCTACATGTGATCTTTAAGTCTTTTTAAGAGTATTATTTTAGAAGTTTTTATCATAGAGGTTAATTCAATATGTCTTGATGAGAATTTGATAGTGAAAAATTTTGAAATTTGACCCATTGACCAATAAAAGGAATAAAACACATGTTTTTCTAAATTGTTAAAATTAGTTAAATATATAACATTTGGTATTAGAGGTGAAAGCTATCCAACAGAGAAACTCTGGGTTTTTAGTTTTTCTGATAATCTGAAAAATGACATTTATTATTACTTTCGATTTCACCAAATCATATCCATTAAAAGTTCAGTTCAAGAGATAAAAGAAAGGAGATACATCTGAATTTTAAAGAATTTTTAAGTGACAAGGACTACTGTTATGTAAAAATGATTTTTTTGAATACTAAAAATGACAGCAACTCAGAAAAATACAAAAAGAAAGTTAAAGGTCATCTAAGACTTCAGCATCCATAAATAACTACCATTATCATTGGCCAGTACAGTCTGAAAATGAAAAAAATGGATGGATGGATGGATGGATGGATGGAAAAAAACTTATAAAATGGCAACATATGTGCTTTTTTAACTTAAAAATATTAAATTAAATTTATTTGGCAGAAGAAAGATACACTAAAATCAAACTGAAGTAATCATTTAATTCTAGGGAGTGTTTCATCACTATATCAAATAGTAATCACTAACGATATTCAAGTTAAGAAAAAGAAAAGATTCCTTGGAATTTTCAACATATATATCATGTCATCTACAAGTAATGACAGTTTCATGTCTTCCTACCTAACCTGTATGTCTTGAAAAAAATTTTTTTTGTTGCAGTGCAGTCAGTTACAATGTGTCAGTTTCCGGTGGACAGCACAATGTCCCAGTCATGCATGTACAACCTGTATGCCTTCTCTTTCTTTTTTCTTGACTTATTGCATGGGCTAGACCTCCCAGCAGTATGCTGAATAAGCAGAGTGAGAGTGCACATCAGTGCCTTGTTCCTGATTTTAGGGCAAAAGCATTTACTCTTCTCACCATTATGTTGAATTTTACTTGTAGGTTTGTTGCGGATAATCTGTATCAAGGTGAGGACATTCCCTCATCTGCTCCTAGTTTTCTGAGACTTCTTATAATATCTGCACGATATTATAAAGCATTTGACAAATGCTTTATGAGCATATGATTTTTCTTTATTGTGTTAATATGATGGATTACACTGATTGATTTTCAAATGTTAAACTAGCCTTGCAGCCTTGGAATAAATCTTGGTAATGATATACAATTCTTACTATATGTTGCTGAATTTTATTTGCTATTATTTTGTTAAGGAATTGTGCATTATATTCATGAAAGATATTAGACTGTAGCTTTCTTTTTCTCCTCTCCTTCCTTCTTTTCCTCCTTCCTGTCTTCCTCCCTTCTTTCCTTCCATTCCCTTTCCCTCTTTTGATTAATGTTTGCATAGTCTGTTTTTTGACCGTTGCTTTATTTTTAATTCTCATATATCAGTATATTTGAAGTCAGTTTCTTGTAGACAATATATAGATCGGTCATGTCTTTAAAATCCACTCTGCCAAGTCTGTGATACAAGAGGCAAAAAGAGAAAACACAGGAAACTCATCACTGTGTTATTACTTGGGTCTGAAGGTCTCCAGCTGGTATACCTTCTCTCCACCTTTCAGGATCTTCTTAAGTTTACTTTATAAATAATTTGCAGGATTTTTAGTTGGAATTAGTGGGACGAGTAGGCAAAACTGCATCTACTCCATCTTCTGGAAGAAGTACCTAGTCACATTTTGTGAGCATTTTTTGTTGCTATTTATCCATCAGGAGTATAGTATATACTATGGTGGTTTTGAGAGGAGATTTTTGGATGCAGTCTAGCCAATATTCACCACTCTTCCACCATGTATGATCTTGGCAAGTGAACGAATAACTCCAAGACCTACATTCTTCATCTGTCAAACTGCACTTATCTCATGAATTGTTTTAAGGGCTAAAAGAGACTGCCCATACAGGTTATCAGCAGGTAGCTGCACAACACAGCACCTGCCTTCCACACTGCCACCTGCTGAGCTCCGCCCTACATGCTGGCGCTGTGCTGGAGGCTGGGCATGGGTAGCAAGTTTCTTCTGCTTTTTCACAAAGCATCACCTCACAGAATTCATTATTTACGTGCTCTGGCATGAAACACGTCCCCAGTGAGCCTTATCTCTGATTCCTCCTCTCAAAAAGTTGCAGAAAGAAAGTAGCTGAGGTTCACTGACAGATAGTTCATTATTCCCCCATGACAAGTGCAAATTCCATGAAGAAAAAGAACCTTTCTTCCACCTTGGAAATGGGGACAAGTGGCCTGGCTCCAGGGGCACTGGGATAGCTATGAGGCTGCTTGGGTTCTTGATGTTTGTGCCACCAGTTATATATGTGGCACCAGGAAGTTCAGCTCCCTTTCTTCCAATGGAAAATGGAGGATCAGAACTCGATGGCTCAAGACCCCCACCAGCCCCATAATTCTATTATTTACACCTGACATGTGCACATTTTTGTGACAACAAGGAGACAACGTTACCTGATGTATGTTATGGTTACAGTTGTAGAGATGAGGCACCAGAGGTGCAATGAGACCATGATTTGGTCAAAGCCTTACAATAAGACGGTGGCAACAGAATCTCGAACTCCAAGCCCTCAGGTCTTTGCCCCGCACCGTAGTTGCTCTGAGCGCATTTGGAGGAAAGAACTCCTCGGGGATGGAAAACACAATGCCTGGTGAATAGATTTGCTTCTTTCTCCTTCCCGCACCCCTCCTGCTCACCCCCCACATCTGTTAACACCAGCCCTGGTTTAGGTATGTAGGAAAGAGGAAGGGAAAGAATGCAGAACAAAAGAAACAGAGAGCACACACACACACACACACACAAAGTAGAAAGGATGCTTAAGTAGCTTCCATCTGTTCAGATGAACAGTTAAAGAAAGTGAAGACGAGGAGGAGAAGTGACTTGTCCCAGGTAACGGGGGTTTATTTAGTATTTAGCATTTATTTAACAAGGGACAGCAGGGCCTGGGAATTAAGGCCAGAGTTCCAGTCTCCTCTGCTGCTCTCCGGCCAGGAAACCTTGTCAGGGCTGCCTCTCTGAACTTTATTTTTCTCATCTCTGTAACGGGGGTCATGATACCAGCTTCCTAGGGTGACTGTGTGGATTAAATGCGACAATGTATGTAACAGAGCTGTCCAAGATAAGAACGTAATAGAAGAGAGAATTTATTAGTTTGGAGTAGAACCCAGAGAGTGTTTCAACCAAGTGATCTTCCTGATATAATATACCGCCTTCCTCTCCCCTCCCTCCTACCTCAATGCCAGCTCATTCCCTTAAGCCCTCTAATTAACTAAATAAAGAGTGCAGACAGGGCCTATGTAAAAAACGCTCCCTGAGCCAAGTGGAATCCTCGGGGATGCAAAGAAACCCACATGGCCAATTACCATGGCATCATTTCATTTCCTGGGAGTGACTAATACCCAGAGATGGTCACTTAAGCACTAATTGCAGGAGGACAGGTAGGAATCACGTTCAATGAGCCCATCTTTATTTCTGGGGAAAAAGACAGCAAGCATCTCTGATCCATGAGTATGCTTGCTTCTTCATCTGCAGAAAGAGGGTGGCTTCCGTTCCCAATTGGACGTTGGATTTCGGTTGCATCGGTAATTGTTCTTGAGCTAGTGGGCAGATTTACATCAGGGAACTGAATTACCAGCATGATAATGTGCCAGCTCCACTCTGTAAGCATCTGATTTTCCTGAATTCAAGTACTGCACAAAACAGCGGTGCCTGCATGCTGCAAAGAAGCCACCAACACCCACATGTCTCACCTTGACCTTCCAGGCCTCCGTCCCCATGTCTGTGCTGAGAGAGGGGGAGGGGAGGGTACCTGTTTTAGGAGGGTTTCATGAGCTCTCTTCGCCAAGGACTGCTGTGAGTCATCGCTCCCGCCCCCTCGCTCGTTTTCCACCTTCCAACTGTAGTTCATTTCTCTTCTTCTTTCTTCTCCTTCCTGCCTTGAACCACCCATCCATCCAATACCAAAGTGAGAGAGTCGGGTTGCATTACAAAAGGTGTAAGGCAAGCAGGGAGGAGGACTGATTCCCTTCGTTTCTTAATTCTGCCCGACTTCCTTACCTACAAAGACACGGTGAACATGTCTGGCTGGTCAGCCTTGGGTCTCTCATCCCCCAGAGGTCGTGTTTACCGCCCGGCAAGCCATCAGCCATTTTTGTCAAAATGTCCTAGTCCCTCCTACTTAAGTCCTACTCACTCCCTAAGTCCAAATCAAGTGCCACCTCCTCAAAGTCTTCCTTGGTTACATCAGCCCTCATACACCTCCTTCTGCTTTTTACATAAAAGTTCACTTTGTAATTATGCACCGGTTGTATTGTCATGTAATTTAGACTCCGTGTCCTGATTTAATGGTCCTGAAATGAGGTGACCAAATCTCCCATCTCTCTTGCATCCTCCACAGGTGTCCTGGTTCAGTGCTAGGCACAGACATGGTTGCCTATTTGATAACTGCTTAAAACAGACAACCCTCCAATTTCCGCACGCTGGTGTCTGCACAAGGATGGGAACGAGGTAAGCCACAGAAATGGCTTTCGGGGTGCAATGGTTCAGTTCAACACAGAACACCCTTCTTGAGTTCCTCCAGCATTCCAGGTACCGAGCTGGCCCCTGGTCAGATCAGAAACACACTGCGCAGTGCAGCCTTAGCCTCCCCTTGCTCAGGGTATGGCCAGCCCTCCTACACGCGGACCTTATTCTCATCGTGGAGATAATGAAAACAGGGCACCTTACAGCTGAGCCAGTAAATGCCAAGGCTCAGCTTAAGTTGGATTTCCTTCCGTGACCTTCCTCAGGCTGTGCAGCCCTAAGTTCCTTCATTTCTCCCAAGGAAATGAAATGAGGAATGCTAGAGGAATTGACAAAGGTGATAGTTTCATGGGATGATCTTTTGAATCTATTTCCTCTTGGCGGTTGGGTGTTCTGATTGGTAGGCCGCTCTTGGGTAGGCTCCTCCCACCTGTGGCCCTGCCACCCCCTCAGAGCTTGGGGTCACCTGCATCCAGGTCATAATAATAAAGGACCACATCATGACTTTCACGGTTCTAGCTTTTGCCTCCATGAGCCTCTTCTTCCATATAAAATACAAAAAATTATGGTTTATGACTCTGTTGGTAGAAAGATGAATATATTATGTATGAATACACTTTCTTTGAGCTAAGTATTTATTTTCTGATTCGGACTTTAAAGAAATTAAAACTTTCCATGAGCCCTTAGAAACATCGTGGCCCGTCGGTACAGTGCTCATCCAGCCTGAGATCACCTCTTCGTGGTCTGAACCTCCGTGGTGCTGGGCTGCCCATGCCTCTGACACCTGGCTCACGGGGCTTGATTTGCACACATGTGGGTACACAGTAGACAGATAGCAGGGTCCTGGCCTCTTGCTAGCTCTCCAGCACACGGCACAGTGCTCTGCCCAGAGCTGGGGCTCTATGTGCATCAAGAACACAACTGTGCATGACTGGACAATTTCCTTGACTCAGTAAACCTCAGTTTCCTCATCTAGAAAATGGAGCGCATGATTTGCACCCTCCTCATGGTATTACTGTGGGTGAAATGATATGATTCATATTTAACACAGAACCTGTCACTTGGTAAGCACTACGGAGATGTTAATTTTTTAAATCATTATGATTTAATGTGACAATGATTCTTATTTATAGAATGCTAGGGTTTTCAAAGAACAGCCACAGGATGACGCCGTGACTATAGTTTTCATGTCTCACTGCAGCCAAAGCTGGTTTATGGAGAATGTTGAGATTTAGCAGAAAGGCTCTAGAGTAAGACAGATGTGGATTCAAGTTCCACTCTGCCACCCACCAGCTAGGTGACATGCAACACATATTTAATCTCTCTGAGACTTCAGTTTCTCATCTGTGAAATCAGATCATCACAGCAGTTACTTTAGAAGCACTAAAAACCTGTCCTGGGTCTCCCTGTCCCACGCTGCCTCCCCTTTTTTTCTGTTAAGGAAGAAGATTGGTCTAAACAAATGCCTCCTACTTGCCTGTGGTTCAGGCAAATGCCTCAAAGTCTTCATGGGAGACCAGGAGGTTTGGTATTAAGCTCAAGGATGCTAGCTCCTTTTCCCAGTCCCATTTGTGTTAAAATAAAAACACTGTACACCTGGAGGGGGTGACGCACAGGTCCTTCATCGGTCATTAACACTTTAGCATAAAATTGCTTCTCCAGCAGCTGGTGGAAGGAGGGAAGATTTCAGAATCCAGGGCTGGGGGCAGAAACCTGGGTGCTGAGGACTGACTGCGTTTCTTTCTTTGTGCATATGTCGTTCCTGTGCTATTGGCTTCACCACAATATGATGAAGTCCTCCTGGTTTTAGAGTGACTACACTCCCCATGGACCTCTTCTCTGAGAAATGAAGTCGTAGGGTGTGTATTTCAATTCTTTCTAGACTTTGCGGTCAGTGGCCAAGAGTCAACTGACCTAAACACTGGGAACAGCAACCATGCCCACTGCTGTGCGAGCACGTGCATTTGCCAGGGACACAGCATCACCTCACGCTGGACGTCCTCGGTTAGAGCCCGGGACCTGATCCCAGCCCTGCCTTCGCCACATGCAAGCAATATGAGCCACATCTTGGGGTTCCTCCATTTATGTTTCTTCCTTTGAATGTGAATAATAACAGGACCTCCAGGGCTGTGTGCATGAGGCGGGGCCGGTCAAGCATACAGTGTCTAACATGTAATTTTGCAAAAGCATCACCCTGCAGTACAGCAGAGCCGTGCTACATAAACTATTGCTGGAAACTGGGAGACACCAGGAGCCGTGGTGCCTTCCAGCTGTCACCTGAACTGAGGACCAAACCACCATGCACCCTGACCAACGTGCCTGCCTCACTTGCTGGCAAAGCCAGAGTCCGGATAAACCCTGCTGGATACAAGATCGTATGACAAGAGGGGGAATACAGGGCAGGCAAGAAAATGACCACAAATTCTAATGGCTACTAGTGGTCCCCACAGAGCAGAGCTGCCCGGGAAGGAAGCAATGGGGAGACAAGACAGCTCCAAAAGAACGTTATAAAAAAAATGAGAAAGTGAAGAGAGGTGATGTTCCTTACAGCAAAGAGCAATATCGCAGATTCCAGGTCATCCCATATTTTTCATAAATTAAATTTTAACGGAATATTCATTGGCCCTTAAAATTATGTTATAAACTTCACTCCTAAGAAGAAAGGGCAAGGAAAAGTTTCAATAAGTGGATAAATAAAATAATGACAAAGGAACAATAAACAATAGTATAAAAAGCTCAATCTGACATCAAAGAAACGCTTCATTCCACTTCTGAACACACAGAGCCTGCATTTGGAGTTTTTTTAGGAACAAGGGCAAAGAAATAGTCTCGGGACTCAGAAGAAGACCTCAGAAAATGGACACTAGGAAGAGGTAAGTAATTTCATAACACACGCTCCACTGACAGACAACCCCACACACTCCTGCTAAGTGTCTTCAGGGGAAATACTGAAAACCCTAATCTAAGGTGCAGGCAAGCTGACTGGAGGCAGGTTCATGAGGGAAATAGTGGCTTTACATCCCTAAACACAGAAGAGGGTGGATTGGGTGTTGCAGGGAGAAGAAATGTCAAATGCTTGGGGAGAACATGACGGGTGCGTGAGCGAGCCTCTTACAGACTTGATTCAACTCTCTCTGTCAGAACCGTGAGGACCCACCCACCTGCATGAGGCAGAATTTCTGGGCGTGAGGCTGGGCATCTCTACAGTTAATAAGCTTCCTAGGTCATGCTTACATTCACCAGAGTTTGAGAACCACTGCTTTAGCACCTGCCACCCAGATACCAACGTCTGCTTTTGGGCAGGGCCCGTTGGTCCCCTGTTGGGGGAGTGCAGAAGGCTGGATCAACACCCAAGACCATTGTTAACAGAAGATGCTTCGTGGTCTATTCTGTCTGCACCTATGCTTGATCCTTGGAGGAAGCCATGGATACCCTGCTTTCAAAGAAAGGGGAGGACCTGGAGGGACCTGGCTATGAAACCATGATGCTCCCTAAGAACTCGCTCTTGTCAACTCCCATTCCAAGTCCCGCTTTCTTCTGCTGCTTCCGGGACCACAAACTTAGTCATCAGGACTCCTTTGTTCTTGAGTGTGAGTTTGACCACATCTGGACCCCAGGGAAGTGGCTGTGAGAGGATGAAGCTCTGGAGCCTCACTGTATATGGCTTCAATACAAAAAGGGGAAGAGTTAACAGAAGGTAAAACCAAAGATGTTTGGGCTGCAGGGACAGCACAGTGGAAGCTTCCTCAGCGCGGCTAAGGCGAGAGTTGGCAGAGATGATGGTTTACTTAAGGAATTAGCTGAGAAATAAGCTGTTCTGCCCAGTCAGCTCAGCTTCCAAGACCTTGATTATTTTCCTACCCTGAACCGATTTTAGGAAAAGAATTGCTCAAGTTTTATCACAGTGTCAACTACTCTTTCTACAAAATTTTAAAATATGATTCTGCAGCCTCTCAACACTGATGTGGGTGACTGGGGATGGCTGGGGGCCCTGCCTCTCTCCCAGTCTCTCTCTTACAGACACGCACACATCTTTTTTCCTCTTTATTCACTTACTTTCACAAGATTAAATTATCTGATGGAAGCCCAAGATATTGGTCTTCCTAAGTGTCTTTGTTCTCACTGATGCATAGTTACTTCCCAGACTGAGGTCTTTTATAAAGAAATACGCTCGGGAGATGAATTGTCTGCGGGGGTGGGGATGGGGGTGCAGCGAAGCTCTGGAGCACAGGTCACTGGAGCTGTAACCCCGTCGCGGATCCTTGGCAGCTAAGGCCAGATCCCCTGCTGACTTGTCAAACTCTCACATGGATGTTAAGAAGATTAAGATAATAGCATGCCTAACATAGCTAATAAGAAAGATTTAAAACAATTGGCAAAAATAGATCGAGTTGTGAAATGCTTATTAGGGATAATGATTCTGTGTCACAGCTGGGGCTCAGAGGGTCAGTGCGGTTTCACACACGGAGAAGAGGGGAGGAGGGGCTGTGATGGCCAGACAGGGGGACGCTGTGTGGCCAGCGCCCAGCCAGCCAGGCAGAGACACAGCGCCTGGCAGCGAGCCCCCCACACCCCATCGCTGATCATGGCCAACTTGGAGAGGGTGTGGAGGTGACAGAAGTGCCAGGTCACATCCCACGTCTTGGACACTGGAGGAGGTGAATCTGTGCCCAAATATCCTAAGTGGATTTTTCCCAATTTAAGAATAGTTGCTTCAATCCTCCCTCTGTGGGCACGTCAGCGACATGCCACTTCTCCTGTTTGTTTTTAGGGACAAGAAGAGCAGAATCCCACTCACAGGGAACCAGCTAGGGACCCTCTTGGGCCTGGGGTGGGGAGCAAGCCCGGAAGCTCCTTCCATGCCCGTCCTGCCTGCCTTTGCCCCGCGGTGCTCTTTTTCACGTTCCTGGGCTGGTGGCAGTGGCAGCAGCCCCACCGGCTGCGGGCTGTCCCGCCCTGGACAGCCACACGCGCGCTCCGGGCTGGGGGCTGGTCCTGCTGGCCTCCCCTTCACGTCTCCCATCCATTTAGAGGAAGGAGTCACCTGGAGACCTAGGGACTCTCTCAAGTCCATCAGCCTTGTCTTCCCCTCACCAAACTCCTTCCTTTCAACAGGGAAGAGACAAGGTTGGGTTTGTAGTGAGAAAGGACGAAAATCAGAACAAAACCCTACTCAAAGATGAGCACTTAGGTCTTCAAGCAGGCATACAAGCATCAGGGAGCTCTCCCACGTTGCTGGTGAAAGGATGTCCCTGCGTCTTAAGAAGGTTATCTGGCAGCATCTTTTAAATTTGAAAACACAGGTGTACCCTTTAAACCAGCAGTCTTCGTTTTTGAAATCTATCTCATAGAAGCCAAAGCACCTGTGTACATAAGCACCTCTGTGAGGGAGGAGTGGGCAAAAAGGAAAAAAGAAACCAAAGGATGACACTAAAAATTCAAGCAGATTATATAGATCAGGGAAGTGGATTGAGGTTCAGACTCTGGGAAGTAGACTCCACTCTTGCAAAGCTGACTCTGAGATGGAGCTTTGCCTGCAGGCGGTTTATGGGATGTGACCTCAGGATCACGCCTGTGGGGAAGTGAAGCCAAGCCCAGTGGAGCTGGGAGAGCTCTGGACAGTTGCCCCAAACTGGGACGAAGGCTGTCATTGGATGCGGCTGCTCCCAGGAAGGAGGCAGCCCCCACGGCAGAGGGGAGACCGAGCCCTGAGCCATCGGCACCCCCAGCGCTGGGGGGGGGGTGGCTGCTTCGGTCCCGGAGGGGAGGGGCCCAGCACGGCACAGCATCCACTGCGCGGGACACGACCCCATTTATGTGTACTTGAGAAATGACAGCAGCGTGTGTGCAGGTGTATAAAGAGTAAGCAGAAGAGAAGAGTCAGATTTTCCATTTACTTCTAACACGGCCAATTCTGAAGCCTAACCAGGCTCCACACCAAGGGGAAGTAGCGGAGACGGTCAGCCGGGGCAGTTCTGGTGGAAACACTGCCTGGTGGCTTCCCCTGGCCTTGTCACAATGGAAACCAGGCGCCCAGTCTCCCCGCGGAACCAGCGTCCCCTCCTGAGAACGCTGCCTGCCTTCTATTTTTGAATGGGTTAGAAATAGAACCAAGGGACACATTTCATCTCCCTTTTTGCTTGTCAGCGGTGGGTACCTTGAATACGAGTTTGAATCGAAATCAAGCACAAAATGCAAAGTGAAGACCGCCGGGGACCCCCCCCCCCCGCCCGGTCTCCCTGAAAGCAGAACAATATAGGATGCTGTAAAACTGAGCAATTTTACAATTGCTCTGACCCAGCCCGCACTGGGAAGCCCAGCGGTGACTCAGTGCAGCACCCTCTTGAGACCAAAATGCCATTTATTTATTTTTATTTTTAAAATTAATTTATTTAAAAAAATTTTAAATTGAAGTCCAGTCAATTACAAGATGCTATTTAAAAATGGGAAACTCATAATCAGACATACAATCAATCCTTCTCCCAGCGGCTCCTTGCACCCCATCACTAAGGCAAAGCAGAGAGAAAGCACTGAGCTTGCATATTTCTCCCAAGACTGCCGTTCACAGTCACCTGAGGGAGATTTTACTTCTACAGGCAGGTGCCTGAGGGACAATGGAGAGGAAGAGGAGGCTGACCCAGAGCTTAAAGTTCCATGTCTCCATTGGTAGGAAAAAAAAAGATCTGACACTTTGCTATGTTCTGATAGGACATCTTCACTTATTTAACATTGTTCTAGAAATAAGAGCTAATGCGATTAGCCAAGAAAAAGGTGATTTATACATACTAGAAAGGAGGAACAGAGTGAGTAAAGGCAGATGATTTTTGTATACCTGGATAACTGAAAAAGATTAGCTAAAAAAATAATTACTAGAACTGTATTAAGTGAGCAGGAATGTGGCTGGTTAAACCTAAAGCATATTAAAATCTAAGCTTTCTTATACAGAAGGAATCCTTAGAATGTAATGGGGGACAAGATTCCATTCAGAGTAACAATAAAAATATAAAATACCTAGGGATGCGTTTAACAAGAAGTGTATGGGATAAACAAAAGGAAAGTTACAAAAACTGACCGACTTGAATGAAGTGGTCCGTGCTTGGATGAGGCGTCTTTATATTGTGAAGACAGCATTTTCATTCATTTTAATATGTAAGTTAATACAGTTCCAAATTAGAGCTCATTTAGACAAGAAAAATCTAAATTTTATGTGGGAGAATAAATGTGATGAAAAGTCAAAATGAGATGGAGATTGTCTTATTCAACATGAAAATACATTCTAAAATTACAGTTGACCATGGAACAACATGGGGGTTCAGGGGCACCAACCCCTCGTGGAGCGGAAAATCCACGAATATCTTTATCCTCCGTACACAGGGTTCCGTGTCTGCAGATCCAAGCAACCTGGGATCATGTAGTACTGTGGTAGGTATTTACTGAAAAAAAAATCCACATATACGTGGATCTGTGCAGTTTCACCCCATGTTGTTCAAGGGCCAACTCTACATTAATTTATAAATAGTGGTACCAAAACAGACAGCAGGCTGTCTGCTGATCGTTCAGCCACTTCCGATGGTCCAGGCATGGTCCAGCACTCTCTCTCTCTTCAGCTGACCACGGCCTCCTGTGGATGGCATTTCGTCTCCTGGCCACCGCCGCCCAGGGCCCACAGGAAAAGCAGCTGTGGTCCCACCCCGTGGACTTTTATCCCTTTTGATGGTACTGGGTCAGCCTCCAAGGTGGGGACATTAGAACATGTCCTTTGGTTCTGCCTATAGGACACCAGACATCTTTGAGAGAAGTGACCCATCCCACTGGAACAAACTCATATTTTCCACTTGCTGTCAGCCTCTTGCTGGATTGTAAAATGTGCAACAACTTTCATTTTCATTTTTCACTTGTCTCCTGGACTTCTGATGCCTCACATACCACGGCTTCTCAAATCTACACGGAGGGCCAATTTTATCCAAATCCAACATGTACCAGTCCTTTTTTATTTAATGTTAAAAAAACAAATTATAAAAAAAAAAACCTTAAATGCCAAGCAAATACAAACTCCGAGTTTTATTACTACATTCAACAGACACAAAAATGCTCTGTCATATTGCTATAAACATTTTTAAACACTTACTCTCTTCCCAGACCAGTGACAAACCGTCACCGGCCGGGCACCCGTCCACTGACTGCACACTCTAACCCCATCACCACCAAACTGGCTACCACTTTAGGAAAGGATTCTTCACATCCTGTGATCTAGGTAACAAGACAACGTTACATTTGTATAACACTTAACTTTTTATAGCACTCAAATCTTTTCCCGCACGTGACTCTCCAATAATATAATTCTTAGGCAACTGGGACCGCTTTTAAACAAACCCCATTTGTGAGACTTAGATCCTGGCAGAGATACTCAGTGATGTGGCTAGAGTGGTTAGCGGTGAAGCTGGAACCACTCACCTGAAGTGTTGTGATTCACAGCCCCGAGTTGTTCCCCACTCCTTAAGGGAGCCACGCAGGTGCTGATGAACTGGATGCTGATCTATGCGATGAGTCTAATCTCATCGACCTGGTCCACAAAGCATTGTAAGTGCTCAAACTGTAAAAGTCCCTTCCCACGTTTCTCAATCCCATATACTTGAAGGGAAAGCCCGTCAAATTGTCCAGAGCCCTGGGGCTAGGGATATTGTTCTTACATTGCATCCTTGTGTTAGTAGAAAAATTTCAAATGATCTATAGTTTTCAAAAAATAAAAAAAAAGATTACCAAAAGGGAGGGATGTATTAGAGGTTGGGATTAACAGACACACATGACTATATATAAAATAGATAAACAATCAGGACCTACTGTACAGCACAGGGAACTATATTCAATTTCTTATAATAACATATAATGGAAAAGAATCTGAAAAGAAAAAATATATATGTATGTATATATATAACTGAATCACTTTGCTGTATACCTGAAACTAACATTGTAAATCACTACACTTCAATAAAAATTTTTTAAAAATAGCAAATATCACACTGCAGCAATGTCACTGAAAACTCTCACCGAACTCTTCGAGAAGTGTAGCAAATTACTGACGCTATGTGACCATGCCCAAGGTGGCACTGCTCACCCAGCTGTCTTTCTCAACCTGCAGGTATATTATACAAGAGCAAGTAAGTAGCCTTTCGTGTGCCAAGTTTGCAAATTCAACTACAAAGAGATCTCAGAAATTTCAAACAAAATCTTTGCTCTTTATGCAGAAAGGGATACTTTTCTCTGTTTTCTACAGGAGGGGCCAGCGCTGGCGTTTGGCATGGGTGAGAGCAAAGCTAAGTGCTCTGGTCACCTAGGGCTTCCTCCATAGGGCTGCAAGGAAGCAGATGACCAGCCCAGGAAGGCAGCGTGGTGCGGGGATGTGGGTGCAGAGTCCGCGGGTCCTGGTTTGAATCCCATCCCTGCCAGCCCTAACTGGGTAAATGGGCCTTCAGTTTGCTGTGCCTAACAGAACAGTAATTATTAAACAAAGGTATAGGTAAATGGCTTAGCACATAAGTGCTGGAAAATACTTGTCTTAGTAAATAAATTTTTAGAAAAGCAGATAGAGTTCACTTCCTCTACCAGGCTTCTGCCTGCATCTCTTCCAAAAGCCCCTTCTGAAAAGATTTTCGTTTTATTTTTGTCCCACACCAATTCCATAGTATTAAAATAGTGCCGGGCGGAGAGTGAAATCTACAGGAAACGGCAGTTAAAAGGGGAAGGAGTGAGAGTTGCACTGAAGTCTGCACCAGCCATCGGTGCTCCGTAGACAGCCAGAGGGCTGACTAATGTCCACAACAGGGGTTCTTAATAAAACTGGAAATAAAGGTTTGCTTTATAGAACAATTTTGCAGAGCCCACCAATGCCCGCCCAACGAGGTAACACACAAGGAGGAGACGTAACACCTAGGACTCGGAGTGTCCCTGCCTTTTCTGGCTTTGTGATTCCTATCTTAACATTTTACTCTCTAACAAGGCAACTCAGAGGACAGGGAAATAGAATGGTCTTTAAGTTACTGGAAGCCCTATGACATACGATTAGGACAATTCAGATTTCTTCTCTCTCTCTCTCTCTCTTTTTTTTTTTTTTTTTTTTTTTTGGCTTGAGTTGTTCCAGTTGGCTGTCTATACTGATCACAAGACTCTTGTTTCTTAGGGCTGTGTAGTTAAGCCAAGGAACTGAGTACAAACCAGGACAGGCTTTCAATCATACAGATGTTTCGCACCATGTTGCCTTTTCTGGCACCAAAAGAAACTTGGAGACTTCTTTTCAGATTACAAGACTGCATTTAAGTATTTTGGATAATTGCATTTCTTTTTCCTTTTACATTTAAATATTTAACAGCACGACGCTCAGGCCAGTCTTGGCCGGCATTTACATCTGAAGGTCAAAGGTGGGCCAACCTGAAGAGCCAAGTCACCGCAGCTTCTGAGCCTCTGAGGCAGGGGCAGAACCCCAACTTTTGGTTCTGATCTTCAGACACAATATGACACAGTTGATCAGGCTCTTCAAACTCTACCTTAAGACCAGTTTTATCACCATAGGACTGGGCTTTGAGTCTCTTTAATTAAACACATATTATTCAGTACTCCGTACAGTGCATCGGACCTGAGGATTCAAAGCCGATTAAGACCAACTCAGGCGAGGTCTGAAGAATATAATTCAGAGCTCACGCAACATCACCTAAGCCAGCCTCATCATTCTGCGGGTGCAGAATTCAGGCTTGGAGAGAGGAAACCCTCCCGGAGCCACACAGCTGCAAGTGGGAACCTTTAAAATCGTGCTTCTGAAGCAGGGAAATTCAAAAGTTTAAAATCACAGTTAAAATGTAGGCGCCATTACTTTGCAAGACGTGGTAGAAAAGAAAAATGGTGGAAAATAAGGGTAGTGTGTGCAGGTTCCCTCTGGGGCTTCGTTATGAAACCATTTCCCAGCTGGACACTGCACACTCAGAGGTCCGCGCTGTCTGCCCCGGGCCATCCCTTCACATAAACTGCCTGTGGGGTCTCCAGCCTGTCCCCCTGGTTCTGAAGGCAGAGTCAAGGCCACGATGAGCTTCAGCATGTCCTCAGCTCTATTCTAGGGAAGTCAGATACTTAGCTCAGAGTAATGAAGACCAGGTTTTCATGCTGAAGATTTCTGTACTCTAAGGAGCTATCAAGACAGACTGGCATGCAGACATGTGTATTTCAAAACCTACCTTATATTTATGCAATGTGCATGCTAATTATATGAAAAAGATCACACTAGTGAAGTCACTTCCTTTATGAAGACTTTCTGACACCCTGTCCCCCAAATTGGAAAAGGAACCTGTTCCGATGGTGCCTTGATTGGGCTCAGTTACGCATCGGTCTCCACCATGAAGTCATGGTCTGCTTGAGTCTGCCACCCAGTAGGTTCTCAATATGTTTCTTGCATAAAGTAAATAAAAGATATTTTGAGATCCCAGTCCACTGTGGGGTGACTTCCCAGAAGAGGAAAGCTGAGGTTTATTTTAAGAAATGGAAATGATTTGGTGGAAGGAGGCACATTTCTTCCTTGGTTCCTTCACGACGCCGAGAAAGCAGGAGCAGGGCTTGGGGCAGGGGTGGTGGGAAGGGCGTAAGGGAGAGGAAAGGCACTCGTGGCTCCTGTGATTCTTCCAAGATTGGAAGGAAGTTCTCAGAGGAAGGCGCACTCTGCCAAGGTCAAGGGTGAAAACAGGGAAGACAGTTCTGACCCTCGACACAAATTCCCTTGACCGCCAAGCCATATGTTCTGCATACAAGACACCTTTGAACTGACCTTGGGAAATCACTTCCATCTGGAAGCCAGGGTGAGTCACAGGAAGGCAAGATGCAATTTTTCCATCTTGCAATTGGCCTGAACTGTTGCATCCACATTCTGACCTTTGTGAAACACGATTGCCCAAGAACACTGATGGATGATTGGTAAATCAAAGCGTGTGGCTCTAATTCCCTTCCAATGCACACAGTTAGACAGAAAGAGAAGTCACAGTTGAACATAACCGACGGTTTAACTTAGGGAGGACGGCTGACTCTCAGAAGCTCTGGGCACTTGGTCAGCTCAGTAGCTGTGCAAGGGTGTGGGAGGGTAGTGGCTGGGTGGAGAGGGTTCGTGCGCAATATTCTGGGCTTTGTCCCAGGAGAGCCATCTGATATTGACACCTGAACTTTGTGACATAGCCGGGTCCTGCTCCACTGGCTTCTATACAAAAAACACGATGCACACTAGCTGGGGTAAAAGCAGTCACCATAGAGACCCCGGACTTCGGTTTGCAAAGTAAAAGTGACCTTTACGACTACGTTTTGTTATCAGTGCACTTCCTGGGGAGTTTCTTTTTCTCCTGAACTTTATCATCCCTTTTGTTCCTTTGCCCTGTGGAATTTGGCAAGAGAAAATTTTAAAATCAGATTGAAAATATTACCTTCCCAGCTAAAGAGCTAAAACAGGAGGGCCTGATTTATTCAAACCATATTTGTTGAAGACACATTGAACTCTAAATGGAGAAACTGCTTAAAGGTCAAGTTTTGTCTTGGATACTCCAAAAGAGTTGCTAAGCATTTTGTCCCCCCATGGAGGCTGGGTTGACACCAGGAGGTGTTATTTGTGTTATTTTCCCATAACCATTTCTCCACCTCTCAGTAACGACACGAGAATTATGTCTATAAAGAGCAAGCATGTCCTTATGTGGGCATGATCGCAGCTGTGGCCAGCGCAGTCACGGTAGCAGGAATAGACTGGTCGCTTCAGCGCACTGGCCTGAGAACACAGAGGACATTAAGAGCATGAGACTGGGCGCCAGACAGAACCAGGTTCCAATTCCTCCTCTGCCATTTGTATTTGCTGCATAACCCTGGGCGAGTTCCTTAACCAGCGTCTGCTACAGTTTCCTCATCTCTGAAATGAGAACCAGAATGCCTGTCGCTCCAACTGCAAGGATTCAATGAAATAATGCACACAAAGCATCTGGTATCAGCCCTTAATAAACTAAAATCCAAAATCAAATCAATGTCTAACAACTCTTTACCCTAATGGCAAGGAGGACAAATTATCTTTGTGTGGTCAGTGGAGTTGCCAACAAATACGTGCGTATGCGTGCACACACAGTCAGCTGCATACATCTATTTTTAGAAGCAGCTCTTCAAATACAAGTGCAACCGCTAATGTTTGTAATTAAATAGTATTGAATTAATTGGCCGATATGTTCCTAATAGAATGATAAGGACAAGTGAAACAGACCCTGTCCTTGTCCTTCCAATCTAAAACAGATGACACTGACTTGGACAAATATTAAGTGCACGCGTTCAGCTGCAACAATTTTAGAGAAATCTAGAAAGCTAGGGAGTAGCACCAGGCAGAAATGTCAAAGTCTAATGCATTAGGGGAAAAAAGGCAAAATTAAATGAGTCTAAAGGAAGAATCCAGAGGAAAGGAAGTGGGGAAGAGAGGAGCGCAAAAGCAAGCAGACCGAGCGGACGCCTCCTCCGGCATCATGCACCTGCTCCCATCTCAGAGGACAACGGCCACAAGCAGCTCCCCTCACTGCCCATACACCAGGTCCCCAAAAGTCTGACCCCTTTCCTCGTGCTCCCTTTCTCATTCCATCCCAACCAGAAAGGCATCTGGTTTTCACAGCTACCCTCTTCTTCTAATCCTCTCAACCAATCCCTGAAAATTCTCTCTTCTTTTGTATCCATCTTCCTTCTCTTGGGGAAAGAAATTTGACCAGAAAGCCCTTGGTGGTGACCGTTCAATCTCCTTCATCCTTTTCCCGTCTCTTGGCAGCTGGTTCTGCTCCCCTGCTCCAGGTTCTCCATCCCCCACATCCTACTTAACAAGCCCCCATCCCACCACTCTCTTGAAACAGTTCTTGGTCCCTGAATGCCTACGCTTGTTTCAGAGAAAGCTGGTGGCTTTCCTATTTAACTACATCTCTCCCTCCCTCCTCCATTGAGTTTGATAGGTCACAAATGACATCAGATTATTAAACACAACTTTTTCTTTTCTGGTTCTCTTGCTCCTTGACGTCTTTGCAGCATTTGACATTGGCACTGCTCCCTCCTAACTGACATTTTTTCCTCATTTTGTTGCCAGGATTTTATGCTATGCTGTCTCCTGCTTTCCCAAAACCTTGTTCTCTCAACTCCATACATGCCCTAAATTCACCCCTAGAGAGATGACCCATTGACTTAAAATCACCATGTCCCCATTCCCATCCCAAGAGCTCTGCCATCACCAAAATGCTGCTATTTGCTACTGATCTCTAGATCAGTCCTGTCCACTTGAACATCCTGCAATGATGGAAACTGTTCTAGACCTGCCACAGTCCAATATGGTAGCCATTAGCCATATGTCACTAATGAGCACTTGAAATGTGGTAAGCCTGAATGAGGAACTAAGTTTTTAACGTTGTCTAATTCCAATGAATTCTGACTTAACTTGAATTCACCACATGTGGCTGGAGTCTACCACAGTGAACAGGGCAGTTCTAGACAGTTTCACTTGAACACCATGATCTCAGGCACGATCAAAACGGAGGACCTTCCAGAATGTACTCCTCCTCCCAGCACCTCTGTCCTTAGCACCACAACTCCACTCCACACTCAAAGCTCAAACACTACCTTTCATTTATCTTACTCTGATTCTTCATAAGCAGTCTCTGATTCCCACTGGCTGGACCTTGAAATATCACTACTTCCTGTGCCATCCTTTGTGTTTCACGGCCACACCTCTGTTCAGGTTCTCATTCAAACCTAAACAATCAGCCTGGGTCTTGCCCCCCACTACTGGTCTAACCTTACTCTAACACCGCTCTGCCATGTTGCTCGCCTGCCCTAACCTCCGTCCCCTGGTGCTGCCCCAGGTTCTCTTACTTCAAGACCAAAATCCTCACCTGGTTTTCAAAAAGACACCCGGGAAAATGTTGTCCCACCAAACCCAGTGGTCTCTGCCTGTCCCCCGCATGCATTCACATGCACACATACACACTCACCGTCCTCTCCGGGGGGATGATCTGACTAGCCCATGGACATGCCATGCTCGCTCTTGCCTTGAAGCTTGGCTTTTCAAATCCTACCCCTCAAGACCCAACTGAAGACTCTCTCCTTCCACTGAGATTTCCATGACCACTAAAGCCCTGCCTGGCATGTCTTGTCTCTGAATCCTAGACCTTGATCTGCAAACTATTGTATCATGGGCGTTGGTCCTTTTCTCCCCAATTAGACTTGAAGGCAGTGAGTCGTGTTCTTCAGGATGCCCCATAAGACTTAGCTCAGAGCTGAGCACACAGTAGATGCTGAGTGCTTCATAAACATTTCTGATTAATCAGCAAGTTCAGAGAAGAATTGGACATGAAAACATCTGGGAACTCAGTGAACATTTGATTCACATTGCTAATAATTTACTCCCTGTTCCCTCTCATTTTCTGCCTATCCCTCTACTTGTCCTGGCTTTTTCCAGCTTCAGTTCCTCTCATGTAACTCCTTCTTCCCTTCATCTAGAAAATTATACGAGCTAATCATGACAGGGTGAGGGCTGACAGACAGTGTAGGACTTGCTGTTTTCTCCTGGGGATGGTGGCCATGATGAATCCCTTGTCTGCCATACGATCAACATGGTTCTATTGAAGAAGTTAACATGCTATAGAGGGACAATCATGATGGACCTTCTGTCACTAGCTTGGTGGCACTGGATAAACTATTTAACCCTGATGAGTCTTATTTTTGGGGCAAATAAAACAAGAATAAAAATGCCTCTTCCCAACTTTATAGGGAATCTATGGCGCTAAGTACAATAACATTTGAATAATGGGCTGAGGATATAGGATTGGGTATACCAGAGGCAAAATGCATGCACCCTATGGATGGCCGAAGTATTTTCACTTTAAAGAATGTCCCAGAAGGGCAATATTTAAACCAAAATAACCCATAAAGATGCAAAATTCCAGACTGTGTAAACGAATCTGAAGGAAGAGAATCATCTGCAAATCACAGACAGCCCAGGAGGGTGGCAGAGGGGCACGAGGAGGTGAGAGGGAATCTGAGCAGGTCTGCTGCCTTTCAGGAGCGATGAGGCAGAACAGAACTGGGAAAGGGAAAGGGAAAGGAGCAGTCCCCACGCAGAAGCCAGACGTCATCTTCATCAGGAGACATCATCTTCGGTTTCCCTCCCACCGGAGCTAAGCAGGACCTTGAACTTGTGGCAGAGTTTTCCTTTCAAGATTTGCTTGACTTATAAAAAGAGGATCAGAAAAACTACTCCCAACTTTTGACTATCAGGGTCACTTAATTATTTTTCCCCGCAGGTATGTTTTGGAATTCAGGATTTTTTAGATTTTATGAAAGTAACATGGGTCATATACTATACATTGCATAACACCACCAGAGAAGTGGGGGGCAGCACCCCACAATCAAACTCACAAATCTTTTTTAAGATAAATATAAAATATAAAATCTAGAAAAAATATAAATATACAAAATTATTAAAATATAGGTTTTACATCTATTATCTCTATATCCTGAAATCTACATTCTTATAGAGCTCATAGAAGCTACAGATTCATGTGAGTTCAGATTGGGTTCAGTGCCAAGTGAGTTCTGATCAAGTCAGATTTTGGCCCCAAGTTAGTAATTTCCATCTTCAGAGTTTCTGAACTTAGGAATTCCAAAGGAATCATGTACCTGCATTATTCTATGTCATTTTTTTTTTTAAGAGTGGTATTTTTTAAAGCCTCCATTAAGCTTTAGGAAATGTAGAAACTAGTGGGTAGTGATTTCAAAAGTACTACAAAGCTACAGTAATCAAATCAGTGAGGTACTGGCGTAAGATTAACAGACATAAGGAATATGGAAGAGAGAGTTCAGAAATGACCCATATATCTGCAGTCAATTGAATTTCTACAAGGGTGCCAAGACCATTCAATGAGGCGAAGAAGTGGTGCTGGAACAACCAGATTTCTGATGCAGAAGAATCCAGTTCAAACCTTACCTCACACCATACATCAAACTTAACTCAAACTGGATCAAAAGCCTGACTGTAAGAGCTAAGACAATGAACTCTTAGAAGAAAGGTTTAGGCTAAGTCTCTGTGACCTGGGGTCAGGCAATGATTTCTTAGATAAGGCACCAAAAACACAAGCAACAAAAGAAAAAGTAGGTAAATTGGACTTCATAAAAATTACACATTTATACATCAGAGGACACTGTTAAGAAAGTGAAAGGACAACCCACGGAATGAGAGAACATATTTGTCATATAAGGTTCTAGTATCCTAAATATAAAAAGAACTCCTACAACTCAACAATAAAAAGACAAACTGCCTAATTTAAAAATGAGCAAGGACTTGAACAGACATTACGCCAAAGAAGATACACAAATGGCCAACAAGCACAAGAAGAGATATTCTTCATTCATCATTAGGGAAATGCAAATCAAAACCACGAGGTACTACTTTATGTCCACTAGGATGGTTATAATTAAATGGAAAAAAAGGGGGAGATAAGGATTGGTGAGTATGTGGAACCTTCATACATTGCTGGTAGGTACGTAAACTGGGGTGGCTGATGTGAAAAACGGTTTGCTGGTTTCTCAGTAAGTTACACACAGTCATACCGTATGACTCAGCAATTCCCCCCCTTAGGTTTAGATTGAAAAAAACTGAAAACAGACATTCAAACAAAAACTTTTACCTGAATATATATAGTAGCCCAATTCACAATAGCTAAAAGGTAGAAACAGCTCAAATGTCCTTCAGCTGATGCACGGATAAGTGAAATATAGTATACCCACACAAAGAAATATTATTCAGTCGTAAAACAGGATTACATTTCTGAGCCATGCCACCCACGGCTGAGGCTTGAAAACATTACGCTGAGTGAAAGAAGCCGACAGAAAAGGCCACCTACCGTATGATTTCATTTACATGCATGATCAGGATTTGCCGCAAATGCATACGGACAAAAGCAGTTTCATGGTTGCCGAGGGGGCTTGGGAAGGGGGAACTGGAGACTGACCGCCAATGGGAAAGTGGGACTAGGGTTTCATTGAGGGGTGAAGAAGTGATTTGGAAGTAGACAGTGGTGACGATTGCACAACTTTGCTAATGTACCAAATGCTACTGAATTGCATGCTTTAAAATGGCTAAAATGGTGAATTTTAGACTAGGTAAATTTTACCAAGATAAAAAAAATAGTGGGTAGACAATTATTACCTTTTTAGGGAACTTGAGGCATCTGGAGACCCGTTTTTTTGTTTGTTTGGTTTTGGTTTTGGTTTTTTTGGAATCACTAGTCAAGATGTTGGAAACACAGTTAAAAAAAAAAGTCTGAATCTCAATCAAAATCGGTGATTTTGCTTTAAATGTGATGTTTCTAAAGATTGTGATTGATTTTAAGAATTCTTATACTATAAACTACAGTTTATCCATCTCGGCCGTGTTGTCGTTTTGGGCTGGATTCTTTGCTGTGTGGGGCTGTCCTGCATGCTGTCGTGCGTCTAGCAGTGTCCGGGCCGCCATCCAGTAGATGCCAGTAGCATTTCCCACTCCAACTGTGACATCGTGATAACCAAAAATGTCTCTACATATTGCCAAATGTGCCCTGGGGGTCAAAATCGCCCTGGTTGAGAACTACTGCCATGACTTCTTTAGGAATGGCTTGTTATTCTGGGATTTCATCCTCTCCTAGAGTTTCCATTAAAAAAAAAATCCATTTCTGAGACTCCCGTTTAGTTATCTCTTAATGACAACAAAACCAGGTTATAAAGCAACACGCCTGCAGGTGGCAGGTAACCTGCAAAAACATTTCTCATGGTCAGGGATCCAACTATTTGACCAACTTGTAAATAGCAGGTTTCTCACTGGCAACTCGGTGCCTGGCAATGAGCTAAATGTGGAGAGCACATAAAAAAAAAGAAAGAAAGAAAGTTAGTGTGCAATGTTCCCTTTTCAAACCCTTTTTGGGCAAAGACTACTGCTCTGCCAGCATTCCAGAATAATGACAGCTGATGTGCCCTTTGTCAGCTTTCCCTCCTTCTCCTTTGAAAATGCAAACCCAACTCCTTCCAGAACTTCTTCTGATACCGTTTACTGAGTCTGGAGTCAGATACCGTCAGCACAGACAGGAAGCCTTGCTGCGGACCCCCCAGCCCCGCTGCGGCAGGAAGGCCAGGGCTGAGTGTCCGGGACTTAGGGCTCCCTGGCTGCTTCCACAGGCGCAGGGCCATCGTTATCCATTTTATGTCTTGGGCTTCTGAGCAGGGTTTCATGGGAACGGGGACTTCTGAAGCTGAGAAGTTTGAAAGCTACTGGTCCCCCACAAGCCCCTTTTTCTGCGGATGAGGAGATGGAACCCAGGGCTTTTGACTCATAGCCGGAGCCCTTCCCTCTATTCCAGCCAGAGAGTTCCAGTAAGATGTCGCTTCCTCTCTGACGCATCTTGGTTTCTACTTCTCTACATGAGCACAGTGACTTCTATCTTTCTTTTTGTTTTAACACTTTTATTGTGGTATAATTTTTGTATAGTAAACTACACAGATTTCAGACATACAATTTGATGAATTTTGATAGATGTCTACACCTATGAAACCACCACCACAATCAAGATAGCTGGCGGGGAGGTTATAGCTCAATTGGTAGAGTGCATGCCTAGCATGCCTGAGGTTCTGGGTTCAATCCCCAGCACCTCCATTGAAAAAGCAAATAAATAAATAAACCTAATTACCTCCCCCTTGCAAAGAAAAAAAAAACCAAAAAACCCAAAATTAAAAGAAAAAATAGATGGCTAGCATTTCCCTCACTCTCCAAGAGGTATAAATTTCAAACTCCTGATTTATCCGTTCCCACCCCCTTTACCCACTGGTAACCAGAAGTTTGTTCTCTTACGTTTGTGAGTCTGTTTCTGTTTTGTAGATAAATATATTTGTGGCTTTTTTTTTTTTTTTTTTTTTAGATTCCACATATAAGCGATATTATGTGGTATTTTTCTTTCTTTTTCTGGCTTCAGCGACTTGTATCTTACAGACTTGTTCGAGGAATTAAATTAGACACAAAAGGTGACTTGCAAGCACCACTGCTATGGACTGACGTTTGTATTCCCCCCTCCGCCCAAATTCATCTGTTGAAGCCTTAACCCTGTGATGGTATTTGGAGGTGTGACCTTTGGGAGGTAATTAGGTTTAGATGGGGTCGTGAGGGTGGAGTCCCCACAATGAGATCAGTGTTCTTATAAGGAGAGGAGGGGACCAGAGCTCCTCTCTCTCTCTGCTGGGTGAGGACAGAGCAAGAAACCGGCCGTCTGTGAACCAGAAAGAGAGTCCTCACAAGAACCTGACCATACTGCATCCTCATCTTCCCAGCCTCCAAAAGTGTAAGAAATAAATGTGTGCTGTTTAAGACACCTGGTCTGTGATGCTCTGTTACAGCAGCCTGAACTGACAAGCACAACCACCTCTCCCACCCTACACTTGGACTTCTTTGATTTTTTTCCTAGAAAGAGACTTAAACTCTTCACACAATTTCATCTCATCCTCCTGTGATCAAGAGAACGCTCAGCCCGCTGACCCGCACAGGGACTTGCCACGCTCTGACCCTGTATGTATCTTCCTTTAATGGCTTTGCCTTGAACCACAAACTTCCAGGAAACCAAAGGAAAAGACCACACGTCAGGTTGCTCTCATGCCTGCTTCACACTCTGATATCAACGTGAGAAGGTACCAGGGCTGAGGCACTGATGTGTGGATCGAACTGAACTTCCTCACCCTTCTCCTAAAATCTTAATAAATCCAAAAGAATATGCGTATAGGTGAAATTTTACATCACTATTAAAAACACGAGGGAAGGGCCATATCTGTAAGCCAGAACTTTTGACAGATTTCCAGAAATGACAGTGTGGTCACCACCAGCCTGAATGAAGAACTGATGAGTCCTCGGTTTACCTCAAGGAAAGGGGGTGAAGGGATGATGTCTCCCAGGTGCTGCCGGGTGACACCCCCCAGGGCCTTGGTGTAATGGATGCTGGAGACACAGGCTGATTCAAGGGTGGCTTTTCAAGGATGAATCTCAACTTCCAACTGCATTTGAGTGCCTGAGGAGATCACTGCTGCTGATGTCCATGCAGGGGGAACAGCCCCTCAGTTTTCCCATCAAGAAGAGCAGCAAGTAAGAGGAGGGTCTCGGGGACTTGGCTCCCAGGGGGGCCTGTCATGTCCCCTGGAAGAGAGGCCACAGCACCACTGTGTCAACCAAACAGGACAAGGACACTCTGCTGTGCAAAAGTGAATCCTTGGCTTTCTAGCTCCTTCTCTGCTCCCTGTGGAGGAACAGATCTACGCTCTGGCAAATTGAAACTACAACAAAGATAATTCTCTTCCTTCTCCCCTGAATCTGAGTTTGAATGATGTGGACAGGGACCCACCCAGTTCTAAACA